>NC_088983.1:54464757-54823919 GCF_963932015.1 Anas acuta | reverse complement strand
GACACCAACTTACGCATCCTCTATCTACTGCACATTTTATAAACTAGTGTGTACCAACTGCAGGGTTAAAATAATTTCCCTTAAATTAGAAGTATTCTCATCCTCGGACTGCAGGCAGTCTGTGGGTGAGAGAAGTGTTTAAGTGGCTCAGCTAAGCGGAGATAAATGTTGCCTTTGCAGTCTGTTGAAGTCACCAGTATGAGACACACAAATGCAGCCTATGACACTTAAGGGCAATTGGTCTTGTGGAGCATTTCAGCACTGCAGTGTGTTACAAATAAACACTACTAAGTGTCTCAAGAGTGCATCCGTTCTTTAGATGGCATTAAAAAAAAATCTAGTGAAGATGCTTCTTCTCATGATACCTGTAGTTTGAAATATCTGTCAAATGTATTCAAGGCAAGAACAAACTATGTCATTTTACATATTATTTCATTAACATGTGCCTAGAATGCCTGCCTAGAACAGATGTGAGCCTGACTGGACCTGTCTGGTATAACCTAGGAGGCATAGTTGACAGGGCTTATCAGGTCAAAAGAACATTAAGATTTAAATAAGAATTAGGTAACCATATTCAGATGCAAATACAGTATGCCAAGTTTGCTTACTTCAAGCTCAGTTTCATTCTACAGCAGTTTATTTGCATTGAAGGCCTGCATATTTCTCAGTGACTGCCAGAATACAGTGGTATAAAAGATTTTCAAGCCTATATAAAAATCACAGTTCAGGGCTTAGAAAAGCATCATAAAAGTACCTGATATACTTCTAGATGTGCATCATGCTTCTGTTTAACGTACAATCTTCAGTTTTAAGCACTCAGCATGAGGAAACACTGCTTGCAAATTTCTAACATCTACCTTTATCAGTATCAGTTAATTAAAATTGTTTTCATGCATCTGATTTCATGCATTAGGTGTAATTTATTGTATCCCTAGGTGTAACTCTCCCAAGAAGACATTCAGACCAACAAGAACCATAAAAACAGTGTTGAACAGAAAAGCACAAAGGAAAAGATTGTAAAAAGCACTCGTATGCCTCAAACACAGTATGGACACAATTTCAGTTAGGACATCTAAAAATGCCATTCAGTGCTCTTCTTTGGCTCTTCTCATCATCCTACCCACTGAGCCCCATTAGAGATGCCAGGCACCTACCTTTTGCACAGAAACCTTGAGACAAGGCATAAACCTTCGGCACAGAACCAGGTGCTGTCAGCTGGAACAAACAGAAATCAAGCTCCCTCAGGTCATGAGGGACTCCCAACCTCACCGTCCTCATGCCCAAGCACCTAAGAGCACACCGGGGCATCCCACAGAAAGCTCCAATTTCCACAAAGAGCCTCCATACAAAACCCACCCAGGGCCACGCAAAACAAGGCAAGGTGACATGCCATCACCCACATTCTGCAGAGTGCTCTGCTGATGAAGTACTTGCCTGGAAGGTGGTGGAGGGCGGGGTGGGGAGAAGGTTAACTCGCCCCTTCACTGGAATAAATGAAAAACACAGCTCCATTTCTTTCAGGAAAGACACGGCAGCAAAGGAAGTGAGAGAGGAGGTTTTCCTGTCCTCATCCCTCTCATTCCAGAATTAGGCATGTGGGAAACACAGGAGCAGGAAAGCAAATGCAAGGTTACACAACTCCCTGTGCTGGTGGTTGTAACAAGTGGCCAGAAGGTATCTATCACCTGTCCTCTATTATGCTGTGTGCAGGTGCTTTTTCACTTATTTTCTTTCACCTGATAAACTTTTAAAGCAATAGGTACAAATACGCAGTGGATCAGACCTTGCCACCTGAGCTATTTCTGAATTTCAGAGATTCTATAGCAGTAAAAGAATAAACAAATAATGGAGCCCTCAGAATCACTTGGCCAATAACCATTAGCAACTACTTGCAGATTCCCACTCGTTTTTATTTTGGCTCCATCTACGTCCTGTGATGTCACTGAAAATTAGTTTCTAAGTCTTGTTATCTTATAACCTTACACTGACTGATTAAATTTCTACAGAAACAATATTTTTTAACATAATGCTAAGTACTGCTTCTAATGGATCTTGAATGAACATTACTATTAAGTAGAAATATCAGCTCCCTCTGTTTGTTGAGGATTCCAAGATGAGCGATAGGTGGGTTTGGCTGGTCAGCTATTCAGATATGGCAAATTCAACCTCCACTTGATATCCACAGCAAAAGATGAATGCTTACTGTCTGTGTTCATCCTAACCCATGTGACATAAGCACAGCAAAACATATTTGGCACTAAAGTAAAAACTTAAGCACCTAATTGCATAAGTAGTCTCTTTGGAATCAATTGCTTACTTTCAGTTAGACACATACCTTGCCCAGTCAGGTCTAAAATTACCACATTAAGAATTTTCTCACTTGCCTCTCTCCTAAGGCTAAGGGAATACTGTGTTGCGCATGCAGGACTGATTTGATTACCTCAGTCTTTTATTGGGAAATAACATATGTCATGGCAATGTCAGGCGACTATTGTTTCCTTTGTTCTGTTCAGAGGGAGGAAATAATAGGTGTCAGGAAAGCAGCGCAACCATGTGTCTCAGTAATAAAAGTGGCATATTAATGAGCATCCGTAAACCATTATAATTAATGCAGGGGAATGGATATTGCCTATTTAAGCTCTGCACGCATTCCTATAGCTCCACACCCAACTGCCATTTTATTCCATCCCAGGGCTTTCCACTCACAGCAGCTCCTTCGCAAAGCCATCAGGCACAGAAATCATATGCTCAAGGGAATGGTTTCGATACATTTTAATAGTACAAGTGACAGTTGAGAACAGTCATCCAGTCTGTTCATCAGTAGCAGCAAATGCATCCCATAGTCTATGCGAGGCATACACATATTACACCCTTGAGGCTACAACATAATTAACAGGCTACAGAGAAAGATGGATAAGATAGGCATGCACAAAGATATGGACTTGTACTGCTTTAATTAAAAAAAAAAAAAAAGGTATATTTGTGAATTTTACATCATTTTAAAATTTCAAGCCCTGCTTGATATGCCTGTGCACCATGTAGCCTTCAAATAAACAGTCAGTTTTGAAGTTTAGCTTCAAAAATCCAGCCTGACAATTCCCGTCGTTAAGCACACAATTGAAAAAAGAGAGAAAACCGCAAGCACCATCAAGGTGACACATTAAGATGCTTGAGTATTTATCAGTGGAATAATAACATAGGTCACGCAGCTCTGCCCCTTCAGGAATACCTAAAGAGAAACTCCTAGTTTCTATGACATACAAATTGTTCATTTTCACTCTTGGACAACTGACTTTTAAATCATGTTGAAAAGCAAGACCCCTTCAATTCCCACCTCTTCTCGGTTTACTTTAACTTCTAATTCCCTCTGCACTTAATGTGTTCTAAGCTATTTTACTTCACATTCTTCTTGTAGTTCATGTACTGAATTCACCCAATAATTCATTTTGATGATACAATCTTCAAACCACCACTTTTATTTTTATTTTTTTAGTACGTTCTGGAATAGATTCTTTTTCACTGCAACATTTCTTTCAGGTACCATTCTCAGTGTACTGTTTAAGCTTGTCATTAGTCTTGTGCTTAGCATATGCTCACTTAGCATAGCCACATTTATTATTTTTATCGGTGAACACTTTAGATAAGAACTCTATACACACACAGGGGTGCCTCAACTTTTCAGCATGTTGCAGAGGCTAAAATACCAGCACCACTGTGAAACAGTTGCAAACTGAAGAATCGTTTCAGACAGAAATATGCAAATTATCCCATCAGACAGCCTACATAGCTTCCAGATTTGCCATTTCCAGTGCTAAACAAATAAATGCAACCTCCAGAACTAGTAGGCCAACCAGCGTAACTCATGCAAACAAAGAAAGCAAAATCCACACGCATTGCCATGCAAGTTCTCCTGACTCTAAGACACCGTTTTCAGAAACATGATCAAATAAGCCATTTGTTATCAAGTTTTTCCTGCACTATCTACCAGAAGCTGCATTGCAGAATTTTTTTTTTTTTTATTTCTTAAAATAAGTTAAAGGCAGTTTGGGTGCTGCATTTTTAGTTTGTTTTAGTTTGTTTTGGGGGTGGAGGTTCCTTTGTTTGGAGACTCCCCCTTGTCCCTATCTCCCATTTGGACCCAGAGAATGCATTCAAAAAAGACTGAGTACCTCCTTTCAGGACTTCATCCCTTTCACCTATTGATGGCCTATACCATGCACTGAATGAGTAAGAAGGTCAGAGAAAAAAAAAAAAAAAACTGTGATTTTGTCAGTAAAGACCATATTACTGCAGTGGATATGAGTGACTTAAGATTGAATAGGTGACCTAAATATTAAATATCCCCCAAATTTTAACATGATTGACCTTGCAGTCTCAACATTTCTTTTGGTTTGATTCCTTGGGTATTTTTAGAATACTTTCAATAGTTCTGCTGGAAAAAACACAGGCTGGTAGTTTGCAAACAGAGTTTGAAAACTGGATCAGGTACTGCCTGCATTTGTCACAGTTGACAAATCACAGTGTTTTTACCCTAGTTTACCATAGGGTGGGAAATTCAGCAAAATAGGAAGCTGAAAGAAGTTTTCCGTCCGTAGTCTATTCCTCTGCTATGGTAAGGAACAGATCCCTTTGAAAATCTCAGTAACCCTTTTGTGCAGCTGAAAATGTATAAATAAATGAATTATACCATCTTTATCTAAAAGACATTGTTCTATGAATAATCTTGGTGAGAACATAACAGTAAATCAATCCGGTTGTTTCAGAGGGCCTCCTAGCCCAGCATCCTCTCTCTATGTTCCCATAATGAATGCCAAGGGAAAGAACATGGCAAAGATATATGGTGACACTCCAAGGAGTCCCCATGATATTCCTCAAACCTAAGACTGAGCACCCACCAATTGGGATTCTCATCTGTTATGAGATGTGATGCAGCTTTTTCAATCCTCCCAGGCTCCTAACCATCCTGTGATCAAGGGTTCTGCAATTTGATTATATGTTCTGTGAAAAAGTACTTCCTTTCCCATTGATGCGGCCATGCAGGTATCCCAGTGATGTCAAAACAAACCTGCAATGATCTTACTTTACTTTTGGGCAAGATTTTTTTTTATATATATATATATTTTTAATACAGCTTGGTTGTTTCCTACAGAGAATCCAAAGAATTTCATGTTTGTGGCATTCTTTTGCCTTTTCATGCTGAACTGCTGAGTCTAGATGAACCAATGTTAACCAAAGCAGTAAGAGACAATTGGCAACCAGGTCAACAACAGAATCTCCATTTCCAGAATGTAAACCTAGGAACACTCACGAATGCTTAGGAGTAGGCCTACTGAGCCCTTTAGACTCACACAAGCAAACAAACATGTAAGATCAAATTTTAAAACATTTCACATGTGATAACTACAGGATTTACTTCCTTTTATACAGATACAATACACAGATACAGCAGTTGGTCTGGACTGGACCACTTACTCAGCAAACACAAATCAGTACGACAGCCATTTTACATTAGTTATAAATCTAGAGCAGGGAGACGATCTGTGACAGCAAAGAGATCAGGATCCAGATTCTAACAAGATGCATTAATCATGCTTTTTAAATTATCTATTTCCATAACTGATGTGCATTCTAAATCATCTTGAACAATCTCCCACACAGAACAGGATCTCGTCAGCAGGAAATGTTCTGCCCTTGGAGAGGCTGTAAAATTTGACTGCATAATGGTGAATATGCATAGCTTAACTCTTAATACAGAAATAATTAAGCCCAAATTTCAAAATCTCACATGACTAAATCTAGATGATGATCTTTTATGGAAAAGAAAAAATATCCTAAACAATCTTAATTTCAACACAACTGATTTAAGTCATTGTAGTCCAAAAGCAAAGCAAAACCATTAGAAGTGAAGTAGCTTTAAAAGTACATGGCTAGTAATTTACAAAGGGTGTTTATAT
The DNA here is from genome assembly GCF_963932015.1 of Anas acuta. Lineage (NCBI taxonomy): Eukaryota > Metazoa > Chordata > Aves > Anseriformes > Anatidae > Anas > Anas acuta. Next base: position 54,817,965 of record NC_088983.1, on the reverse strand, counting down.
AACTTCAAAACCAATACACAAATGAGATGTTATGGATACGTTGGTTATCAATATATTGATAACTAACTAATCATGAACAAAACCACAAAGATTCCTACATTAAAATTTCAAATTTTCATTTTTTTAGTACAGTGGATTTAGTTCAGTTCTGCTAGTTTTAGAATGAATACTCCATAGGAATTCTGATCTCACTGCTGTATATCTGTATATTGTTTTAAAATCATTAAATTGGTTATATCTAGAATGTTTCCTCCAAAAGTATGACTGTCCCATGTCTTACACTTCACATGGTACCTTGCATGTGCCAAGTGACACCAAAACACATGCAAGTGTGCATATTTGCTCTTGCAGTGATTTGTATGCTACATACTAGGTATAACTGCACAAATTTCAAGACAGTGAAGAAAGAACCAAGATCAAAACCTCAAAATGAGTCAAATCTCCCATATTCTTTAATGGCACTTGTACATATTATAACAAAACAGCATTTAAAGCCTTGAGAGGGCATATCAACCATTCCAAGCCTTGCAACTATGAACGCCAGAGGCTAAGCAGAAAGACCTGTTCGTTTTTTCCCACTGCTGTGCTGGCCTACATATTACTCAGAACACGTTCCAATGCACCATTAAGGGCTTTTAACTCCACCCCTGACAGACAGACATATACACCATATACAATCTAAATAAACCTAAGAGGCTGTTAGTCACCTTGGAGTGATCAGATATGCTTTTATATTAAAACATCAGCACATCAGACAGTCTCATATTGCTGGCATTTGGTAATGTCAATGTAAAAGAGACCAAAAAAAAGCAGAGAACCCAAATAACCCATACGGCTAGTTTCTGTTTGTTTGTTTTGTTTTTGCTGTTGATGTTGGTTTTGACTTTTTTCTTCTTTCTCATACTATTCTCGACTATTTTTCATAAAAGATGATGAAAAGTTGTCTTTAGCCACCTGTTTACTACACCGTCAACATACTACCTACACATTGGAAGGCATACATTTCTTTCACTTGCACTTATTTCAGGTTATTAAGCATATTTTAGGCTAAGGTTTACATTACTAAAAATGTACCTGCTTGGAAACAAAGGAGAAAGCTGCAACGAAAGACAGCTCTCAGACTGTCATTCTTTAAAAAAAGTAATATGACCATCTAATTACTGTTTGAGATTAAGACAGTGTGAAATAGGCCGACTTAATGAGTTACACCAGACAGAAGTAATTTTCAAGCCTCTGATGTACTCTAGTCACCAGTAAAATTTTTGAATATATTACGAATAAAGACTCCATACAATTATTCCCATTACCTTAAAACAAAACAAAAAAATCTGTTCAAATCTGGTCACTTTTCCATACCAGCATCACAGCAAGTTTTTCATGAAGGAACTGATTAGTTCATCGGTGACAACCACACTCCAAAACACACCTTCCAAGGTACGTATATAGGAAGAACTGCAGCACAATTAACACTAATTTGGACTTCCAAATTGAACTAGAATAACTGAGACATTTTCATGTTAAAATAATGACTTGATTTTTTAACTCTCTACTATACACTGAGTTGTAATCCCCTGACTGTTTCCTGAGAAATGCTGCAGGGGAGCAGAACAGGAAGAATAAATCCTATTCCATACTTTGGCAGAAATTAACCATTCTACAACCTGAATACTAATTAGAATAAACATTGTTTTGACTTTTATATCACAACACCTCATGTCTCTCTTCCCAGGCATCAGTCATATCGCACGCGCTTTAAGGTTTATGACTAACTAAATCCACCCCATTTAATCATTCTAATAAATCTACATCTCAGTAAAAACCACTAAAGGTGATATTAATAGCAGACCAAATACAGTCTGTTACACAGACAAAACAGGTAAAACACCAAAATAAAATGAAAAATACCCACTCTTGTTTGAGCACTAGACTTCTGGTTGTTCCGCATTAGTGAGACACATGAAAAAAGGTTTAACAAATTCAGTTCGTCTGTATTTCAGGAGAATGTCTAGTGTTTTACCATCTAAGTATACTAAAAAAAAAAAAAAAAAAAAGGCCACTGCTATTTTTCTGTTTCTAGGTAAGTACCTCTACGAGCAGAACTTACTCTGAAACAAGATTTGAAACAAACTATCAAGAGCTAGGACAAGACTCATACAGTCCTTCTGGGTGTCTTTGTATAAAACAAGATGACAACTCATTGCAACAAGACATTGGTGGTGACTTGTACTTTGCACAACATCACTTCTGCAGCATGTCATGCAAGGCTACCAAACACAACTGAAACTAGAACTTAAGAAGACAAAAAGCACAGAAAAATATTCTCCTTACATACATTTTCCAAGCTTCAGGATTCAATTCCTGCCAAGATTTCACCCAGAAACACTGCAAGGATACACAGACCAAGAGCCTTTATAGTCTGTTATAAATCTGTGCATTCAACATCCCTGGCTCTTCAGCTACAGTCGTAACATTGAGTTTTGCTCATTTTACATATGACACAGTTTTACTTTCACAACTAAACATTGTCTACAGCTGACATGTTACTCAGAAACCTCATTGTCTTAGTCTCTTCTTTCATCTAGACATTACCACTAATTTCCTACGTGGCGCATCCTGACAGACAACGCTATTGTATCGGGTAGCCACTTACCCCCTCCCACACACACCACAATCCATTTGCTAATTTTTTTTCTTTTTTTGGATCACCTTTCCTTCTGCCCTGATAAGTTAATTGCCTTCATACTGCACTGTTAAGTCTTATCCTGAAGTTCAGTGACTTCTTCTAAATTGGCCTTAACTTCACCCTCATCCATGAATTCATTCACAGAATTCAAGTAAATAGGCATGGTGTGAGTTACCTACCTATGACTTCTATTCCCTTCATCAGTATTAGTTCTTTTGATTATTTTTTTTCAAAGTTTTCTTCATACAAAAAAAGCAGCTTAATAAATCTGTAAATTCAGAATACCTATTCACCTCATTTTACCTTTGTCCTCTGCCTTTTGTGCTTTAATTTCTTCCAGCAAATGCTTCCTTATAAGACTTTTTATTGTCTGTAGAAATATTGAGACAATTTATCTAATTTATCTGATGCTGAGTCCTGTGTTCTGTCAAATTTGCTAATGGTGATGGCACAGCATTGAAATTGCCATTTCATCTCAACTCAGCTGCTTTTTTCCCCCCAGTCTATCCCCAAAATTTCAGTATCTTTCTGAGATGCTAAAGCCCACTTCTTTCACTGAAATTGGGAGCGTACATGTATGTACACCCATAGGAAAAGTTTAGTTTTCCTCTGTTTCATACAATCTTACTGTCTACGTTTTGGTACCTATGTATTTATAAAAATTTGTTTGTGTTCATTCTCACTTCTCTTCCCATGTCAATGTCACTTAAACTATAGCTGTATCTATTTTAAAGCAGAAGAGCATTTGCTCTTAGACTAGGCCCTTGTCTACTGCTTTTCCTCATGACAGTTTCCACATCTAGTTTGACACGATCCACTTCTTAATTACACAGACTAGTCTACCACTTTTACAGAAAAGCACAGAAGTTCTTCCTCCTTTATTTTTGTACTCAAGAAAGGAGACAGCCTGATTCTACAGATTTTTTAAAATTATTTGCTTTCCTCTTCACTTCTTTTTTTTTGTTTGTTTTTATTTCTAAATCATCAGCAATCATAGTATTCACATTGAGATTATTTGTCATTATTTCTTCATACTTTCCACAAAAATTGCAGATGTCATAAATTTGCCTGCCAGAGTAATTTCATTGTATTTACCAGTATTTCACCATGCAATTTCATTTAAATGTGCATACATTTTCTAAAACACAAATAGCAGTATTTTGTTTTCTTATAAAGATGTTATCAAAGTACTAGTCAGTCAAGTCAAAGAACAGCGTTATTCTGATTTCATAACGTCGTGAAGACTATGATATTAAATATATAGCACAATTGGGCACAAAAGCAAATCCTATTCTTGATCATAAAATCACTATTCTATTTACAGTGTTGCTGGACAATATTAATAAGATTTCTAATAGAACTACAGAGATATTACTTCAGTGGCAGTTGAAACAACCATTTTGTGCATGTAAATGTCTGTAATGTAAACCCTTACAGGTGGTTTAAGTAGAACATAGATATTTATCAACTTCAGATGGTATTATATTAAGTTTATCACCTTGGCTCATATCATTTAAAAATATATATATATATATGTTGCTTGAAGATGAAGCCCAAGAATTACTAAAAGACAACATACACTCTCTATAGCTGTCCTGCTATGTCCAGACCTCTTTCCTTGTGCTGAGTCTAGCACTTGTGTGAGGAAACTAATGCGACTGGTACCTGGTAATTTTTCTGTTGTTACTTCTTTTTTTAGCCAAATTTCACTTACAACATATCACCATTAATTCCAACAAAAGAGAGGCAGTACTGGTGTCCCTGGGGTTACCGTGGGTAGAATGGAAATGTTCCTTAGATTAGCTGCCCAAACTGTGAAAACCTCAAGTGACCACAGAACCACAGTCTGAGACACTCAGACCACTTCTTTAAGTAGAGTTTTACCATTTACTAAAACACAACAGCATTCTAATATTATCTGCTTAACAGTACTAACTATTCCAATGTAATGACAGATTATTCTCATCCCTAGTGAATATAATAATTAGACTGCAAGCCACTTTCCTGTAATCTCCAGTTTTCCCCTCAATTTATGCTTGCTAGTCAGAACGTAAGAACATACTGTTTCCTCTGTTTTTGTGTATAACTGTCTCAAAAAGGTAACTATAAGTACATTTGCTTATGCAAAACAAAAAACAAAAACAAACAAAAAACAACTATGTATTTTAACCACAATTAGAGTTCAACAAAATTTTGAGGATAAAGCTTTATTGCATTTTTCCAATGCAATTTCATTACTTCAACATTACTGGATTAATGACCATGAAGCACGAGTTTTACTTCGAATTTTTGGCACATTAAACCCAATATCAAGTGTGCAAATGAAGAAAACCACTGTGAAAACACGTTTTGTATGAACTAATTCTAACATCCCTGTTTCACAGAAGAATGATTTAAGGTTTATCTTGTTATATTATCTTCAGGGAAAAACAAAACAAACAAAAAAAAACAAAACACTAAAATATCACAGTTGAACACAGCCAGGCTGTTTACTCAGACTTTTCTAGAAACATTTGTGTATGGTGTAATTTGCATTCATTTTAATATAGTAAAAGGTAGTAGAATGAATTTCTCCCCAGTATCACCCAAGGAGGTGATAGAACTGCAATATGGATGGAAGGTTTAACTTGGCCATCATTTTCATAACCTTTTTGTGATCCTTTTTAAATCATTGCAAATCATTTTACAGTTTTACATAGAGTGACGCTGTTGTGCAGATGGACAGTACCCAAAGACAGTCAAATCAAAAAGCAATCAGTATATACTACTTTAACAGCTGACAGGCTAACCTTCTTGAAGACCTTTAGCTTGAAACAAGAATGATATGAATCTTAGTACTCCTTTAGGGGATTCCATAGCCAATTCATAACATTCTAAAAATTAATATCTAGCGTCTTGTGCCTACAGACTAAGTACAGAATTTTCTCAATTTCATTAACTGTCATCTCAAAAATTTGAAAGTTAGTTTTCCTGTAGCTGCAGTTCTATTTAGAAATTATGCAGCACCAGACATGCCCAATTAATAAATAAATAGCTTTTCACGAGACGAGGTAATTCATAAATATACAAGAAGCAGAATTCACGAAGCACCTTCATGACACAGCCCTCTCTAAGCCAACTGGTCAATATATTCACTGCTCTGTCTTTATAAAAACATCATTGATTGTCCTTTTCCACAGAAACAAGCCCCCCAAAGTTCCTAAGTCAATGACCTACCATTTCACATAAAGCATAGCTGATACTAGGCATTTCTTTTTTACATCACAAACTTCAAAATAAACATTTAAAGGTAAGGTTCAAAAAAAATGTATTCTATTGTGAATGGTTCAAAAAAAATGTATTCTATTGTGAATAGACAAAGCACAGCAATATTATATTAGGATATGAGTTGATTACCCTAATTTAAAACAAATCTGATTAAATTTTCAAAGCTAAAGGTGATAGCATATACAATCTACAATTACCAAAGCAATGAACATAAATTTTAAGCTGAAAGATAGTAGCTCAAATGACAGGATTCAATGGCAGTAAATGGAAAGTCCTTTTCTCCTAGCATTCCAGAAATACTTCTTTTTTGCTCCAAAGTTCTGCACAAATCAATTCCCATCATCTCCATGCATACTTCAGTTGCCAGATGATAAATCAGACAGAGGATCATTGACAGAATCCAGCCATCACAAGTTACCAGAACGTAGGGGACTGTCAGAAAATATTAATAGAGTCTGCCACTTTTATGTTGTTTCTAGAGTAACAGACTTACCTCGGCAGATGGTCCCATTCCCCACATATCCAGGTTTGCAGGTACAGCTGTGTCCCCTGACAGTGTTAGTACAGATTGCATTCTCATCACAGTTATGCTGTCCGCTGCTGCACTCATCGTGCTCTACAAGTGGAAAAAAAAATATACGAGAGAGACAGTGAGCTTTTCAGTTTGATGATGTGGCATTTGAAAACCAAGTGGAATAACAAGGTTGGCACAATGGCTGAATGCTAGAAGTCTGGTCTAGAAGTCAGCTATGGCTCTGCTTCAATTACAAGACTCAGCATGTGTATGATGATTATTTATGTTCAAAAACAGTAAAAAAGAATCAGTGAGGAGAATCAGCACAAACAGATTAGCACAAAAAAATTATCATAGAAGAATATCTGTTGTGAAGACTAACTCATATATCACTGTCTGTCACTAAACAGAAATAAGCAAATACAAGGGAAGTGAACAAAGGAAATGGAACTCTATCAACACGCTCTTTATAGAAGGCACAGTTCAGTTGTCACGGCCACTAGCTCTAATGCAAGCTGAGCTGAACCTTTCTCTAATAATGCATAACAACAGTTAATATCTTTAGAGCACCATTCCTACCACTGGATCTCAACGAAACTACCAGACCTATGGGCCATATTTCGCTTTCATCCAGCATCTCTAACTGCTGCCACTGAGCCTAATTTGCTGCAGCTCTTGCACTTTACTCTCCTGCTTTATTTTGTTGTGGTAAGGCAGCAGTTAGAGGTGGTGAGCTACCTGACCCTGAAGTTTCTCGCTTCTTCCTCCAATTACTGGGAGCTTCCCTTATGCAGCTGGATTGCAAAAAGAAAACCTGAATGTTTTACACCTCTGCACTGGTGGATTTACAGTTTTGTTCAGCAGAATAAAGAGAATGCAGTGAAATTTCTTCAGGTCAAGCAAAGGGTTTCGACTATAGACCTAATCATAAATGTCAATGTGGAATCTTTCTTGGTAATCTTCATTTATGCCAGTGCAATCATCTGGCTAGCATCCTACTCAGAGGTAAACGGCATTTCTGCCTGGAACCAAAGATAAGCTTAAATATACTAGTAAATATGAGGTGCTCAAAGGATCACAGGCTAAATTTAGCCTTTTATAGACAAGAAAGAAGCGGTGCCTCTAATACATGAGGAAAATACTCATTTTTACATACTCTGAATTAAACCCCTTTGGAAGAGCCTTTTCATTAACAGCAAGACCAAAGGCTTCTCCAGCCTTACATTAATCTTTGCATTGCCCTCACTTTTCTGTATCACAGGATGACAGTCAATTTCAAGGTAAATCAAGACACACGTAGATTTGAATGGTAGATTCCAAGGAACGCTCCGAACCAAATAACCAAACCATTATCAAAGAAACACCTTTGATAACTGTTTGCAGAACATATACCTGACATGCTTGCCTTTTTTTTTTTTTTTTTCCCAAATCCATCTGACAGGTAAATGATATGGATTGCCATCATTTTCCTTTAAAGAGAATCAAAGCAGCATGTCGCTCACTGCCTGTTTGCTTTCAGCAAGAAACTCTCATATGCACACAGTCATATGTGCCTGGCTTTTGCTGATAAATTCAGGCTTATATTTATACTTGTTAGCTTGTGTTGATCCCTGGCTCTGCTCGTTCATTTACTTGAGCTCCTTTCTAATTTTCAGATGCCTCAGATACTCTGAGTTTTAGGCTTCTTCAGGGCTGTTTGTTCTCTCCTTCATATTTTAAGAAACCCTACTCTAACCTGATTCTTGCCACTCCTGGTCTCATGGTGCTCAGACACAAGGATCAAGCTACCCTCCAAGGAAGTGCCTAGCAGGCAACTGAAATTGAATGTTACTTTCTTTTATAAGGCAGGCCTTCTCCATGCTCTCTTCCTCCTCTTACTGCTTTTACTAGTCATTGCCTTTAGATTTTGTGTGTTGGTATTCAAACTACAATGAGAGGGCCTTCATGATAAGCTCTTATATACAGAATATTTCTACTCAATTGCCAAAACTACTTGATTACCTTCTCAGCACTTCAAATGTAAACAAATGATTTCTCAGAGGTAGCATTTGTGTTTTGCCAAAATACAGAAGAGATTATACTCTGTTGTCTTGTTCCAGGACTTTGACAGAGTAAACAATGCTGTTTACCACTCCTGCAGATGTACAGATGCTAGCAGTGTTAAAAGATTTAGCACCGACAAAGTTGCGTTCATACAGCTATGCCTAAAACAGAGGACAGTTTTTCTAGGCAGATATAAGTTTGAAGAGAGAGCAACAGAGTTAACCATGGGAATATGCTCTTCATCAGAGATCCTGATATTCTTAGCACAAAAAGGACTAAGAGACCTTCATCTGCATGAGGAATCCCAAGACTGTTTGGCTGCTATGATGGGAACTTTAAATGAAATTTTCCCTGGTGTAGGGATGTCTATAGATGACGTTACTCCAGTCCTAATAAGAATGAGAAAGCATTGATTTTCTGTCAACCTACAAAAATCTTTTTATTCCAAATAGAAAAATCTCTAAGATTCTGTCAGTAGAGAGTTATTTTTGGTTTTCTTCTCCCTCACAAGAGATCACCCTTTGGAACACCTCATATTCACATTGGCAAGTGAGGGAGGAAGGTGGACTTGTGTTTTGTTTCATCTTAAAGGAGATTATGACTGATTTGCAAAGAATATCACTTTCCAAAATCTCCCATTCAAGCGCTGATCAGAGAGAATGTGTTTTTCCTTTAACGTTACAGTTAAAACTACCTAAATAGATACCGAAGCATGGAAGGAAAAAATGCTGAAAAACAAATGGAAGGGAGTGACAAACAGTGCCATTCCAACAACGGAGAGCTGAGACTAAAACTTCAAGTCATATCTTATTTTGACAATTTCACTTTTGGCTGAAAATAAGCAGCACAAGAAATGGGGCTCTAAAATTTCTTTTGTTTACACATATATGTATTTATATATATATAAAAGCATGCTGCCATGGAATGACAGCTCAGGAATGAAACTGTCATCATAAATTTGACTAAATTCATCCATCTCCATGTGTCTTTTGTTACTATTATGTAACACAAGAGGAGATTATGATCAAAGACAAGTATCAGCAGGCTTACTGAGAAGGTCACTGCAGTAGGATGCAGTTCCCAGGACCAACGCTCATTCCCTTGGATTATTAATATTGATTTCAAGAAATAGGTAGCATTTCAGAAGAATAGTTAAATTACAACACTATTCTTTGCTTACAGACAATTTAGTTCATTTACAAAATCTCTGCAAACTGTCTTCAGTATTAGTATTTCTGTTACTGAAATATTCTAGTTATTTCCACTTATATTCTGTGCTTTGTCTGGGGTAAAGCCAGAGGATTATTTACTTTTTATGCCTCTATTTCCCTGCATTAAATGAAAGTATTACAAGATTCTATACTTTTTTTTTTTTTTTGAAGTATTTGTCCTTCTTTTGAAATCCTCAAATGTTAAAGACCTTGCAGAAAATTAAAGAATATCAATCTTCTATAGTAAAACAAACAAAAATCAAATACCAACTGCCAGTTCACCTTCTGCTTAATTTTATTTTCCTAGAAGCAGAAAGGGGTTATGAAAGCACAAATTATCTCTGAAGCTTCAGATCCCATTCTTGACTCCTAACCACCAGGCTACAACCACAGCTAGCACACTACATATTTAAGCCTAGTATTTATTTCTAGACCAAAACCTTGTCGAATTTCCAAATGGTTCCATGGACTTTTCTAAAATCCTTAACAGTCCTTATCTTCAAAGTTTATATTTGAGCTAGGCCAGCTTGTGAAGCAACAAATAACAAGTTGATTCTTTTTTTTTTTTTTATGAAGAAGTCCATTTGCCTCCATAAGCACTTGAAAGATCACTGCTAAGAAATTAGTCACCTTCTTTACAATATCTCTGCCGCCTCTGTTGTATGACTGTAGAATTATGGCATGTATCAAGTGTGGGTGCATTCTATGCATACATTAGGCAATGTGTCAGCTCTGAGGAACACCTTTAAAACAAAACCTCTACAGAAAACTTCTATATGAAAAAGTTGTAATTGGACAGTTAACAAAAAAAAAATACTTGTCTCAAAAACTGAAATTGCATCAGCTCTGACAGCACTATGGATCTGGGGACACTGATGTTTATACATCAGTATTGTTGCATGATGGTGAATGCACAGCTGTTAAAGATAAGCATTGTAGTTATCTCTGCTTTGTTCACAGGCAAACTAATAAAATAAGTTTATCTTGATGAATTGAATACCCAGGAGCTGTCTGACAGAATTTGTTTCAATATTACATGGTCTTACAAAGATAACAATCACATAAAAAGCAAAGTTAATTCACCAGAAAATAGTCTCAAGTAGACAGTTAGTTGCATATCTTATTATGAAGCAGCAATGCATCCCACAAATTGCAGAAAACCTTATTCTAAATACCAAGTTGGTGTGTATGCACACTGACATTAGGGAGCACAAAATACCTCCTTTTTCCTGAAATGCCAGAGGGGAAACTCGTTAGAGTGCAATGGGAAAATGCACATCACTTCCTGTGAAATTCTCAGTAACACAACTGAATGGGAAACTGCACAATTACCAGAGTGCCACAGAGAGCTGTGACTGCTCTGCACCCCCCTGTACTGGTGTTGCACATTCAAAGGAGACTGACCCTGCCCAAGCAAACAGCACACCGATATCCCCAACACCAGCAGCCAGCATTTACTGTGCACTTACGTAGAAGGCAACAGCATGCAGCAGCAGACCACAAACACAACTGAACTCCACATCTGTGGACAAAGCATTCACTATAAAAGGTCAAACCTCCACTAACAGCTACATTAGCTACACCTTAACCAACACCAGAATAATAAATCATGATGCATTTCAGCTGTGATGCCACTAGCTTAAATTTTAAACAAACCATCAACTTTCTTCTAAAGACAGGTAACTATTAAGGCTAGTTGAGTTAAAGCATCTGTAAGCTGTAGCATCTTGTGCTTTGGTGTAGCTCAGACGAGCATGCATTCCAGCTGCTGCACATTAATATGTAACCCTGTTGACAGCTGATCACTTCAGTGTGAAGTATGAATAGGAATATTCCAACAAGGACAAAGAAGTCAGCAATTCTGTATTCCTGTCAAACGTTCAATATCCTCATTTTTCTAGCCTAATCTTACTGAGGAATCACAAGATTACTTTTGTTTAGTGTTAGTTTAAAAAATATATATATACACACACACACCCCTCAGTTCTGGGCTAAAATGAGCTGCAAGAATGCAGCAGGAAACACACCAGGGAGAGAGGGGTAACATGCAAATATTTTTGCTGCCTAAGGTACTGTGTCCTACACAAAGCCGTCAAAACCACACTGCAAAATTGTTTGCAAGTAAAAAAACACTACATAAAAATAATTCAGAACACATGCAAATTAAAAAAAAAAAAAAGGATTTGTCATACATTTATAAATACAGATGCACAAACGTATGAATTTATAACAACACAGAGGTGCATGTAAACACTATTTTTTCTCCATTTGCGTGTACATGAAATTCAGTGCTTGTGAAAGGTTCGACACAGCTCTGACAATTAGCATTAGAAGAATATGGTCGATAATAAAAAACGGCATATTGCTGTACTCTTGTAGTGTTTTCTTTTTTTTTTTTGTGGTAATATAAATATCCATATTTTTACTGAAAAAAAATATTTTCAATAATTTTTAATATTCATTTTACAAGAGAAAAATAGCCTTTACTTATGTACTGGGCATACATTTTTAAAAATGCATTCTTCAGGAGTACAACATAGTTTCTAGGATGTTTCTGCTTTCCCTTGCTGAAAGAAGCTTACTGGATTTGTATGGGCTCTGAAAGTAGAATCTACTTGGATTCTACTTTTTTTTTTTTTTCTTCCAGTACATACTTGGAGGAAAAAAAAAAAAAAAAAAAGATGTTATTCTATTTGTATAGAAATCAGAAACAGAAAAAATTCTAACAGAAAATTAGAATGACCATTTGAAAATTTATACACATGGTAAAGCCAAGAACCTTTTAGAAAAGAGTTCTGAGTAACTGTAACGTGGGGATAGCTGTCCCTTGCACATTTCAAAAGACCATAATGATTTTCCAACTCATCATTTCTAAATGGTGTATTTGACACATGATTTACTTTTCAGGAAAAAAAAAAAGTGTTTATTTGATTATTATTTTTTTTTTTTTAATAAGAATGTTCTTCTAAAAAGGACAGACACTTGAATGCAATTACTGAACACATATCCCACTGAGTGGTCCTACATCATAGCCACTCTCACTTTTCGTTACAAGAAAAGGTCCCAGTTTAAACCATCTAAGAAGATAGGAATATTTTATATTGTGACAATTTCCTCCCATTCGTTCCCCCAAACCTTCATTCTTTAACGAAAAAAAAAAAAATCTTCATTGGAAAACACTGTGTATAGATGCTATTTCTATTTATTCTCATATTTGCAACACTGAAAAGAAATCTATGTTGATCTCTAAATTGAGAGATGAAAATCTGCTTCTGAGGTATGAAAGGACAAATGCAGGAAACACTTATATGCCAGAGGTATACAACAGAGACACGACTCACTTCAAGAATAGCAATGTCATCAGATGCTACCACTGTTTATTAATACAGAGACCATTTATATATAATATGTCCTAATGTAAAAATAATAAGCTGCCAAGCAACATGTACGCAATGGCATTTGAAAACTCGGAAAGGAGAAAGTCTTCTCTCCAAATACATTTAAAAGAACAAGCAACACTTTGTTGCATGGCATTAGGACTCAAAAGTCTATTTAATTATTAAGGCTTTAAAAATGAGAAATGAAAAAATTTGAATTTGAGAAGAACTGAGGACTTAAAGGAATCAGGACTTCAGGTCATAAGAAGTTCTGATGAAACAAAAGGATAGTTCTGAAATAGACTGAATAAAAAGAAACTTGACTGTGAACACACAGCAAGACCCTCCCCTAGAAAACCAGGGCAATTAGAAACATGATTCGTAGGTCAAACAGCATATGTGCAATAAATTACATTGCAGATAAGATGGTGAAAGACTATTGCGCTACCTGTGAATCCTGACAACCCTAAAAATAAATAATCTGCATTTTTGCCTACTCATGAGAATTATAGAAGCAAAATAAGGCTGATCTATGTCCATTCTGAACATCAGTCATACAAGCTCACCCTGTTCATTTCCACAAAGAAACAGGCAGGCAACACAGGACTCAGAACAGCAACAACAACAAAAAATCTTCTTTAACATTAGGATGTACTGCAAGTTTATCGTTACGAGCAGTAAAACACACAAAAGTGCTTGCAGAAATATCAGATTTGCAGTTCTTTTAGTAAGAAACTAAAATGCTATTGTAATTTAAGACACGATGAACAGCTTCTGGTGTTTAACACCAAATTATTTAGATTGCCTTCTAAAAGAGTAGACATATGCTACTCTTGAGTAATTAGGAAGAAATAGTGAGATTTAATTTGAATATAAAATTCAGAATGTGCATGCATTTGCCTGTCTGAATAATGCCTCTTGAATGTTTACTTTTCTGTAATAAACTAAATTGCTTCCTTTGGTTTCCTGGTACCTCGTTAGATTTTGGTCACAATTCCCTATCTCCTATCAAGTTTATAAAAGAAACTACTAATGTAAGCCATGCTTATGCTTTTTATTCAGTTTTGTTCTAATTTAGTCTAACAAAGCAGCCTACCTAGTACTGTTTAGAAACCAGTGTAACAAAATAGGATCCATGTCCTCAAACTGGTATTCAGAGAGAATCACTGAGATTGGTCTGACAATTTCCTCTTCAAAAACTTCAGTTATTAATTGGTTTAGTTCAGATTTTTAACTCCACAATGAAACCTTCTTTGCAATCATGTATTCAAAGATTATAAACAAAACCAATGTAATCGGATTCATACACTTAATGTTTATCATAACTAACATGATAAGGATATATCTCAGGGAATATGGACTAAAACTACCATCTCATGCCAAAGAAGCTAGTGTGAAAAAATGGGAAATAATAACACCTGTACATCAGTTTGTATGATTTCAACATCCAGTGGGTGACGTCTTTACAGCACATGCCTCCTGCATTGAGATGCTCAGACTTCCTTGTTTTCCCCTCAGCAAGAAGGAGAAAGCAGAAATAAACATGAAGGTCTATGTTCTGTTCCAGTATACAGAGATTTCACTGTTGTTTGTCATGTGTTGGCTTTTCCAATGAACCTTAATCCTTAAAAACCCACCACTTCCACTTTTATCTTATATACACAGACAGAAGTAAGAAGAACCCAGTATGACAGAAAGATGTACTGTAAAAGAAGAGGACAACTTTTTCCAGAAAGAGTTGTAGTACTCAGAACGTCTCATAAACCAATGTTTATCATAAGGAGCTCTCCCGCCCTTTTACACAACCTTGATTTAATATACAGAAACCTAAAATATGAAGCATACTGAGGTGTGTATATTTAATACCAAAGCTTGCCACCAAACTTTGAGTCCAATCACAGAGACAGGCATCGAATTCAGATCAGATCAGATGCAAATGAAAAAAAATAACAAAAAAAAAAAATGTTACAGCAGAAACTCCACTCTACAGCAGAGAGAAAAAAAAAAAAAAAAAAAGGAAAAAAAGTTCTTCAGTTATTTTTAGGCTTCAAAGATGTTGCAACTTCATACTACCAGAAGAATGAACTCTTTTGCAACTGCTCTCACTGAACAAAGTGCTGTATATCCATAGGACTCAGAGTCTTCAGCTTCACAGTACTGGGAATGAACTCCACAGAGATCAGAACATCTTTCAGAACTTAAACTAAGTAGTAGGGATTGCCTACTTTCAATCTTAAAGATTCAGAGTAATTCCTAACTTTAATGGTAATAGAGTGCATAGGAGCTCGCTTTCCAGTGCTATGGCACAGATTGAATCCTTCATCTAAACTTTTGCACAGGGTGAAGGGAACATGCAGAGCATTGGTAACGAAACATGGTGCAATATAAACCATGTTACCTTGAAGACTAAGCAATATTAATGAAATGAAGAAGCCCAAGTCACAATGGAAATATAAATGTTTTTTTGTTGGTTTTTTTTTTTTTGTTTTTTATAACAAAGCTATCAAAAATGTAATACTCTACACATGATAGAGATGTGGAGTTGTAGAGAAAAGAACCATACCCTCAACTATGAGATCCAAAACATCTTAAAGGTCTTTCTCTGTATTGGATTTATGATCAATTTATGCACTGTATGTCTAGAGTTTTGCAGTTACCAAGTCTGCATACCAGTCTCAATCTATTTTTATGTAGCTTTCACCTTGTATGATCTCCAGCCTGAGCCCAAATGGTGAATGTGATTTTTACCATTTACATCTGTGGACTGGGAGCTATACCCATAAAGACAAACACCTCAGGACTAAACCCACAAGTTGTGTATATTGGTTTGTATTTTTGTAAACCATTAACTAAATTGTTTTGTAAACCATTATTCCAAATCTCTCAGAGTAGCTATTGCTTTTCTTGACACAATTATGAGACAATTTCATACACAGAGCAAATAAAGCCTTGTAACTCATTATGATGTACCATGCAGAAACAAAGCCAACTATACAGTTCCGACTAGACTGGAGCCATGAATCGCTAATATTGACAGAGGAAGTGGTAAGAACATCTCTGTGAAGTTCTCAGCTTCTCATAGGACATTCACTTAGAAAAATGAAGAACACATAACACCAGAACCTGAAACTGTCTAGAAGCTGTCACTGCCAAATTTACAGTTTGCAGAAAAGATGCCTGTTACCGTTAGATCTTAAGATCCGGTTTTATTTTGCCTCTGTTTTACTATAAACTGAGTACAGCGCAAATACCTGCTTTTTGTGTCAAAAATAAAAAAAAAAAAAAAAAAGAAACCCTAAAGCAATATAGTACTGATTTATTTATATAGCAATATAACTTAATCTAAAAGGAAAGGATGCTTTTTATCCATAAAATTGTGAAAGATACATATTTTATGAGGTTGGTATCAGAGCCCCATCTTTCAGGTATTTTCAGTTCAACAATAGCTGCAAGCTTTGTTTTGAAGAACTCACAACTTCACTAATAAAAAACATATCTGATTGACCTTTGAATGCAATTTTTAGTCAACATTTCATCATAGCTTAATGAACTTATATTGGCAAAATGAGTTCTAAAGAGTTATTTCAGCACTCTGAAAATGTGCTTTAACTTTGACATTAAAAATAAATAAATTACAAAATGCAATGCAATGCCCATCTCAAACTTGCACAAAAGCATATTAGAGCTATTGCAATATATTAATGAGGAATTGTTCATAAATGTAACTGCAAGCATGACAGAAGTGTCAATCTGCTCATACAAGAACACAGCGTCACAGTTCAGGTTTGTAGCAGAGTTCAAGTATACCAAGAATAGGACGCCTATTATTTCTTTGCACCTATTAGAGATGCAATGAGAAGGCTTGCAGTGTTGGAGCTTGTATTACAGGGGATATGAAACTTACAGAGACTACTTTTCTCAATTTTCCATTTAAAAAGTTAGACAGAGTCAAACTGTTAGGTTCCCCCATAGACTTAGCACCTTTGTATTTCATGTACAAGTTTCTAATCAAACAAATTCTGCAAAAGTGATGGAGACCACTGTACTTTCAACTTTTGATAAATTAGGGATGAAGTGCTGTTTCTTACTGAAGTAAACAGAACGTGAATCTAGTTGCAGCTCACACAACTAACTCGGGGAGTGCTGACTGAGATTATTGAAAATGCATATCTAAAAATTGACTTCTAAAACAGTATTTGGGCATTGAAATTACTGAACACTTTTCTGAGAACCTAACTTGCCTCAGTGTGTTTAACTAGGACAAACGGGTTCTCAGCACTTGAAAGAAAAAAAATAGTAGTAATCCTATTTATGTCACTCTTCGATATTAGTCTTCAGTGTACTCCTTTGGCCTCACAAAAATACCACAGAATTAGTAAATGGAAGGAAGTGATCAAATAATTTTACCCCTTGAAGAGTGCAACTTCAGCATTACATTTATTCTCAACAAACACAATCAATTTGGATTTGTAGGCAGAAACAGCAACTAGTGAATCACGATTTCCTAAGGCACTTAGTTTTTCCCTGGAGATATTGTACAATAATAGTGATCATGCTAGACCGTACTTGTCTTATGAGATCTGACAAGATCACAACCTGAGTTTCCTTGGCTGCAACTATGCCTTCTTCTAACAGCAAAACACTACGCAGCGTGAAGATGCCACTGCTGAGACAAACGATAGATCAAACAGAATGCACATGCTGTCCATTGCTCAGGCTCTCACAACTAACTGACAGTGCAACTTCGTTTTGCACTTTCATCACTTTAGTAAAAAAAAAAATAATAATAATTAATAATAATAATAATAATTACTTAGATATGCAAACATCTCCATTAGACTAAATTTAAAAAAATGGTTGATTGAGGTTTATTCAAAGAGGGAATTCTCTAAGAGACTTCTACTCCAAATGCATGAAAAAGTCACTAGCAGCCCCAGCAAAGTGACAGCAAATGAATGGTATGTATTACTACAAGTAAAACAGGAATTTAAGTACGGGGTTATGCAAGAGAACTGATGATATAAGAAAGGTGTCTCCTCCATGAAAATTTAGCACAGAATTTTAGGGAGGACAGAGGCAGTAACGTCACATCATCAAATACTACAGTAAGCACTGCAGAAATCTGCAGAAATACACCAGAGATTCAAAGTAAGGGTCTCTAGGATACAAAGTCACATACACTTTTGCTGGCTCTCTTTTCAGTGTTAACCGGTGTCTGACTCACTAAGAATTACCCAGGGCCTCTCTGCTGCAGGTGGTAGGATACTGCACACAGCGTTTGGCAAATCATGAGGTAATTAGGGAGAGAAGCAAAACACCACGCAAGGAACATCTTCAAAAATCAGCTTATAGAAGGCACAATGAAATTCCATGCTCAGCTTGAGTACCTAATATTGACAAAACCTGTCCACACAAACAAGCATGCAAGAAGCCTTAGGAAGTGAGATTAAATGACCACAAACACTGAAGGAAGCATAAAACTTCACGACTGGGGTTAGAAAATGTGAGATGAAGTTGAACAAAAGAGAGAAGATGAGAATCAAGCAATGGTGAACAAGGAAACTGCCTTTTCCTTCCAACAAAAAACAACATCAACATCTGCATGAGAGATTTTAAATAAGCAGGCAGGACACACAAATAAATAAATAAATAATAAATAAGAATAAATGCATAACATTTTTGCTATTTTCTTTTTTTGGTTTTGTTTTAGCATTATCCATATTTTCCATGTTTTTATACTGCAGAACAACATCAGAAGGGAAATCTAATTTTTAAAAATCCTTTTTTTTTTTTCCCTCAGTGTTTTGTTTTACAGGAAAGCAAACATGTATCTCTTCCATGATGTTGCTAGGTCTACAGAAATACATGCTGAAGAAGCATGTATTTCCTGACAGTCCTGTACTTTTCTGTTCATCGCTGTTTTTAAAAAGCAACTAAAAAGTCTTCTGAATCAAAACCTGTGTCAGAAAGAAATTTTCCCGCTAATATCAAGGTGAAATACCAACACAGGAACTTCTTTTGCTCCATGCTATGGAAAAATTTGAAGTTCAGCATGGATCAAAAGCCTACACTTATACCTTAAATTCCTTTTTCTTTCTGAATGATGCCCCTTAACTCTTCAGGACTGCCTGAAAGCACATGCCCCGAGCATCAAGTATTTCAAATCCTGTCTATTTTACATAATTTCCCCAATACTGTACCATCTGATGCTTTGACCCTCTGTGCCCCACATTTTCTTTAACGAAGCCTTCCCTCTAGTGGGCTCATCACTGGTTTTACCCAGAAATCCGGAGGCCAGTTCTCAGTTGTACAATGCCTACTGGCTCTGATGCAAGCTATCCAACCTGAGCTTTCTTCCACCACAACTCCTTGCTTATACGTTCCCACCAGGGGAGCAGAACAAGCAATTGTCCACAGAGACTTGTTACTTCCAGTCCCCAAAAGAAAGTGTAAACAACTCTAAAGAAATCTTTGCATTAATGATGAACATTGGAAGGGAGGGAAGGAGGGCTTAGAACTAGGATTTGGTAACCTCTTCGCCCCAAACAGTATCCACGTTCTAATAATGTCAATGAAAACGTATTCCTATAAATAGGATGGTACTTCATTAAGGCAAAGTGAGAAAATGGTTGCAAGTCATCCAGAATAAAGAATAAATACAATACAATCATTGTAAGATGGATTTAAAAAATAAACAGAAAAAAAAGGAAAACAACCTCCACCAAACACCGGTACCTATGCATATTACATGTTACTGTGTTGCTTAGAATCTAATTACAACATATATTTCAGGGAAGAAGAGTAGGATTATAGAGAGCACTCCAGCACAGAGAAAGGAGCAACACTGCTGTTAGATAAATGGAGCACAGACCTTCCTACAGAACATGCCTAGAGTATGAGAAATCACAATCCAGCAGCAAGCGCATATGGCACAATCTGAATTCCACCCCTGTCTCATTAACCCTCTGCATGATTTGGTGACTAAGGTATTTGTGCTACCTCTTCTGTAAAGCAATGTTTAGAAAAGTGCTATGTCAGTGCAAAACTGACCTAATATATTGAAATTGTTTACAATGTACACTTTAAAAACAAGAACGGAGGAGAGACCGGCTCTGGAGTAATTGACCCACTTGAACAAAAAGGTAAGAATCTAGAAGAAACCAGACATATGTTAATGTTAGGTAACAGGTAACCACTTTATATGCTGGAACACTAATGACCTTTCAGGGATAGCTCATATATACAAAAGATATCAAGTAATCAAGAGACAATTTTAAAGGGTTGCTGGTAATCACATACAAGGAACGGCTGAAACAAGTCTGACAAAAGCCCACTGGGAAAGCAATAGATGTAAACTTATCACAGGTTAAGCACTAGACAGACAATCACAGTAAAATTATTGGGAGGAAGGTGTCAGGAGGGATATACTCAGACACTGGCTTCAGAGACTTTCTGTATCAAAAGAAACAATAATAAAATGCTTTTATTATTTGAATGAAGACATACTTTACACAGCAAATAATAATCCTGCTCTAGATACTATCTCTAACCCTTACAAAGACATTTTCTGTATTTGTTGCCGATTTCCTAGATGAACACCCCTATACAAAGAAAAAAAATGTTCTCTGGTTCCTCTGGAGCCTCCCCTTCATCACAGTGTCCTACAGGAGGGGGAATGAAAGGAAGCGATATAATTACAGCTGGAACATGGTTTTGATAAAAACTATAATTTCAGTCCTTTAATATTTGCCATCTAAAAGGGCTCAAACCCAATTATTATCATTAGTGATCTGTGTCTTATGTGTCACTTCTGTGACACAGGTGACAGATGTCTGAGAACAGCGAATACAGTTGCAGAGAAGAGGTGTATGTCTTTCCAAAGGATGTTGTACAAGTGCTGCTATCAGCACTAAATCAGCGTTACAGAAATTAAGCAACTCTTTCCCACAGAAGGCAATGGAACTTCTGATTTTAACCACTCTTTAGAAAACCTGAACACACAGGCGAGGCCTGCGGCATCACGGTGATGAATTCCCTAGAGAAAATCTCCTTCCACAAGCTCCCGTACATACAGATTGGATGTCAGCTAGGAGCCCTCCATCTAATCTCCATTTTACAGTGAAAGCAGCAGCATCCCTGTGAATAACGCTGACAAGCATTCCAATGCTACAGGAAAAGATCACTGAATTACGATGTTAAAAATTAATAGTAATTTAAATAGTTAAATATTAATAGTTTAATTTGGAAGGAATAGGAAGGATTTCTTTTGATACTAATTTGACCTTTCATTCTAGGTGACCACACTGCAAAGATGACAGGTGAAACAAATTAGTATAACAAAACAATCAGCTGGAATCAAATTCAATTTCAATGGAATACCTTATGCCGCTATAACCTAAGGGATTCATCTTATGGGGTACACCTCACTGGGTACACATGCAGTTTAGAAAATTGATAGGATAAAAATGTGTTTCAAATATTTAACAAGAGACAAGGTAAGGTCAACCAGGAATTCAGCTGAAAAAAAAAAAACATACATAAACAGTATTAATTCTTTAAACTCTCCTGTAATGAGAGAAAAGTAGTATTTTTCAAACAGAAAGAACTTTTCTAATTAACAAATGTGTGGTATTTTAAGCATCCATACTGGGAAAGATGAATGATGTCAACTAGTCCTGTCATCAGTGATGCTACCAACACTGGCAAACCTGCTGTGTTTCCAAAGAGCTTACAAAAGCAGACATTCAAAGCAGGAAGAAAAGTTCAACTGAGTTAACCATACACAATACCTGAATGACAACACAGCCTAGTGTTAAATTCTTACTTCCAACAAGACATGGGTTAAGATGGGGACTTTTGGAAATAACCCAATACAGCTCAGGAGGTGTTTTTCAAGAAGAATGGCAATGAGGGCATATAAGGAGAAAACAAGCATCAGGAAATGCCTCCTTTCCTTTTCATCCAAGAACTTGAGTGAATAGCTATGGCACAATAAAGGAGAAATGCATCTTAAAAATTGAGTTGAACATGGACAAATGATGGCTTAAGATGTGGCATCCTGCAAGGAAGAGTCAGCTACACAAGGCATTTTCTAACTTCAGCATTTCTCTAAAAATTCACTAGCCCGAGTGCTTTTGGGGAAGTGGTATCTTCACACTGGGTGAACCAATGGTTCATTTTGTACCCCATATTCAATCTTTTGTTTCTAATGCAAAGAGCAGTGATGATTTTTGGCTTATGATCCTATTTTCCATTCTCTTTCTGAACAATTCCTGGCAAAGATTCCTATTTTCAGTTTATTCCCTTTGAAATACTTGGCATTATTACAGCCCATGACTTGGTTTTGTAAGGTTTTCAAAAACCCTTTCAAAAAGAAACAGTTATTATTCTGTGATGCTCACTGAGGGCCATTTCTTGCTTGAGAAGGCACAATGTAAGTTGTATAATAACAATATAGCTATCAAAAGATCATTAACTGCAGTAGGATTACCACCTCATTTTGGGATGGGCTTTTCTCAGTTTCTGTCTAGGCTGGAAGGGATCACCACACCTCTACATGAATGCTGGTAATGATAGCCATTGGTCCAGGCATAGGAATATAACAATATTAAAAGATAATAAACAGCACCAAAGGAAAAAAAAAAAAAAAAAGGAAAAGAAAATAGGGTCGTTCTGAACAATACGTACAATGGAGGAAACCTTGTAACTCAGATTTCAATCAGCTGTACACAGAAAGATGAGAAAGCAGAGGAATAAGATATAGATTATTGTCCATTTGCTAATAAGAAAAGATACAGGAGGACTAAACCATGGAATCGATATACAAATAACTTTATATTCTAAAAATGAGCTAATGAGTATAATGAGTAGCAAATAAAAATCAGTAAAAAAAAGGGGGGGGGGATGTAATATCAAGCTTCAAAAGGAATAAACTCAAATAAAAATGTATTGAGATGAACTAGCTCAGAATATGTAATAATATTTTCTCTATTGTAAAATAAAAGCACTTACTTTGGTGACTGAAAATACCTAAACATACAAGAATATATCTCTACATGAACCACTGAAATTCTTAAGAAATCTTCCATATGCTTTTCAGTCATTGTAAAAGAAAGATAATATAGCATATAAAAAGCATTGGAGAATCAGGAACAACACTGTCTGCATTGACTCACAAATTCACAGGAAACTACCAAAAAAACGTAGACATCATTTTACAATACCTGAAATTCTTATTTCACTAAGGGTAAACTCTCCTGCCCTCACACTAGAGTTATAGGTGGTTTAAGGGTTAGCATTTGAGCAGTTACAGACCAAAAATTATTAGGAAAAAAAAAAAAAAAGTTTACGGACATTTATAGGAGCAAAGAAATCACTGGAATAAGACTGCATATAATTTGTGCTTCATTCTAAAACTAAGATAACTGATTCACAAAAATACTAAGGTGTACAATGCACTTTTGTTTTTGAAGAATCTTGAAGGATTCAAGTGAAAATATTCTAGGATTATAATTATTATTGCTGCTGCTGTTGTTAAATACTCTGTTATTTTCTTCTGACTTTGCTGCTTCAAACTGATGGTTTAAGTCACATCAAGTTCACCTAATCTAATTATATTAGATAGTCCATAATAAGCTGACTGCCTTTCCAGAAACAATTTTACTTTTATCATGTTAAGTAATCATACTTTCATATTAGAGTTAAAAATGCAAGAACATTGAAAATAAGGTATTGTGGCCAATTGAAATTATACCAACAACTAGCATCTGAAGGATTTAAACAGATAGTAGCAATTATCCTCTTCTTGGTGAAGCATGAAAGTGATAAAAATGATTATTTTTCTGAGATCACTATAATATTCATGTATCTACTTAGCTTTCTTGCTTCGAAGGTCCCATTTGTTTTCTTTAAAGAAATGAATAAAAAGATTTAAAGGATTATTATTATTCAGTACTTAAGAGAAAATGAACAGAAGCTGTAACAAAGGTAAGTTAAACGAGCAACAAAATGCAGAAAAATATTTTCCCCAATATTTATTACATTATAAATTAAATTTCCCCAATATTTATTAAAAATATTTCCCCAATATTTATATGTAAACATTTCTAATATATATAAATATATATATAAGGATCTCTTGCTCGATGAAATTACAGGCAAAATATCAGAGTGGACAGACAAATAGTCATTTTACAGAACATGTCTAACTGACATCTAAAGATTTCAGATGATATTGAACCCAAACATACTCAGAATAGAAGCTCTTTTATGCACATGAATAACATCAGTAGTTTCATCAGCAACAATTTAATTATGAAACTATTGATTGTTATGTTTCAAGGCACAAAATGACCATTAGATGGAATGAAGGAAAGAGATTCCTTCGATGTTCAACCTGGATGGAGGCCTATATTTTCTCTGAGGGAACCACATTTGCTGCCAGAGAATAAATGCTAGATCAACAGGAGTGCAAGGTGCCAGTTTTTTTTTGTTGTTGTTGTTGTGTTTTGTTTTTTTTTTTTTTAATAGAAAGATTTTAGACTGTTATTTGAAGAATTCTTGGGTAGGATAATATCTGGAATTAATTTATGCAATAGGATACCAGTTTACACTGCTTTCATTATTTGCTCTTCATGAGTTGGGCTGACAGATCAACTTTACATTCAGTTTGGATAAGGGAAGAAGGAATTGTGTCCAGCTGGCCTTCTTGCCTTCAACTGAGGTTAGCCATATCACCACGTGCACTAGCATAGAACTGCTTGGATTGCCTCAAGTTGGTGTTACACTAGAGGAAAACCTGAAAGTGTATTCCATACCCTACTTTCTGCTGATTATTAGCGGTTACCTATGAATGATGAGTATAGACACCATTGAAGGCAAAAGGATAGCATGGACTTCAAAGATTAGATTCGCATTTTCTTTATCAGGAATCATTGAGTAAAAGGAATTTTCTGATTTCTTAACACTAAAAACTCTGATGTGTTCTGCTGCCCTATATAAAGATTTAACATACTCGATGAACAAAAATGATAGTCTTTCATTTTAGGGAAAGCAAGTCATTGGGTAGAACTTATTAAATTTCTCATAATAGTGGAGAGGACTTTTAGTTTTAGTCTCTGTAATGCTGGTCTTAAAGAACTTCCAAAACAATTTTGACAAGTAGCATAAAAGTTAGCCTGTACAGGGCTGTACTAATTCAGTACTGCTGTATCGTTTCGAACTACTCTGTGCCATACAAGTGGGCAATCTACAAGAAGAATAGTTTGAGGTTATTCTACCAGTAGTACGTCACCTCTTATCCTAACAACGTTTGTTTCTCAAAAGTAATATTGCATTGAACTGTGATGTAATCAGAGTGAAAAATCTGTCACAGACAGCAGAGTAACATTGCTTAAATGGAAAATCTGGTATCTCTAAAAACTACATCCAATACTAGGATTTCATAATAATAATGGTGAATAAAAATATGGTAAACACCACCACCTGTGTAAATTTCATAAGCTAGGAATTGCTCAAATAAGTGACTGTAGCATTATGTTCCTCAGCGAAGACTTAATTAAAGAATATTTTTTAAAAACGTTCAGAGACAATCACCCAAAGTCATGTTTTCAGAAAATACCGAGGAAAAGAGAAGGTCAGAAGACCTTTCTTGCACAGAATTATGGTGCCTGTAGAGCTGTCAGACAAGGAGAAACATAAGCAGTAGTCATTAAAGAAACTTATCCTCATGGAATTTCACACAGTGGAAACCTATTACAAGGTTTGTTGCTTTATTAAACACTGTAAGAGATTTTTTTTTTTTATTTGTTTTGTTTCTTGGGGCTTTTTTTTTGCTTTTGTTTGAGAAAAAAAAAAAAAAAGAGTTATTAATATAAGACTAAAATACTAACAGTTCTAGGTCCAGATGTTTACAGAGTAGAAGTCCTCAGTCACTACTTAAACTTGCTTTCTATTCCCATGCAGCACATAGGAAGGAGAGACAGAAACATTCAAAGCAAAGTCCAAAATATATATAGTAGAGAGTCCTTCTGGAAATTTGCTGACAACCCAGTACCCACATTAATGTTCACAAAGGGAAGAAATTAAAAATTTTGCAGCAGATGCTTAATACTTTGCAGGCTCAGATCCAGCTTGAGAAGTATTATTTCTGACTGGAGAGCCAACACATGCCTGCAGAAGCAATCCAGTAGCAATCAGCAGCTCAGCACCTTACAGAATCTTTCTGATAAGTAGTTAAGTCTTATCCTCGGTTTCTATGAGACATATCTACATGTTGCTTTTATTTAGTACGCAGATCATGATCTGTTAAGAGCTGCAGTATGCTAATAAGACAAGAATAAAAGCTTTTTCATTTTAATAGTGATTTATTCTTATACCATCTGTTGCTGGAAAACCTATATAACTGGGACAATCTACAGCACAGGATTCAAAATTGATCTGTTAACATCCTTCAAGAGCTGTCTGAATGTACTCATACACCAAGCACAATAAGCACTTAACCTTCATGCAGCATTAGTTTTTCAAGTTCACCGTACTTCGCTAATCTGTTTTAATCTCAACATCTCTAACTGTGTTAAGCACAGTAAACTTTCCACTGGAACAGAAATTTGGACCATAAAGGCAGTTAACCCATTGAAATAACATAAGGAAAACAAATATCTCTAAGGACTTCTGAAAAAATATCAGGTGAGGGCTTCATATTTCTAAAGAAGTAAGAAATCATTTTGTCAGTGAATTCATTAGCCTCTTTTCTCCAACACAAAACCAAAATCCACATAGAGTAATAACTGTCCTTGGTTCCCAATCCAATTTATGGATCCTGACAGGCAGTCTAATGGCACAGATGATTTTTAATAAATCAACAATCTCAGAGCACCAAATCAAAAGCAGCAGTGACTTAAAGAAAGACTTATTCTAAGTCCAGTTTGACAGCAGACCTGAATAAACATATATAATTTGATTTCTACAATCTATAAACCCATCTTTGGGATTTTTCAGATTGCTAGGTAACCTCACTTTTAGCAACCTCAGCGTTGATTTCTACTTGAGTATTTAGCCATGTAAAAAAACCTACTTATTTTTGCATTGAGTTCATTCCAAGTCAAAAATGCTTATTTGACTATTTGTTTATAAAACATGCAAAAAAGCTGGCTCCTTGGGAAAGGAGTCTGCATAGATTACATATCAGAATATTAAAGGAATGTTAAATTCTCCTATCTCATTATTGCTTTTTGTTTCTAATGTTCCTTTAAAAGAAGTTACATTTCCAATTCAATTAATGCCTTGAGTTAAGTCTTTCCAGCTGACTTTTTACACAACTTCTTCAGTCTCTGTGCAATAAAGAAACCCACTGCTGCCTTTACAAGTATCATCAATAATGTTCAGCTGTGGGTACTCAATCACTGAGAATTGGTCATACATTTTAGCAATACCAGTTGGAACGCTGCTCAGTTGCCCTTAAAAAAGGTCCTTTCAGTGTCTTCTGAAAGCATCAACCATGAAAGACGTATGTATGTTTATACATTTCACTCTCACTAGTGCCCTAAGCAAACGATTCTGCAAGATGTACAATTTCTGTTACTGTCACACATTAAACATCAGCTAAGAACGTAACTGTTGTTATTTTCATCTGTAACTTTTTCATTTTAATAAGCCCAGTCAGAGGCTCAAGTCTAACAGCAGCAACACACAAAAATACAGAGAAGCCTTCATCATCAGATGCCATATATATTTTACATCAGCTTACAACAGAGCCCAAATCTGGGCAGAGAAGTCACTTGGACTGTGAATTTGAATTTGAATCTTCACCAGAAACTAAAATAAGCCTCATTTCTTAAGTGTGAAGTGATCAAAAGATAGTTGTAAGTGACGTTAGTATGCCAGGCAGAGAAACAGGGAAATTAACACGCTCTTAATGCATTAAGCTAGAGAGAAAGAAAGAACCCTCATGCCTAAGATTGAACCTCAAGCTGGAGGCCTTACTAGTAATCAAAGATGTCATCCATAGCACAGTGCACTCTTCCTCAAGAGCCGCAATCTGGTCCACGCTCAGATCATATGATCAGCTCTAGGATTTTGTCATGATCTGAAAATATTGAAGTTTCCTGCACTGTTGACAACAATCTGACATATCCTGTTAGCCCGCCTGTGCCTTGGGAGCTGGCAGTGTGCAGCCTCTCACAGAGTGGGGCTCAGGCATGGGTGCCATCTGTCTGCTCCACTAGGTCACAGAAAACCTCCAAGACATTTCAACTGAAGATCTCTACGTGTGCAAGCTCTTGGTCCCAAAACTAGAGAGTACTGAAGATGCAGAGAGATAATGAGTAAAAGGGCCTACTTAGACGAAAAGGATGTATGAATTATAGCAAGATCAGACGAAGTCTATCTTCTTTCTCTCCCCATTTCTATTGAGAAGCACATCTGGACACTGTAAAACCATACAAGACCACTGTTTACCTTTTCCATTCATCTCTTGTAATTGAAGACTCAGAGAGCTGGGGCTGTTCAGCCTGAAGAAAAGAAGGCTCCACAGAGACCTCACTGCAGCTTTTTGGTACTTTAAGAGGGTTTATTAAAAAAATAGAGAGCAACTTTTTACTTGGGCAGATAATGACAGGGCAAGGGGGAATGGTTTTAAACTAAAAGGCAGGAGATTTAGATTAGATGTTAAGAGGAAATTCTTCACTCAGAGGGTGGTGAAGCCCTGGAACAGGTTGCCCAGAGAAGCTGTGGTTGCCCCATCCCTGGAGGTGTTAAAAGCCAGGCTGGATGTGCAACCTTATCTAGGGGTGGCATCCCTGCCCATAGCTGGGGGGGCGGAACCAGGTCTTTAAGGTCCCTTCCAACTCAAGCCATTCTACAATTCTGTGTTTCTACAATTTTGCATAATGCATTATAGGATTTGTGTAATTCTTAGAAGTATGTATGAAGTGAGGTAAAAGGGCAGAACATTTATGTAGCTCTGTACTGAGTAGATACTGCTAGCACATGCAATAAAGACAATGACATTTTATGTTGTGGTGGAATGTGATTACAGTTGGGATGTCTTTGCTTTATTGCAAAGCCACATTTATAGCCTAAGTAAAATATGGGATGCAGTTCAGGACTGGATAGATACCAAGGAATCCATCTGAAAGCAAGGCTCTGAAAACTCAGTGGATTCCTTCGTCCCTTTGCGGACTGCATATGTGCATAAATATGTACATTCTTAATTTACTGCTTGAAGAGGAATTTGCTATGCCAGATATTCCACATACCAATGAAAACATCTGTGCTATTTTAGAAGAAGAAGAAAAAAAGACAAACCAAAAACTAGCAAAAAAAACATAACATTATTCAATAGTTCAGCATTATGAATGTTTATATATGTTATTTTTTTCAGAATAGGACCTTCCATTATGAGAAGCACAAAGGAGTCTAAATCAAATCCCTAGAATCCTGAAGATGTTTTGTAGCTTGGAAACTTTTCTTCACTATAAATAAATAAGAAAAAAGTATTTTACTCTTACAGATCATTAAGCTCTTACTCTGTTTCACCCTTATACTTTGCTTCAGAGCCCTTTCTGCTATCATCTGCCATGGCAGGAAAGCCTTCCCCAAAACACCTAAATGATATTTTCTAAAAATGAACTTCATTTGTTAACTGTGAAAAGAAAACAATCCAAGCACTGGCAATAAGCTAATCAAATGACTAGCGAGGCTGGTCCATTCATTTGTTTAGCTCTGTCCCACTTCTCTGACAGTGAACAATGAAAGTTATTCCTGAGGCAGTTAACAGATCCCCAATTTGAGCAATTACTGCAAGCAATCATGTAACTGAACTGAGTATTTTCATACTATGAGGCAAAAAGCCTGCAGTAGAAAGAATGAAAATATTAACTACAAAGTGAGACATCAAAGCATCTCTTTCCCACTCCCTCTGTGCTATTCCCAAAGGCTTCGTGTCTTAAGGACCAAGAAAGTCTGCTTGCCAGTGGCAGCTCCTCCACAGTCCTTAAAATTATTTTACCAACCATTCAGAAAGGCAACGTTACCAGAACTATGGTTATTCATTCAAGTTTACAAACACAGGAATTTATTTAAGTTATTGAGGTTATAAGACGTACTAGAATTCACCTCTAAACATTACCCATACTAATTACCTATTTCAATATTTTTGCTGATGGACAGAACAACAAAGGTGTTCCAGAAGCAGTACCAAACCACCCCAAAGGACAGACCACATTGCACACCTTCAGAGCAAGAGAAACTCTGCCCCATCCACTACTCCCCCATAAACACTTTTCTGCTGACTTTTTATTATTACTATTTTATTTCATTATTACTATTTTATTTATATGTGTTATCTGGGAATCCACAGAACTAGAAAAGCAAGAGTTGGATAATCCACAACACATGCCTAAACAGGGCTTACACAACCCCAGCCACTTCAAACAAAGAACACAGCCATCATTGAACCAGGGTCCTAAGGTCTCTTCAGTATCTAAGATTGCTCAGAAGGCAATTCTTTGATCACTTGTATACAGTAATTGATACTCAAAAATCAATGGTTGTTAATAAAATATTAACTTTTCCCAATCAATATCCACACGTCTATAAAATATTCAGCACAGGTACAAAAATGATACCATACTGAAGCAAGAAATGTTAATGAAATATTTCTGAGTGTAAAATATACAATTAGAGTAAAAAGGAAAAAAAAAAAAAAAAAACACGGAAGAACCTTCGTCATACATATTTCTCACTGCCAAAAAAAAATTATCAGACATAAGCACCATGTGCTTCATGGAAAATTCTGTTAAACTTAACAAGCTTCTCGTAATTCCTTTGTTTCAGAAATAAAGGCCTTATTCTGCAAATATTAAATCCAAGCAGCAAATACAAGATACAATTGCAGATCTGCTACATGCTGCACATTTCATGAATATGCCAGTTGTTCCTTGGCAGCCTAGTCTCATCTACCATGGCACATTACCTTTCAGAAGGAAACCACCAAGTCATACATCTGTCAAAACCAAGTTAATAGACTACAAGTCCCTGGTCCTTCTAGGACTCTAGCAATGGCATCCCTGATCATTTCCATCATTTCTTAAATCTTTCTTAAATCAAAGTGGTAGGAATTTGGCACTCCCACACTCCACCAAGGAAGGGCTCCGCTTCCTCAGTGTGGGATTTCTCTGGAAGAGATGTATATGTAAGTGCCATACACTACACAGCTTTTGGTCACACCAGACCACAAATGCCACACACAACATATACGTAAGCATACTGGAAGACCACTTGAGCCTTTTTTTCTGTAAGATTTCCTGACAGTAGCATGTTAGTCATTACTACTGCAAATAGACCAGCCATATAACCCATTCATGTAGCACAAGAAACACCATACACAATCTCTGTCTAGCCATTAGTCATCCACGTAATTTCATCTTCATCTACTCAAGCAATCTGTTTAAGCAGAAAAAAAAAAAAAAAAAAAGAAGGATATAGCAATTAAAATAGAAAATTCCCATCTAGCATGGTCAGTGTTTTGCCTAGCTAACGAGCCTTTGGCAGTAGATATGGACAACGCCTGGGAATCTGATAATTGGTATTGGTGCGTTAGGCCACATTTGCCCATCTGAATTGCTGACCATATACACACCATGCATCTTATTTGGGATCATGCTTTAGAGCTTCTTCCTTTACACACACACCATCTTGCAGCTGAACGCAAAAAAAAAAAAAAAAAAAAAAAAAAAAACGAACAAACAAAAAACTTCTAAACTTCTTTAATACACCAGAAGGATGCTGTGGAGAGAGGGGGGTAGGGGCAAAGCAGATCTTTCCAAGGGGAAAACATGAAGTTAGGATAAAAACTTGGAATACTTGGCCATATTGCACTTGGCCATTGCACTGCTTGGCCATAAACCTAAAAATAGGTTATTTTAGGTTAAAGATGGGAAAAGTAAAGCACATTCATGAAAAGAGGTTTTAAATATTAACAAGGACTGCAAATAGAAAGGTCAAAGCATTCTCCACGTTCACTGAGAATATGACAAAAGGTGACGGGTTTAAATTGTGTCAAGGGAGATTTAAGTTAGCCATTAAGCAAGCCTTTCCAAATGGCTAAGTACAGCGGAGAGAGAAAAATATTAAGGAATTCCCTGTTTTGTTTTGTGGTTGGTTTTTTGTTTGCTTGTTTGTTTTTTCCTCTCCTGTAAGAACGGGTGAGACTAAGGATGTTTTAGGTACCACGGATCCTGCTTCGAGGCAGGGTGGTGAACCGGATGTCCTTTCCATGATTCGGTTATTTCCATAATTTGGTAAGGGAGTGCAACTGAATGGTTTCTAGAAACAGGATACGGTGTTGGGGAACGTATTCTTGTTTGAACAGATGAGATGACAAGCCCGGGCTGTTAGAGGTCCAAAACGATCAGAATTTGATTGAATAACATCTTTCCCAAAATCAAGTGACACTCCTGAAGGCATCAACATCTACTGTGGAAGTGGACAACTAAAACATGAGAGCTTTTTGCTTCCGTCCGCTGTCACTGATCCAGCATCCTCTGCATGTTTTCAAGACAGCATGTTCCCACTAATACATTGGTGTGGTGGCTCTACATTCCAGCTCTCACCTCATGAACCGTTTGTAGTAATTGCTAGGTTTAGGATAGAGATCAAGAACTCACAGATCACAGAAATTGATTTAGTCCCATTGAATCAAGAATAAATCCTTCATAAAGGAGCTCAGGACAAATGCTGACTGGGTGACATGGAAAAAATTACCCTTACTTGTTCTTTAGATAGGCAGCTTCATTTATGAGTCTTGAATGAGTATTAAATCAAAATCATGATTTTTAAGCCACTGAGCATGCACATGCAATTTGAAATACTAAATTATAGCATATGCACCAGCACCAAAGGCTGCACCTAAGAAATCATGTAAAAATGCTAATTATCCCTAAGTCCAGAAATACAACTATCAGCATGACTTGTGGTCAGCTGTTTAATTAATTTTACTATTAATAAAGTTAGAGAAAATCAATGTGTCAGAAGGACTTGAAAGGATTACCAACTATTCTGGACAAATTAGCAACACATCCATGCCTCAAGCACAAGAAAGCACAAAGATGTTTAATTAAACTATTTACCAGTGAGGAATTTAAATCACTATAAATATTACATTTTGAGCGCATTTTTTCCCAGATTGAAAGCACTTCGAAGCAAATAATATGCAGTTCCCCAATGGCATTTTTTAAAGGAAGGAATTTAAAAAATGTTGCAGTTAAATCTACTAAATGAAGGTGAAGTCAGGAACAACAGAACGTAACACAGCATTTAAAAACTAGAGGACAGGTGAATAATTCAATTCCTAAGTAACAAAAGATGTTACAGAACTTCATGGAAAGAAGAAGATTTACAACATGAAGGTCACATGGTTACTCAAGGCCTATGCACATTGTGCTTCTACTAATCGCTTTTGTTTCCTGTGAAAATACTGATCCTTGTTGGTATGTCTGTTTTTCCCACACCTCATTTTTCAGATCCCATTTACTAGAATCTTCAAAGCTTCCCGTGTCACATTTGTGCCACCGTGAATTTCGGTTAGATGCTCCACTTCTCCTTACCTCAACTACCCCTGTTCCAAAACAGCAATTAAATACTTATCAGCCATCCAGGGATGCACTGAAAAGCTACCTTATCCACGTTAATACAGCATTTTCTGACAGTACAAAAGAATTATCCCGTTTAGTATTATTATCAATAGAGCTTCCCTGTGGCAAGAGCACACTAGTTATCTCTCTATGGGACTTATCTAAAGCCAAAATGAAAGCAACTGAAAGCCTTCCATTGAGTTAATGGGTTCTGAGTCAAGACCTGTGCGAGTGTCAGTCATCTGACACTGATTCACTCTGCTTTTGTTTTGCTGGATTGACTCAGTGCTCTTCTAGTCATCTGTTGACTTGTCCTGCAGAGCAAAGAAATGCTCTCTGATGCAGGCAATACCCAAGGGTACATAGATTACCTGCAGCTGAACTTGGCCAATAGCCCTCTTTGGGGCTTGAAACAGCGGCTACTGCATTTCAAGGCACATGAAACTAAGCATTTTCCTTCACAGTTCTGGGAACAGAGATGCTATTGACTGCAGTTCAAACAAAAGAGTACTGCTTAACACTGAGAGCTAATTCCTGTCCTGCCTTTTAGCACTTGACACATAAGGACCTCAGGAAAGAAGAGACTGGCATCAGAGTGTTTTGTACCTGCTGAGTTAATACAATCACAGAAACATCCGTTCAGGGTTACTTAAAACCAATTTCCAAATGCATTTGGAGATGTCCAAGTATTGTCCTGATGATAGCTGCAGCAAGACAACAAGCACGCAAATCAAGCTCACAGGACAATGAGCTGTCCTCAGCATGTAGAGGACAGAGTGGACTCCAAAACAGGGAATGCTTCAGAGCAGTACAAATTAATACATTAGCATCAGACAAAATCAGGAGGGTCCAGATCTTATGGAGGTCCTTACCCCCAGCAGTATCCACTGTGCTGAACATCTGCTACCTAGTCTGTAAATGGTGATACATGACTATGACCTAAACTCAATTCATATTTTTCATAATGTTTCATTTAAAATTACATGTATGTCATGCTAGGTTAGATATCCACCACTGATATACTTTAGAACAGCAACATCTGAAGAGGATGTTGCAACATCACTTCCCCTGAACGTGCCTGAAAACAATCCCACTACAGATCTATCTTGACTGCCTAATGACCCAGATTTCACGTTTTCAGCTAGCAGACATGTCTATTCTGTCCATCATCTGAATAGTGGTAACATTTATTTACTGATCTTTGAGCACGCTAGACCCCACTCAATACTTGGAAAGTCCAAATGTCACAACAAAATATTAACGTTTCTTTCTTGAATGCTAATTTAGTTCACCAAAAAGGAGGAGATAGAAAAGAGGGTCAGTAGATTAGATTGCAGTAACAGCACTTTCTTTCCAAAAGTGACTATATTATCAATTGGCCGCCTAAAAGCTTCTATTCGGGTCTTTTTCAAACACAAACCGTGGTTCTGGATGAGAGGCCAGGAGCCTGCCCTTTGAGATTGCCACTTTGCCACTGTGATGCTTGCTGCATTATTAGTATTATTATGGGGTCAAATACACCATCTTGAACCTGACAGGTAAACTCCAGCAACAAAAATCTCAAGGCATCAATTTCAGTGATAGCAAACAATTTGAACAATTTTTGCTCTAACAATTGCAGGAAATTTCCGCAGTTGAGTTGCTTTTCTTGGATGGGGGAGTGGAAGAAGAAAGAGCAGGAGAAGGGAGCTGCTGTTTTTTTCCCCTTGAAATTTAGATTTTGCAGAACTCCACATCTGTCTATGCTTTAGGCACAATCCTTCAAATATGCTACATTGGAAAGATTGCTATATATGCTTGCATGTTCACAGCCAACATACTGCACAAAGGCTTGTTCTGAAAGGGCATTGTATTCAAAACTGAACATTCCTCCAGAAAGTACCAAAAGGGGCTTATGAGACAATCCTTCCAAACCATTAGGTTTTCCTACTTCCTTTTGCCTATCCATACTGTAAATCAAATTAACATAAACTACAGATTAACAAATATTTAAATTCTAAGATGTTGTTTGTGTTTTTTTTTTTTATCTAAACAATATGTTTCTATATAACATCAATTTTTCCATAGGATGAAAATGCAGAGTAAATTATTTTCAAAATATTTGCTGTTTCCATGGTAGATAAAGGCTTGTCTTTTTCAAGTAATGTTTTAGTGACTCTTGCTTAGAGAAGCCAAAGGTAAGAGAAGTTCTGTCAATGTTATCTCAAAATGAGGACTGAGAAAGGGTTAAACTGGAATTAGATGATCCTTGAGACCCCTTCCAACCCAGGCCACTCTATGGTTCTCTGTTAAAGGCCAGGTATTTTTATCATCCTCACAGAAAATGCCAGTAATATGCATAAACTGATGAGACCCATCTACACCATTTCTTCTTCATGTCACCACAACACATCTAGTTTATATGGATAACTTAAAGCCTATTATGATAAAACAGCATTTGCTCACTTGATTCAATGGCAGCGAGGCATAAAAATAATATGTTGTTTCCAACTGAAGAAGAACAGACCTCCAAACACACTTCCAAAATCATACCAGAGAACAGCTGCAGCCCACCGGAGATAAAGAGTAAGGGATTTTTAATATGAAATTTATAATGTTTTAAAAAAGCATTTCAAGCAAACACCCATAATGCTATGTTAGAAAAAAGCAATCCAAGAGACCTTATTTTTCAACAAGCAAGAATAAAAAAACTATGCAAGTCAATAAAATGCTTTAAATCGGTAGATTCCAGTAAACGAGAATATCCAGAGCAGCAAATCTTGCTGCCATTTTCAGAATGGGTAAGACTGTGATTTACCTGAGAACAGATAAACAACCTGTCAGTGTCATGCGAAGGGAGCAAAAGAAGCTTCCTGTTCAAAGGTAACTTCTCTTAATAAAACCGTCTTTCACTGAACAACTTAACTAACAACATTCACAACTCCAAGCTCCAGGAATAGGAAAGCACAAAACCATAAATAAATCTTTCTTTCATTAATCTACTTTTCTTGTCCGAGCTATTGCTAGGCAGATAAACCTATCACAAAATAGCATGGGGTAAACCTCGGCACACCAGGCCTTTTGCTTATGCAATACTTAAAATTGATTATACACAAAAATATCCACTACTTATTTTAAATCATATTTCAGATTTTAATATAATTGTAGACTTCATTCAGAATATTATTTTTGTTACTACTTTGTCTGTGTGACTGCTTTTGCTAAGGACTCAGCATAGCTTCCAATAGAGTATCTTTTTTACAAATAACATCAGGAAGCTACTGTCCCAACAGTTCTTACGATCAGAACCAAGAAACATTATTCAACAAATGTTTGGAAGAAGAAGAAAAAAAAAAGTGTAATCAACAGCAAAACAGTACAAATGTGTTTAATTTGAAAAAGGACACAGGAAACAAAGTATTTAAAATTCAGCAATATGCAAATTAAACATCTCATTTTGCTCAGTTCAAGTTGACCTAGCATTTCAATTTTCACTTCATTTCTTTTTGAAAAGATAAAAACCCCAATATCAAATTGAAATACGCTGTTCAGTTCAAAAGAAGTGTTTCTCACTCAAGCCTTCCACAAATCACTGCTTCTCAACTTCTGAAAGCCACCAGAGCAAAGGGGCCAGAAGGCATAGGGCTGGCCAGAAATAAAGACCATTCTCAAAAGCCCACACCTTAAGTCGAGGACTCTTTGTACCTCGATGAATTAGAGTCAGTCTTCCCAAAGAATGATACCTCTTACTCCGGAAATATTTCTGCTTTTGAGTCAACATAGCGTAAAATGCATGCAAAGCAGTACACATGCCTTAAGCATTTACATTTGAAACTTGTTAACCTTAATCTTGAGCCCATTACAGCCTGATCCCACATAAACAATATTCAACTGCAATCTGAATGTTAATTCACTCAGCTTTCAGATTTGTCCCCAAATGCATAGTTCAATAAAAAGATAATTTCTCATTTCTTTTGAATAAAAAATTAAAAATGGAGTAATAGCTAGAATCCAGTTTGCTCGTGTCTGCTACACAATGGTGCCAGCATGAGAGGAAACTAGTTAAGTATTTGCTACCTGCTTTTTTCTTCTATTGCACTCTTATTTGAAATACATTTGTTCTTGTAACATACTATTATTCATGGATACAACAGACAATGAACCAAGATTCTAAGTTACATTACATACTCGCTGTACTTTGTAACTGTGATGTCAAAAGAAGTCATTTCAGTAAGATTATAAAAACTGCAAGAAATATTTATCTCACTCTTTCCATTATTTCTTTCTTATACAGGTCCTTTTTTTTTTTTTTTTTTTTTGTGGTTGCATGCATGCACATTAAAAGAATGTTCACCAATTACTTTAAAGCAACTCATCTTACTAATGCACAGGTTTGCTGTAAATCACAAATAACCTGCTTTCTAAAAGATTTGCATGCCTAATGACACTGCCTTGCCAGAAGGAAAGGAACGTTAGAAAATTAGTAGTGCATATATGAAAAGCAAGTGGCAATTATCAAAAACACTTTCCCCATCACTGAAGGCTGCTCCCTCACACAGCAGTCACACACAACAAAGTTTAAGTTCTGAAACTTTTCTGACATGTAAAAGATCAAGAAAAACTCCAAAGACAGAACGTATACAGAAATAATGACTCTCTGGGCCAACTAAGAATCAGTTTCCTGGCAACTATTTAGTATCAGCCTCCCTCGAGAGGTGAGCAGAACCTCCTGAAGTTTTTATGAACTACACCATCATGGCTCCAAGACATACTGTCATCATGAAAGTCAACATTTACTATGACCTTCCCTAAGGACAAGAAGAGCATTACAACGTAATTATTCTGGGCTGGAAATCGTTCTCATATTGAATACTCCTGTGCCATCCTTCCACTTGAGAGAATAGCTCACCTAACACAATTCTAAACCTGGTATTGTGTCAAGCTTGCTTATTTCCATTTCAATAAATTTGTCTGATATTTTCCTTCCTTGCCAGACAGGTGCACCATGAAAATAATGCTGAGATCAGCCTTTCTGGAAGATTGTGACTGACAGATGTTATACAGTTAAGTATAGTTGACCAAGGCATTTCAGTAACTTCTCACATTTTCACTAAAGATTGCCAGGGAAGGTTTTTTAAAAACCTGTAGATGGAAATGAGACCTATCTGCCTTTCCCTAAGAATTTTTAGAGCTCATTTTGCTGACAAGTATTAAAAAAAAAAAAAAAAGTATCACTGGATTAGTTATCTAAAGCTAACATACCACTTCGCTTTTCTAAATAACGTGTAGCAGGCCTGGAGACATTAATTTTCAGCATTAAGAGCAACAATTTTCACACCACGTAATGATACATTTTTACTTTTGCTTTTATATATTTATCTCAGCTTTGTCTACAAAAAAATTCCTCTTAGCTAATTTCTGATGTTTCCATCTATTGACCGGTTTATACATAATAAAACATCATTTCTTCTCACTGTGCATGAACCCTTTTCATGTCCTTGCTGTAATAAAGCAGGTCCAATGGTTTGGGTGAGTTATTCTCCCATGAAGAGGCAGGACTGAAACTTTGGAGTAAAGGTGATGGGCACATCAGTGCTAGGAATCTGACATGATCTGATCTCCAGCTGTCCACTTCACATGCAATCCACAGGTAGGACATGAAGGGACAATGTTCTGGTCGACAACAGCACTCAGGTGCAGGTACCACAAAGCTTCCTGAGCCACCCTCCAGTTAATCCCAAGGGGCACACACATAAGAAACGTACCTCATACCATTTTTATCTATCACACTTGTGTCAATTACACCAGCCGTGGGTCAACAAGTACATTGCTTCTGGTATGGCCTGGGGACTTATTAGAAAGTGAGGAATACACAAAGCACACAGAGTATGATAACACTATTGCTATATACATAAGAGCTCACCTGTACATGAGAAATCATCTACTCGGACATATCCCTTGACGCAGTCACAACGATAGGATCCGGGCAAATTAACACACACAGTGTTGGCATGACAGTAATGCATCTTGGCAGCACACTCATCAATATCTGCAGGGAAGAAGAACCAAGGAAAGTCACAGTCAGGCTCAGTTAAATAAATAATATGACATAACATTAGAGTAAGAGAAGATAAATTT
Organism: Anas acuta; assembly: GCF_963932015.1. Lineage (NCBI taxonomy): Eukaryota > Metazoa > Chordata > Aves > Anseriformes > Anatidae > Anas > Anas acuta. Next base: position 54,778,120 of record NC_088983.1, on the reverse strand, counting down.
CATTTACAACTCCAAACGTGATCTGGTTGAACTCCAGCATTAAAGAACAAAGAACAACGCAAATTTAGTGGAAAATTCTTTCTTAAAGTATAGTCAAAAGTCCTGCAACACAGTAATGAAGGGGTTCCTTCCCTTGCTTTTAATAAAAAATTTAAAAATATTGTTTCTTAAATGAAAACTCTGGAAAAAGTAACATGAACTTTTTTTATATATTAATTAAAAATCAAAATGATGCAGTTTTTAAACACGTAAATCAGAAATAAGCAACACTGAAAATCCTAACTCTGACTCATAGGTAGCCAAAATTATTAAGGCGTGGGAACTCTGAACAACATAATACTGGTTGTAGTGGTGAACAGATATGGCATGACAACAAGGCAAATTCAAATGAAGAGCTGATCAGTGAGTATTCCAGCTGTCTGTGAAACAAACTTCTGCTCCAGGAACAGAACAGCACTATTACTGAACAGCACTCTGCACTGCTTCCACGTCCCACACAGGCAGAAGATCAAGCCAGATGCCTAAGACCATTTTTAGCTTTCCTTACATTATCCCAATACAATACAATAAATAAATAAATAAATAAATAAGGATGACTTAGGAATGGCAGTAATTTCGCCTCATATCTGTTTGCTTGAGCAATCTCTCCTGCTATTGCAAACCCAAAATTCAAAATTATTGTTTTCACAATGGAGAATAAGCCTATCATTTACTAGCCTGTCTAAATATCCCAAAGTGATACTGTAAACTGTAAAATATTCTCCCTTCCTTCCCCACAAAACCAGATATTATACTGAAGAATTCTCTCTTTTTTTTTTTCTTTTTTTTTTCTCAGCAAGATAGATTTTCTGCTTAGTAGCACAGATTTTACATAAAGTAATTCATGGCTTTCAAAAGATTAATTCTAGTATTACACATGTTCACACAAAAGAAAAAAGAATCAGACTCACTTTTCCCACATCTCCTTCTCCTTGTTATTGATTGCTCACACTCAAGAAAGCTAGTAACTAATAACAGAGCTGGAGAACTTCCTTAGTTGGTGAGGTTCAGATGAGCTGGTCACCCCGCAGTGTGGTATCCTAACACACCCCTCTGCAAAGCCGCATGCAGACACCAAGCTACAGGCTCCCCCAGCCTTCACCACACGGTGCTTATGGAGATGCAATAGCAGTGCTAATTGGGGTTAGTACAACGTCATCAGCATTTAATCTCTGAAGAGGGGCCTTAATTGTGCAAATATTGAGTTAGTTCAATTGCTTAGTTGCTTAAATGCAGGTAACCTATTTGACTTCCCTGAACAGCAGTAGCTGCAGTTGAAATACACCCAGGTTTTCCAGCCTTGAAAGCAAAACCCATGCCAGCTCTGTTTATGCTTTCTATATACCACAGACGTCTGTCCAGTAGGAACCATGAACTAAATCACTTCACACTGGCCACCAAACAGCTGTCAGTTGGGAGTGATTTCCAACTGCTACCAACTTGGGCTGAATTAAAAATGATGGCCTGGAGGCAAGACTTTGTATACCACTGCAAACACCTTGAACTACCTCGCTCCTGCATTTCTGTTGTTTCTGTTGCTGTGACACTTGATGAAATGAATTTTAAAAAGTCAGAGGCATCAATATACAGAAGATAAAAGCCAAGAAAAATCCTCCCACACGTCTTGTTATCACACCACCGAGTGCCATAGCCACTTGGGAAACACTCAGGTGTTGATGTGTGTTCACACTGTTCTGCTTGCAGACTCTTTTTAATAGGCTTTTGGAATATAGCTTTGAGGAGTTTTATTCTTGCATATCTAATAATTTTCTGGCATTAAAGGGAGAGGAACGAAAAGATGTCTGAAAATAAATCTATAATATCTAAATAGCAATGAATTCTTTTGAAAATTAACCTGATGTGCTTCTACCTTCTATCCCCAGCTTCCTCCCCAAATTCACCGGACAACAATCCTCCTCTTTCTTCCCCCAAAGAGAAGCGAGAGGATTAGAACTCTCAAAGGTGGAGGAATTGAACTGTAACACCAAATATGAGAATTCCCAGGTATAAAAGAAAATCCACAACCGATATGAATTTCTCAAAAGGAGAATAAGAACTTGAATTGATGGCTTAACTATAAATAGAGGAACTGAGAACAACCAACACTGGGTTACAGCACAAGTCCTCGAGTCCAAGAAGAACTGGGCCTAACAAAAGAAGCAGAAGGAAGAAAAGATCCCTCTCTTCAAACTTTGCTCATTTAACTCTTTTCACAGTGTTTCTCTGTGCATTTTCCACATATCCGTTCAGTATTTCACATTTTCTTTCACCTTTGCAGTATTAACCTTCTACTAACACGTGTTTCCTTTATGGAGAATAATATTGAGAGGTCAAAACCAGCAGTAGTACTTTGTTATTGAAGCCTGAAGGGCAATGCTAAAGTTGTTGTTTTAGGCCACAATTTTACAAATTCTTGTAAAAGGTTAGGTATTCATCACAAAAAGCTTTGGGTTTTTACTTAATATTGTTAGAGTAAAATCTATAAAGCACACAGTGGTATATACCAGCTCAGTTGTAATGGAACTCAAATTGTGATTCATGAGTATAGATTGCGTGTCACATTTGAAATATTAGAGCTCATCTTCTAGTGGTCTTTTGAGGTGATAAAAATACATGATTAATGTTTCTCTCCAGATTGGTGAAGTAGTTTGTTTTTCTTTTAAAAAGGTATACTTATGGTCTTTAAAATGAGACTTGACACAGCATAATGATCATTCACATATCACCAGCTTCCATCTACATAAGCTGCTTCTTTGCAACAACAAAGGCATTTGGGCTTCAGCTTTTCCATAAGAACTGTTACGTTCCAGAGTAGGTTGGTTCAGTGAGTGCTGTTCTACTGGCTTCAAGGGTTTCCTTAACAGTTACCAAAATAGTGTTTATTACCTACACCGAGCTCTCTCTGCTGCAGTACTCACCTACCCTACAGCTAATCAGCAATCACCATTACTCCTTACAGTTCTAAATAGTGTTCATGAACTTAAAAGGAAACATACATATGTTATGTTCTATCATCAGTGTCAGCACACCCAGCAATGCTCTGAGTGCACTCTGAGTACAAAGCACAAGAACCTTACCTCAGTGGAGCTACCTGCTTAGCACCTGATATGATTTTTTTTTGCTTCACCAGAAGCAGTTGTCATCTCATACCAACCAAAACAAGACAGAAATACAATACAAGTTGTGTTATGCCTTGACACGCGATGGTACTGCCTCTGTCTGACATACAAATCATAATTTGGGGCAAAAAAAAAGGCTGTTCAAAGGAAAATGAATTTTATTTCTATAAGAAATATAACTAAACCAAAGTAAACACTTTGGATTAAACTATTTGGCTTATTAAACTGCAAAATGAAATAAAAAAGACATTTGGTGCATGTACACTCTGCACAGAGGAAGACAAGAAAAGAATAAATTAAAACTTTGCTGCATCACAGAGATAGTAAACAGGAAAAATGAACACTTCGGATGTAAAGGTAATTTCTGATCGTTTAAAAATAAATAAAATAAATAAAAACAAGAAAAGAAAAAGCTTTAACGCAGGGAAAATGACCAAGCCAACCAACCCACAGCCAGTGAAAGAGTTTCTCTTCTACACATGTACTGCATAAACTTTACAAACCACTTGACCCTCTTCATGTCCCACTTGGAATCCTATTGCCAAATATTTAAACATAGATTACAAATAGAAACCAAATCACAACTAGCGGTTCTTGTCTCCATTTGTCCCCTCCAACAAAAGTTACATCAAGCCAAATTAATCTCTGCTGTAAATAGGGCATAGATCCTGTTAATAGTAATGGGAGTTTCCGTTCACCCAAAAGGGGAAAGGGACCTACTCTTTTTTAAACCGTCAGTCCTGTAATAACCACAAATGAGCAATCTTGGAAACAATGCGCTCTGCATCTGCTGTTGCAAATGACTGTTTGTGTGCTTTTTATAATAATCCATTTGGACATTAGTGGTATCATCAACCATTGTTTGGGGCTTCACAGTTTAAATAATGGAAGACAATAATATTCAAATCAAAACAAAATGAAACCAACTATGCAGTGTTCCAGAGCATTATCAGATGATTTATTTGGAAATCTATTAAGTATCAGAATCAATTACTCTAGTTGCAACTGTCTTGCATTTACTTGCTTTCTGGCTGGAAAGCAAATTTTCCCAACTTTAATTCCAATTTTCAAGCACTCTATAGTGAAGAATAGATAGAAAAGGAACGTTGAGAATAAAAGGACAGCTTTTCAGAAAGCTCTGACATCTAATTCTTGATTCCTTAACAGAAAACATTATTCACGGGGGCCGGGGAGTGTCTCCCCAGCCAGCCCCCCTTTTATACAAGTTATTACTAAACCATGATTTCAGCTGTATTCAACTCTACTCTAAATAATCTACATTTTTCAATACGTGAAACCAACCTCTGTTGTTCTTTAGATTTTAAATCTTACAGCATATTCACAAGCTGATGGAATCAAATAAAATGGAGTTTTCAAAATAGCAGAGCACAGTGGAGCAGAAGAGAGGTCCTAAAATTTCAGTCACCCTATGCTTATGCAAAAACAAACACATGCTGTTTTCACTCTACTGACTTAGCAGTTCTTTGTTCATTATATTTATTTTTTGCTCTCTGAATTCTCCCTGATTCTGTTCTCTCCCATTTTCATCTCCTTTCCACTGCCAGACTCACTGGACTTCAGCTCTGCTTCTCTTTTTTTCCCCTCTGCTCCTATTATCTTTTGTCTTTTGCATATGTCTCACATAACCAATACCCATTTGCTGTTGTTGGTTTTGGGTTTGTTTTTAACCTTTAGCACAGGATTGTTTTTGCCAACTGTGCAATGCAACCCTCCGCGAAGAGATTTCAGGGAGCTATAAAGCAAGACAGAGCAGCAGTCAGCTGCTCCCTGCAAGCTGGCAGCAGCTCAGGTTCCCTCAGTCAGAAGAGTACGAAAAAACTAGTTGTTGGCTGCCAATGTTTAGGCTAGCCTTAAACCTCTTCACCAACTTGGACTCCTTGGTAGCGATTCATCTCCTCCAAGGCAGGGCGGCGCTGCAAACAGACAACCCTCACCATTCCAGGCTTAGATGGACAGACTTGCTGTCCAGTTACAGACAGGGAAAGAACTCCTAACAAAAGCAGATAAGTCAAAGGAAAACCTCCATTTCATCAAGGCTGAGAAATGTTACCCTAGCATCAAAAGTAAGTAGCTAGCTGAAAATGCCTCCGTAAATTAGGGTTGACGTAGCATCACCTGGGAATCCATAAGCAATATAATAACTATAAATATAACATCAGAAAGTACTATCGCTTTGAGAGCTTCATTAAAACGATGTAACCTCTTCCTCTGGGCAGCATAAAAGTGCTTTACACTGATATACCTATTTTACGATCAAGACAAGTATCAGTATTCCATATCTGCTTTCTATCAATTTAACTGCCCCTCTAGGGATTACAACTGTATAACTATGAGGTTAAACACAAAAATAAGCATTAAAAAACATATTTACATGCAAATCACACTTGAATAGTCATACTTTCCAGAGCAGAGCAGGCCATGTCTGAACTAATGTAACATTCCTGAGAAGGACAATAGGATATTTGAGTAAAGTCACCTCCTCTCTCCACCCCAAAGCCCCAGCTGTTTATTTTATCACTTTTAGGCTTAAATCTTCTACCATACATACTCTAGCAAGTGACTAGAATTCACCAAGATCACAATATGAGCACTCTTTTGGTACATCTTTTCCAGCTACATTAGAAAAGCATCCACACAGCAGTCATAAAGTGGTTGCTTTCTAAAATCCCCTCTGGTGAAATTAAGCCCTAGACATTAAAATATTGCTTAGGCACAAAATGAGCTCTTTTTTACCATCCCTGATAATGCTTTCACCAATATACAAATGATTATTCTCATTGCTTTATGTTACACTTTTTTGCCTTAAAAATGAAAATAAAAAATAGAGCTTCTCATAACCTGAGTCCTCACTAATGTGACCAAATCTTTGGAGGCAAGGTATTCCAACTACAGTATTTTTTCTCATCATTCCTCAAAATACCACAATCATATGATCAAAGTCAGTACAAGACTCTTTTGTGCTTGCTGTCCAGACTATCTAGTGTCCCTCTAGTTAGAAGATTTTTCTTTTACAATTCTACTGAATTGGCTCCTGTCAGGCAAACTGAAAACTTGCGGTTCCACTCCTCCCTTGTATTTTCCATCATTAGGTTGGCAATTTACGGTGTATTATTAAATGTCTGTGTGGTTGGTTTGGGGGTATGGCCCTCAAGAGCCTTGACATCTCCTAGGATAAAAGCTGTCTATTGAACCGAAGTTTCTGCAAGAGATCATTTAAATCAGTTAGAAAGCTGCCACTGACATGTTAACAGTGAAGAAATTAAAAACAATGCATTACTTGTAACAGAAAGGAGTTGTTTTCTTAACCCTAAGTGAATGACTTCATTCATTTGATAAATACATTAACAGAAAATGTTCATTGTCTTACAGTTTTTTTTCTTTTAATGTGTGCAGCAATAGTTCTTAGGGACAGTTGATAATTTATTCATAAGGCATCTCTGACAGTTGCAAATAAATTATTTTTTAAAATATTCAGTCAGAATTCACATATGATAATGTAGTTTAGAGAACACATCAAAAAAATAATCACAAAAAGCAGAATGGAACATTTGGGGGAACAGGTTTTGGCTAACAGCAGCATCTTCGTCATTCACTCAAACATGCCAAAGCAAGTAGCAAAAACAAGTCAAGATTCATCTTGTATAACAGCAGACACTATGATGTTTAGAATTTACTGGAATCCAGATTGCCTTACCCTGGATTATTCAGCCTTTTTTTTTTTTAATTATTCTCTGAAAATATATTGATACTTGTATTTAGAACACACGGCAGCACAATGAGGTTACTAAGTAGTGTGCCTGTGTATGTGTAGAGACTTTTCTTTTTTAATACATTGCTCAATCAGCTCTTTAATTAACTGGATTGTGACAGGCTACGTAGCAAGCAAGCTTCTTCTCAGTTTCACAGTCCATTAGGCCAGGAGGATTCATAGCTTTTAGCTGAGTGTCATCATCCCTGCTCTCCAGCTGCTGATCCAGAGCAGACCAATGTCTTTGAGCATCACTGCGCCATTCATGGATTCTGAGTAACATTCATGGTGTCCTCTCATGGGCATTGCGACACACAGAAAAGTTCATCACCCAAAGGTATTTTTAACAACCTCAGGCATACCAGCAGCTACTTCAAGAAAAAAAAAATCTGCATTTTAGGAAATGACCTGGTGTCTACCAGAAAAAAAAAAGCAAAGAACACTTTTATGCCCTCTGAAGCTGTATAAAGCACTCTGAAGAGTAGTAAGTGAGATGTCACTGCTTCTGATTATAATGAGACCACTTCAACTAAAATGGAGTTGATTGTGTATAAGCCGGTGCTGGCCCCACAGGAGTAGTTCGCTCTCAGAACTTTGCAGGAGCAAACTGACAACAAGAGAAGTTGTCTACTCTAAGATAAGAGTACACAAGGGATTTCAGGGGATACCGAACTACTGCTGTATCACTCAAGAACAGGACTACATAGTGAAACACTGTATCTTTGCTTATAGTCAGAGTAATCTTCTTGACAATATTACCAAGAACACTGCAACAGGTAAGGGTTAAATTCAGAAAATGATGAAAGATAAGCTCAAAAAGGGATACAATTCAAATATGATGCATTTTGAACTCTTTCTTATAAAAATATGAAATTTGGTCTAAGCCCGTGTGGCTCTAAATCCCATGATGGTGTCAGCTTGCTCTTTCCTATTAGCCTTGCCTTTAAAACAGCTGAAAAACTGCTTACTGTCCTTTTTAGAAGTAGTATGTTCACTAGTTCACATTATAAATTCATTCATTCATTACCCACAACTATGTGGTTAGGAAATAATCACATTTGTACATGCTGCCCTTCTTTCAGATCAGAAGTTTCGTTAAGGTTCACTCCAAATGCTAATTTAGGAATAAATAAAAATTCCTAAATGTGATAAGATATTGGGATACCCAAGCTTCATCTTTTTCAGTGGCATAAACGGCTGCATGGTTATGGTAACATGTATCCCAATAAAGAAAAGATTGCTTAACTTCAACACACTCATGCTTGGCAGTTCATCAGAAATGAAACAGTACACAAAACATAAAAAACTACTGGTTCTTCCCATCCTGCTGCAGGCAACAGAAGATGAGAAAATTATGATATTCCTCCCTAGGCATCCTACTTCCAAGCTTTCCTTAAAGCTTGAGGTGTTTTGGGAATCTCCTAAATGTTGAGGAGAAGGTGGTGAAAAAAACAAGGCTCATCACAAAGCCCACGTGGAAAATTCTTGCCATCAAAGATGATTTCATAAGACAAACTGTAAATTATAGCTGTACTGTCACAGTCCATCAATATGGCACAGCCATGGACAACTGCAAGCTTTCCAGTTTGGCATCAGCAGTCTGACACTGCTCTCCGTTACTGCCTTGCTAAAACCCTGAGTACGATGACATAGATTCAATCTGCATCATGCTCCTTCAACGAACCTATAGCTAACAAACATGTGAATCATCTGTAAAGTCTATTCACTTACACAACTGGTATTCATCAGTACAATACAGCTGGCTTGTTCATGACACAGAGAGAGTTAATTGCTTTCCCTGGCTAGAAACCTCAACGTATTACCACAGGGACAGAAGAAGGAAGTTATACATAATAAATCTAACTGGACTATTCTCCCGTAGTATTTAGTACCGATCTTATACCCATTTTTCTTCTTCAAAGGCTCTTAATGCATGAGATTTTATTCTAAATCTAACTACTGCATGCTTGACTGTAAGAGTTACCATTACATAAGTTTATGTCACATAAAAGGTTACGCTACTGCTGTTCCCAAATATATTAGAGCCCATTAGAAAACAAAGCAATATAATCACCTCATTCTTACAGAAATAGCTCTGTTCCTTAGAAAGATTGCCTCTGGTTTACTGATTATATAGATGTAGTCCCAAAGCCCTGTTTGCTTTGGCTTTGATTTCACTTATGAAAGAAACTCTTTTCGGATCTCAGTACTCACTGATAAAATAAATACTGCTGTTGGAAAAGCACTGTCAGATTTCTGTAATAGATTCACCTCCTTATTTATTGTTATTTTTAAAATCTTTCCAAACATCCTTCGCAATACCAGTTCATACCCACATTGGGGCAGAGGGAGGGGAGGGCATAGCAGGCAAGAAGCGAGGGGAGCAATGCTTTTCTTCCTTTCACCTACATTAGCCAAGCAATATGATACATTGAAATAATTCTATCCATTTTCATTCAGCTAATACCTTACCTTTTGAGTCCCTTCTATCAGATAGTACTAATGGCTAAGGGTTAACAATGGATTACTGTATCAAAATGAACAATTCTCTCCTCATGCCGCTATACTGAGAGCAATTACATTAAATACCTGACTCCATCAGCACTTGTCTTATACCATTGTCCACAATTTTTGCTTCACTGCTCTATTTTTATCCCTAATACTCTTACCCAGTTTGTCTCGTCCTATCTATGTCCTGGGATATTGACTGGCTTACTCTTTCAAATCCACACAGATGCTATCTTCAAATGATAAATTGTAGAAAGCTGCCCATATAATTGATCTAGAATCCCTGTGCCCACGGCAACCTTTTACTGTGGCATTTTGAAGGACACTACATCTCTCTGAAAAATTAAATGCTGGTGAAACCTGTTTTTTGTTGGGTTTTTTTTTTTTTTTGGTCTTTGCCATGCCTAAAAATATCTACAGTCCCTAGAGAACTACTGCTCTTGCATTCTATAATGACTTTTAATATACACTGTTAAAATAAATGAGACCTGTGATATGTTCTCAGCAAAAAGTCACACAAAATTAATAATCTGCTATTTTCACACTAGAGTAATTTGCTCACTCTGTGATCATTTGTGCAGTGCAAAGCAGTACACAGGTAATGAAGAAGTACTCTCCCGTGTTGGTAAACACACACTGTGCCCTATCTTCTCTATTTATGGCCTTCAAGCAGTATTTGCATCTTTCTAAATGTTCTCTATTTATGTCTTTTCAACCACATATTTACTCATATCTTTCTATCTTTTTTTTTTTTCCTCCTATCTCCAACTCTGCTGAAAAATACTTGTGGAAATATTGACTTAAAGTGGCATACTCATCACCATCGTTAAATTGGCAACCACACCCCTTCAAGAGAATCACAGAATGGTTGGGGTTGGAAGGGAAGATCTCAAGATCATCTTTGTCCAACCCCCCTAGCCAAGCAGGATCATCTAGAGCACACTGCGCAGGATGGCACCCAAGCAGGTTTTGAATAATTCCAGGGGAGGAGTCTCCGCAATCTCTCTGGGTAACCTGTCCCAGTGCTCTGTGACCCCCACAGTAAAGAAGTGTCCTCCCATATTCAGATGGAACATTGCAGAAGCTAAACCAGACGGTTTAACATAACAGAGGATTTAGCGATGTTATTTTCATGGGTAGAGGCTATTCTGCCTTAACCAGGTTCCACAGAGGATTAGAGCCAAACGTCTTATTCAGGTAAGAAAATTGTAGATCACTGCAGAACAGTTCTCTTCCAAGCATACCTCTAAGCCATGCTAAACACCTTTCTTTGTTCTATGTCCTTACTATACAATCTAGTCTTGTTGTTTGTGCTTTTTTAAATTTAATTTGTAATGTAAAAATAAATACATAGAAGACAGCAGCAGAATAAAAACCCTTAATTTCAGGTATTATAAATAATTTTTCCATATAAACATAACCTTAATTGACATAACTGAAAAATGCAAGATGTATTTCTCATCCTAGCATATATGGTAATCAGATGTGATTTACAGCACAAGTTACTGAAAGAGGCATTTCTGCTTTGGAGATTGCAACAATACTGTGTTCCTTAGGCATAACCTGAGGTGAGCTAAACAAGAGGAGCAGTAAAAGAAAGAAATATATCCAACAGATGATCATAAAAAATATTCTTCACCTGCAACCCTAATTCCTGCCTCAATGCTTAGTACTAAATTTTATTTTAATTGCTTTGCTTTTGGCTATGAAATTGAACTAGTGATTTAACGCTTTCCCCTTTGATAACATAGTCCAAGCTTAGATGCGGTTAAGTAACATGATATTGGAACACATGCCCTTAGTCTTTCCATTCTAATAACTCTGAATGACCACATCCTCTATCATCATAAGGAATCAATGAAGTCTTTCTTCCTATTTCCTTTAACAGCATCACCTGCTGAAAAATTCATTCACTCAGACTCCGTCAAGTCCCACCGGGATGAGCGGACAAAGTACAAAGAACGAAAGATGACCAGAGAGATGCAAACCCAACCCTCCTTGTCCATGAAAGCTAACTCAAAGCATGTCTTGTTTGGATAAGAATTCAATGTCTAATAATGGAAAAGAGGCTTAATGCAAACAAGCTTTCTGGGACTCTCCCAGAAGCAGAATATTAATTTGTATTATGCAGCATCCTGACCTCTGAGAGTGGAGGTCTGGAATGGAGTCAGCATTACAGTGTTAGTCACGATACTGTATTATTTTATTACTGGTATCATTATGTACATTTCAGAGCACTTTACCAGCAATAAGGCCTAATTCTAGCATGAGCAAGCAAGGCAGGTTTTCACCTATAAGCACTGACTAACCAACTGTAAGCAGCAAAATCAAAACACAGTGAAATTCTCTGAAATAAAGGACAGCGTCAGAAACATGCAGCAGGTTGAACTAATCCTTGTGAAATTTGAGAGGAAGATACTCGAAGTTCAATGATCTTTGAATCAACCTGCAGCACTGAAAAAAAAAAAAGATGATAAATCCCAATTCGTGGATATGTTAAAGAGCATGTGTATACATATGCATGTGCACATATACACATATGCACACTGCTGAGGTGGCAAACAGTCTAGAAAAATCTCCCACTGAAGGAAGAGGGGAAAAAAAAAAAAAAAGGAGAGGTGAATCTGCATCACTGGTTTCAACTGCTGGGGTCTGTTTCCAAAGCTAGCTATCTCAATTTTTGAAACTAGATTAAGTTTTATTTAAAGGCAAAACAGTCAGAGTTCAGCTGATGAAAACTTCATGGTTTTCTTTTCCCCCCCTAGAGAAAAACCTTATGAAAAAATGTGAGCTTTCACTGTAAGCGTGGAGATTTCTCTCTATATATGAAACGTATTTACACCATCTCCATTAAAAAGCAAAATTCTAGCCTGATTTCTTTTGTGATTCTGCATTACTTGTAAATAAACTATGAAAAATTAAAGAAAGAGCACAACTAAACAAGCTGTGACTAGATCGGCAATATCTAAAAGCAGAGCAAAAGAATTCTTATTTCCAGCAGTTTCCAATACTCTCTTCCCCCCACAAATTTTTCCTACTGTTTGTTTCCTACTGTACTGTACATTGTAACCAGTACAATGCGAGTAGGTTATATTGCTGTTAATTAAAAGAATAACAGTACAGCCAGACAGGACACTATCTGCTTTATGAAAACATATTACCATTGCCAGAGACATCTAAAAGCCAGAAAGGTGATGACTATCAAAAGTAAAGTGGTCCAGAGAATTCACATGATTGTGAAGACCACACTTCGAAGTATCTTTGAGAGTTGTTTTCTTAACACAGGTTTCTGATTTTTCTTATTGAAAAAAATAATTGATAATACAAACCCTATATCAATGAAAATCAACATGACTTTACCAAGATGTAATAGGAAATACCAATTTTTATCTGCCAAGACCAGATGAGAGAACTAGGTGGAACTGGCAGGTCAAGGTCCCCTCATAGGCCTGGAAGTTGCAAATGACTACACTGCCCTCGAATCCTGGACAAAAAGTTTTTCATAAATCATACTTCATACCTTAGCAAGTTCCTGGATTAATGTACACCGCCACAAATCTGTGCTCTGTTCACATGTCCCTATCGTTTTTATCCTTTGCGCCCCTAAACTGCTTCTTATCTGTGTGTGGTTTTGTACAGCTGGTATTGCTGGCTTAACAGCTGTCAAAATATCCTTAGTCTACAAAGATCTCACACTGAATGAGAAGGAAAAGAAAAAGGAAAAAAAAAAAAAAAGAGTTGAGCCAGTATTACTGTTTTAAATTCTGTGCTCTGTTTATACAGGAGGACCTATACTTTCAATGAGGTTTTGGTGAAAGGGTAAACAGAATGACAGCTGGTTAATTCACCAGCATCTAGCAAAAAGTGAGCAGAAAAGCAGGCACAGGCATAGAGAACAAACTCTCTAATACACACACATCCCTGCACAGCTGCACAGAATGGCCTCCACGAAGGCAAAGATGAGGAGAAACCTCCTCTTCTACTAACAAGAGGAATAACAGCCCTTTTAGGACTGGGGTAAGGAGGAGAAAAAGAAATCACTGTTTCCATCCCTAAGGTGTATCCTTTCAGAGAAAAGAGAGGGAGCCTCTCAATTAAGTTCAAAGTGAGAATGTTAACCAAAAAGGAGAAATAACCTTACTGATTGGACAGACAATTAACAAATACATAAAGATAGGAAACCAAACTATGATTTCCAAGCATTAGGGAAAAAAAAAAAAAAAAAAAAAAAAAAAAAAAACAACAAGGAATACATATGCGAAGACTGTTATGGAGCAAAGGAGACAGACTACAACTTCTGGTGAGGGGATGTAAAACAACACTGAGATGGTATAACAGAAAGGAGATGAACTCAAGGCATTCTGTGTCCACAACCGAAAGCCCTATCACAGTCCAAGGGTGTTTTTCTTTCTCAAAACTGTAATTAGAATGTCTCATTTTGCTGAGAAAGCATAGAAAAAGAACAATTTCAGGAGCAATGTCATGATCAATTAAACAACGTGGCTTTCTGCAGAATTTTCAGAGAAGCACATATGGAAATAAATATTAGCGCCATTAGAGATGAAAGGCTGTATATACTTTCACCTTAACGTTTGCTTCCTCCTGCTTGAATATATAGTGATCCAGATACTAAATTAGCACCAGCTTTACATTTAAGTCCATGAAATCTGACTTCCTTTTCCAGGCTCCTTTAAATGCATGTAGCTGTGGTTTATCTTCTGCCCTGTGGTTTATAGTACTTTTCCTCTATGAATGTATAGCTTTTATTTCTCTTTCTCCTACAGGACAGTTCTTCATACTGTTTTTGAATAATGAACAATTCTCTTACATCTAGTTTCTCACATAATGCAACCTTGTCTCTTCTCTTTCCCAAATCAATGTAATCCCAATAGAGAAGCTAAAACTTCCTGTATTCCTGTGTTCCACATTAAAATTGCTGAGATTATTTGAAAATTATCACTGTGTTTAACTACTAGTGGCCAGCGTAACAGCACGTCAGATTTCTAAGTTTTCATTACCTAGTCAGGACCTATAACCATATCTCTGATTATTGGTATAAAATGGAGAATATATGGAAGATCTTCATACAATCGTGTGTGTGAAAGACACTATCAAGAGGAAAGAGCACGATTAACACATTCCTGGGCTTGGTTCAACAATATCTAATGCTAGCTCGTGCAGTCATGGTCAAACTACTATATGGACGGAATTCTGTGGCTTTAATCCACATACATCCAAGACAAATCAAGATACTGGCTATAGCTCCACTATATCAAAGTGCTACAATGTCGCGTTAAGGGGTGTAGCCGATTAACTGTTACGGGTCCAGTCGGATTCAAGACGCTGAACTATCACAATCACAGATTCACCAGTAATGTATAACTGCCCTTACTTATTAAAGTCATGTTCAGTGGGAACTATCACGGCTAGGAACAATGCAATCAAGTGCAATTTTTTACAGCAACAGGTACACAGGTTCTTTGGATTGCTGGCGATAATTTGCTGTCTGCAAATGCAAGCTAGCATGCATTAAATACACAGGTGCACAGCCTGAAAATTAACATGTTAAAAGGCATAAAGACTCTATAGAGATTTATAAGTTTCCACAGAGACGCACAGTATAATCAAGTGCTCAAATCTCACAGAATCACACAGAATCACAGAATTTCTAGGTATCTCACCCAAAGGCATCCCAATGGGAGGGGAAGAGAGGCTCAGCCCCTCGACTGATCCCAGCAGTCAGGAGGTCCTCGGGATGGTGTATTCCTTTGTGATGGTATCTCCCCTAACGGTGGTATCTTCCCTAACGTCCACTCTCCCTTAGGCCAATTTATATTATTTTCTATCTTTTAGGTGAAGCTTGAGTGACTCTAGTCAAGCATATCTCAGTTATGATTGGTAAAAAGTTCTCCCGTCTCCATTTAAGGTAATTGACTCCAAGAAATTCAGAGAGCGTGCTCAGTGAAGGGTGGTCGCACCTTGGAGGCGGGTAGCTTTTGGGATGGAGGTGTGTTTTGGTATTATAATGATATTATAATGAGCAAAAGTACACTAGGGTACAGCGCTTGTCAAAACATGACAGGTCGTTGGCTCAGGATAGCAAAAAGTGTAGCTTATCGGTCTCAGTGTGTACAAGAATAGTCAAGTCCCCACCTGGTACAGAGCCTAGCCATGGTGTCTCCACTCCGCTCTACGTTCCATACTATTCCTTAGAGTCAGCACACCAGGTTCCCCCAGTGGGACAACATCTAAGGTTGGAAGCCTACGGAACATGCAGGTAATGCAGCTACGCCCTACCCTGAAAACCTCTTCAATGCTGTACATTTTCTTTAAAATGTGAATATTAGTTTTATTTTCCTAGTTACTTTAGGCAATTACACCACATACAATTATACCTATACCAAGAAGGTTACAACCTAAGTAAAAAATAACAATCGAACTCACCTTAATACATCCTCTGTTTTGGTCTAAGCATTTTTGGTTTAATAGGATTTCTGTAATGGTAACAATAGTACTGAAAGTAGTACTTCTAAGCAAAACTCTCTTATTTTAACTATTTATACTGGCCAGTAATGTGGTAGACAATAAAAAAAGTGCTATTGTTTTAGTTTCTAAATATGTTAACACCAAAAGGAAGACCAGAATAAACATTGGTCCATTACTTAATGAGGATAATCACCTCACAAACAGGGACATAGACAAAGGAGAGATGTTTAATGCCTTCTTTGCCTTTGTCTTCAACACTGATGATGGCCTCTGTGACCGAGGTAGACCAAGAGTTCGAGAAGCATTTGGACAACACTCTCAGATGTCTGGCCTAATTTTTTGGCTGGTCCTGTGCAGACCCAGGAGTTGAACTTGATGATCCTTGTGGGTCCTTTCCAACTCAGGATACTCTGTGATTCTATGATTTTTCGCTAAGAACTTTATTTCCATTGGCCAGGAAACAAGCAATCTAACCAATTGTATTGCCAAATTTGGTATTTCTTAAGTACTATAGAACAAAGAATCAGTCACCCAGTTAAGAATGAAAGGCAAACCCAAGAATTTTCAAGTTTCCACTCTAAAGTCCTGCAAGAATGATGCTAATAACTGTAATTTTAACAGCTGACAGATGCAATTTTAATTAGCTAGGCATTGTTTTTCATTAAGGTGAGTGATGCATTGAAACCCTATTGAGTCATAAAAGCATCATTTAATACAACTAGCAGCCTTTTTGAGATAATTCATTTGACATTCTATTAAATCAAAGGGAAAGGTGTGACTATGCTATCTAGGCTGCATCAGTGTTTCTGAGTACAATAAATGTCAAGGAAAAAATGAGTAATGCACAATAACAAGATTTGTACACAGAACACATGCTGCTTTCTCACAAAACACTGATATTCAAGATTAAAAAATACTTTGTTTTAAAGTCATCTGCTTTCTTGCAATAAAGAACAGTTTCTTGTCCTCCTGTAGTGCTTTCACAAATCCAAATATAAAGAAGTGAAATAATCTATCAGCACAATAGACTAATCAATCCTCTGACCTAACAAAGCCGAAAATTTCTCCTTAAGACTCAGTTTCTACTTATCTTCCAGTATTTCAGAAACGTCAAAAATTAAAAAATGTTCTGTAGTTCTACTTTCCCATTATCTCAGCAGCTGAAGTTGTCTAGTTGTTGATCCTGAATTCACAAAAAAATGCATTCCAATTGTTTATTCCTGTACATTCCTGAAGATAGTTATGTTCCTTCTATGCTTTCAACCAAGCTTTATGCATTTAACTTCTGGTCTTGCCTCATAAATCAGTCCCTACAACCCTTTCATCATTTTTTTTTTACAGTCTGTTCTGAATAGCTTTCTGTTTATTAATTTTAAAATATCCTAACTGCACATGCCACTTGCCTCAACTTGTCATATACTCTGAATTCTGCTTCTGAAGCATCATTAAGGTTTTGGAAGGGTAAAATTTTATGCCACTTTGACTTTAGAAAATTATCCCAGTACCAGACTCTGTTAAAATGGTTTTAGAGATAGCATTAAGAATAAATAAATAAATAAATAAATAAATAAATAAATAAATAAATAAATGATATAGGGATATTGAAATCGCTGCTTAAATTATTTTGAGGTTTATGCTGTGGCATAAAGAACTCCTAACCAAAGGAAGGCAAACAAATTTCTTATAAATACGACCATGTAGCACATAGTATAATAATACAGCATGCAATCTACACATTCTAGGTTACACAAATAATCTTCCTGTTTTCCAGCTAGGTGCAAGATTCATGTAATCTGATACATCTCCCATAAACTGCTATTACTTAAAACACAAGAAAAATGTATCATCCCAAGGATATTCTCTTTGACTTAAGGACAAGACTCAGATCATGAGGCACAGGAGAATTCCCACACATCAAATCTCAAGCTGATAAAAGTAATAGCTATCATCTGTACTATTTAAATAATCAGTGTATACACACACACGCTCAAATATATGTCAATTAAAACAACCCTCAATTCCCACAAGTAGGTGCAGAAGAAGCTATGCTGCCTGTGCATGCCATGCTCATCTTAAATACAGGTGTTCTCATTTTAAAACCCTGCAAGTCTCTGTCCTGATATCCTAAGTACAGGCATATAATTAAAGGGACACTAAATACTGTAATTTGCTCAAGAATCGGCAACAAAAGAAGCAGTAACACAAAGTTGACACAAAATTCAAAAGCATCCATCTTAATTCAGTCACAGGGAGTTTTTAAGAACTGGCTAGTAAATACAAAGAGCATTATAACACATATGCTAAATTCCGTATTTGGTGTTGTATCAGCAAATTAATGTGCTACAGCATCACATATTAAAGCATATGATTAGTCTTGTTGTTGATATAATAATAATAAAATATTTAAATAATAATTCAAATAGCTACTGACAGATGAGCAGCTTGTTTCCAAGGTGACCAAAGTGATTTATATTCCTTATTGAATTTCCCTTAGATGTAGCCAACTTATTACTACCTTGAAATTCTTCCTCTGCTCACAGCATCTCACCGGTTTATATTTTGCAGTGTTGCAGTTTAACAATCTTTAACCTGCCACTTTATCTAGAGTCCATGTAATGAAATAGTGACAGGTGATGTCTTACATTCTACACAAAAGGCCCAAACATTTTGAATACATAAAGGAGTTGGTTTGACAACAGATATCAATGTACAATAAGAAGAAATGCGTATTATGGCTTTAAACAATCGTCTTCCAACAGGATTTTCTCAGAAACTGATAGACTTCCAAATTAACCTTAAACCACACAAGACATTTCTGAACTCAAAAACACTTTTGGACAGATACAATTGTATTCATTTCAAAAGAGATAATCGTAAGCAGTTATGTCAGTACCAGTAAAACAGAACAAGCAGGCAAAGAAATCAAGCCTTCCATGAGAAGTCTACGCAGCCGCAGACCAAAGCCATGATGTCCTCCACAGAGACAGGCTCTAAAGCTTGGTATCATCCACCTAGTTATACTAGACTATTCATCGAAGTATTGCTGTCAGAGTGGCACGAATACCTGCTACAGTGCAGTATAAACAAAAAGGAGAGCCCTGGTATCCACAGGCTGGCGTTTGATGACTTAGTTATACTATTAAAGACAAAATCACTTCATTGTATTGTTAGAGAGAAAAATTACACAATTTAAGGATTAGTTTGCTCCTTGCTACCTGTTTGCCTAAAACAAATCCACAGTGTTCACAACAGCATTTCCACAATAAAGAATAGAGCTGCTACGTTGACTGCCATTGCTGCCTAGATTAGTGTCTGCATCGCAGAGACACGAGGTCATAAACCACGTAAGCATATTCCAGCCTTGCCGGATGTAACAAAGACTTCTGTAATTCCCATGAGATGTACTCCTGGATAAAAAATTAATGGGGCACATACACTGCAAGACATGTGGTAACAGGCTGAGTCTAGACTCCGTAGGTTCCACCAGCAGAAGTTGATCATGATGTTCTGCTTAGCCTGAAAGCTTCAACTGAAGGCCTGCCCTGGGGAACTATCCCATTAATGAAGGCAGGAAGCGTAACAGGCCCCACTTCAGATCATCTACTTGCCCTATAGTGAGGGAGTTAACAACTAAACAGAGGAGATAAACAGCTATTTTAAATGAACCAGACACTGCAGAGAATCATGCCAACTGCACCAGCGGGGGAACATGGCTCCTCCTTTCTCATTTCTGACTACATTAACCATACCTTTGTTTTTCCAGCATTAAAGACAACTGTCATTACAATGGCAGGAGGCTGCGGACCATCAGCTTTGTTGGAAAACAAACCACCTAGAATGGCCTAAGTCAACATGCCGTCTCACCCAATTCAGGAGCAAATTAGGGTGATCCCTTCCAAATTCACGAGAGAGGAAAAGGCAACCTACAAATGAGCACATATTTGCAGCAGAAATCAGTTTATAAATCTTCTCTGATTTCTGACAACAGCTTAGCCCATCAACATGTCTAGTAAGAGCAGTTGTATAAATGGTCTGCCATCACCTCTGTGTCTCAAACACAGTGCTCTGAGGTACAGTACCTGTGATCTCGCAGAGGAAGTGACAACTTCTGAAAGCATGTCAGCAAATGGTTTCCACACTGTGAAACTATTTCACATGCAATGAACAGACCACTGGTAAGGTATATTTGCCTCTGCTCAGATGCTATTTTCCCCTAAGCCTCTGAATGAAAGAAAAAAAAAGCTCTCGTTTTACAGAAAAAGAGGGAGGTCAAGATCAAAAGATTCAGCATTGTTCAGTCCTTTGCACTCACTCACTGCCATTATTCCTTTTTCTCAGTGGGCAAAGGCAGATGGGGAGGAATTTTTCTTTCCACATCTGGCAACTTCTCAAATTTTTGAGCTGTGTGTTTAATAAGCAGATTTACTCACAGATCAGGCTTTTTTTTTTTTTTTTTTTTGAAACATCAGTACTCACACATTAAAGTGACACTTATTGCCAAACAGTAGCAATATCTAGCTTTACTCCTCTATTTCTCCATAGATTTTTTTTTCCAAGGGTAGTAAGGTTCACAGTCTACTGTAGTGTGTGTTATCATAGCTGTAGCAAGCAAGTGTGAAACGTTCATTATTCTACATCTATTTCTCCTTACTAGCTAGTTATGTGAAAAGGGCCTATAAAAATTGCCTGTAGCAACTCAATGCAGACACAAAGAAAAAGCATAATGTTGATTCCCTATCAATCTAATAACCCCAACTCGTACCATGACGAACAGAGAGACTGCCAGTCATTTCCAAACTACTAAATATTTTAGAGAGTTTTCCAAAGACCATGCACATAACCTCCAGCTTCTCCCTGAGGAATGGATGCAGACAAATTTGGTACAAGAAGAAACAAAATATAAATACAGACTGTCTGTACGTGGAATGCAGTATAGGCAGCTTTTCAGGAACATACAGCTCACAAAACCTGAATTAATCTCTCACAAATCAAAAAGAGCAAAAAGGCTCAGTGCTACCAATTATTTATTAGATTTTGGGGAGGTATTAGCAGAGCTGGATGACTTCTTACCTTTTTTTTCCTGTTCTTTCCTTTTTTTTTTTTTTTTAAATAAAGTGAATAGGTCACATGCCAAAAATATAGTTCCAGCTCACAAGAAATCATTAATGAATTTAGAACAAAGCAAGAAAGCAGAGCTCATAACATAAATAAAATAGTTTTTGAAAGGTGCGATATTTCTGAAATAACTTCTTTCAGCCTTGTAAGGGAACAAGTGCCACCACACAGAAGAGAATATTGACAGGCTTGAACAAGGGTCTCTCCCACCAGGACGTCATCCCAACCACATTTTGGAGGCAGTCGCAGAAGGTCGTCCTGTTTGGGGTGAAGAGGTTACTGTCTAGTGGACTTTTAGTTTGTTGGTTTATGACATTCCCCAAACAATTATAATCCTTGATCCCATTTCTATACATTTCTTAATACCTTCCTATTTTATAAACCAAATTACATGCTACTGATTCCGTAGCGTAACTTGAAAAATAATAGTTTCAGATCAATCTTCTGATACACATTTCATAGGTGTATATATAAGGAGTCACAGCTATTTTTTATACAAGTTAACAAAAGTAATTTAAATAGGTTAATTTTAAGTGTACACAGGTTAATTACTGTTCTTAGAAGAATTGGGAGTTTGGCCTTCTCATGACACCAAATTATGAGCCTTCAAACATACACATTACTCAGGTCACCTTATAGTTTTTACAGTTATTACTCCTCTCGCATGACTTTTTTTTTTTTTTTTTTTGGTCTGACAGACTTCCACAGCATCTGTCTATCCAATACCTCCATCCTGTGCACTGCATTGCTTTCTTTATTAGTTTTTTATGAATTTTGAACTGTCTCTGTCTTCTCTTCAAGCTGAACCTGTCTGAAAAGGTAAAGTTAACCTTATATTCTTCTCTTTCTAGTGCAGTCTACAGATATGAAAACTGCTGAAAAATGTAAGACATTCTATAAATCTAGCGTCTAAAACCTGAATGTTTAAATTCCCTTGATTAGAGCAAATCTAGGAGACCTCAGTAATTTGTGAGCTGACTGTTCTCCTGAAGACTTACATATTTATTTTTTATACGTTTTAAGATCTAGAGTTTGTCACTAACCTAGTCTTCAAAATACGGCTTATGAGGAAAAAATTATGGCAGATTTCCATATAAAAAGCTTTTATATATAAGTCTATGAAGTTGTCAGATTCCACAGTCTGAGGCAGGGAAGTCTGGGTCAGAAATTATATAGAAAGCTTTCAAAAATCTGGGTAGAATAAATCTTGAATAAAACAATAAAAATGGCCAGTATGCAATGCCTGCCTCATCTGAAAAAGAGCTGTTCTGGAAATGAGCTCTCTTAGCTGGACAATTAATTCCAAAGGATAATAAGAGCCAGTGGGTTTCCTTTCTTCTGGAACATCTCTATTACAGCATTTTACATCCAATTTTCGAACTGATTCAGTGGAGTTTGACATTTTGCAATGGGAAACAAAAAGAATGATGCAGCATAGCCACAGAGTTGTCATACCAACTATCCATGGCCCACCACAGAAATGACAGAATTGTAGCAGTAAGTGAAATACTTCAATTGTGGATGCAATAATTACATAGAAGACCTTGTTATAATATTTGTTCTCCTTCTAACAGCACTTCAAATAAGCCTATAAGCCATTTGTTCTCACTTACCTCATTTTTAACTATAGGTCTTAGTACTAAAAGATACGTCCGTTATTCAGGTCATGTCGTAAAACTACAAGTGGTTAAGAAAAGAAGTTCTTATGCATGTCCAGATTTTGTAAATTCATTATCTCATTGCTAAAAAAAAAAATTCAACGTGAATTAAGATGCAGCACAATTTGATTAACTATATTTATAAATCTGAAATGAAAATGAAGATAACTCTAAATGAAATATAAATTATTAAAAGATGCAACTTGTGATGTTTATCAATCATCCCAGTACAAAATGGAAAACTGTCCTAATCCATGTGAAGCTGTGAGTAACCCTATCATCATGTCCTACTTGTTGGAAATAAATCTAATGACAAGAACTGACTAAACTTCTTTTTTTAGGTTATTTTTGTTATTGTTGTTGACAGTTTGTGATTTTTTACTTTATTTTACCTATGAGATGAAATCTTGAGGCTTGTTCTTTAGCTCTGATCACAGGTCTAATACAAGGTATCCCTACCCATGGCAGGGGGGTTGGAACTAGATGACCTTTAAGATCCCTTCCAACCCCTAACTATTCTATGACTCTATATAAAAAATGAGTCTACAAAACAAAAAAGGTTTGGTATTTAATAGGGTCAACTGAGTGCCTAAGGAACTGATTGGACTGCATTGAGCTCATGAATTTGAACGAGGACAACATAAATTACTTCAATAAAAGACTGCAACTATCTGGAATAAAAGTGAGAAAAAACACACACAAGGATCACAAAAGCACTTCAAAGAAGATTTCAGGAGTAAGCAAAAAACGCACAAGGATAGGAAAGAGAGACTGACTAACAAGATAGGCCATGCATCCTAAATTAGCCACAGGGTGAAAACAGTACCCAAGCTGGATCTTTCAAAGGAAAATAGAATGAATGGTGAAAGGCTCTTTTTCACCTAAGCAGAACAGAATCAGAAAAATAAATAGAACGACTAGTTACCAAAGTTTAAATCCAATTAAAAGCTATCTCCATGTAGACCCAAACCTGCAAGAAAGCCCTATTTTCTCATAACAACAAAGAGCATTTCCAGCATACTGAAAGATCTAGAACATGAAAATACAAATTCAATAGCAAGTTTTTAACAATATCCCTAAGCTTTCAAGTTTTCCTATTATACTAGTTAGTCTCACAAATCTTTACTTGAAAATTGTTTTGTGCCTCACAGATCATCATTGCTAAAGCAACTGTAGCACTGGAGAATACCAAACACAGGACCTACATTCCAAGAAGGGGGAAGTGATCTGGATAAACATATATTCGTTTTTACACTGAATATGGCAGATTTTGGAAGAGACAGCAATCAAAGTGAATCCAGTACATCTTACAATACAATAAACTGAATATTTGATAGTGTCCCATGAGAAAGAACTTAAAATGCAGGTGATGTGGAATAATGTAAGAATACATCATAATACAGATAGAAAATTATCTATGTGGTGCACTATAGTCTATACTGACAAAGCAGGTCTCAGGATAGAGAAAACTTAGTATCTCCCAGGGATCACTCTTGGAATTGATCCTGCCAAATATATTCATGAGTAACCTTGGTTCAAGGGCTAGATTATGAAATGCAAACATGACAAAGTTGACAGCATGGAAGAGGACAAGATCATCCAACAGGAAGAAAGAGATGACCTTGTGACGTACAAAAACGAATGAGACACAATTTAGAAGCAAAGAAGTGCAACATCACAGCAAGACAAACTAATAAACAAGGATTTCTGCTTTAAAATTGAGGTTCATAAACTGTATAAAATGGAGGAGAAGAAAGCTGGTCAATACAATGATTTTGATGTACCCAGATATTGCAGTTGCAAAAAGGTCTAACGAAATTCTGGGATATTTAAGACATCTTCACGCTACTCAGAAGGAGTTATCAGATATCATACAAAGTAGCATTTGTTTTCAATTCATTATTAATAATAATAATAGTAAATGTGTCCAGAAAAGGGCTTCTAGGGTGACTACAAAATGAGAAACTAACTTTCATGAAAAGAATCAATGAAACGCTGGCCCTGTTAGCCCATTTAAAGAAAGACTCAGACCACATATAATTATTTTTCATTATTGTTATATCTAAGGATAAATCCTGGGGAAAACAGGAAAAAAAGAAGTACTGACAGTAAAAGAGCAATTCTGGCACATGATCAAATGGCCATAGCTTCTGTATGAACTAGCAGACTGCAAATTGGAAGGTAATATCTAACCAATAAGCAAAGCTTTGGAAAATATATACAAGCCAAATGCTAGGAAGATGAAGCTCAGCATCCTACTCCCTATACTATTACCATTTTATTCAATGACTCAGATTCAAAACAGATGAACAATTTTCAAAGCATGCCATAGTAAGCAAATCCCACTTCTTATTAGATTGTTTTTTTCTTGTCTATTTTTTTCTTCACCACAGAGAATCTTCTATTCTTGCCTCAGAATGGTTCAGGTAACAGGAATCCCTGTTCATCCCAGTTTAGCTTTTGATGTAGCACTTCGGACTCCATGCGATGCAGGAGCTGTGATCAGTTGTGTTTGTTTGTTTGTTTGTTTGTTTTTTCTCATGGCTAACTCTAAATACAGACAGAATGCAGAAGTATTAATCATTTGGAAGACTGTTCTAATCTAGCAGTGCAGGGAAGACCTTGGACAGGAACCAACAGTACCTGACAATCTTGTCAGTGACCACATCCAGAGTCAGGATCTAGCTTTTGTTCTCAGACCTGAGTCTATCTACCAATTATTGTGAAATCAAAAATTGAACACCTGCAGACTGTGATCTGAAATTCCAGCTGGGAGTAAGGCAAGAGAGAGCATCAACTAAGCAAACAAACAATGGTGCACTTATATATAACAACAGTAACCATCTCAACAGCAGCTATAGTGTTACCAGGAGCAAAATGGGAATCCCTCACCTTTCTAAGATTTTTAGTGAATAAACATTCCCATACACAACCGCTTGAACTGTGATCCAAAAAAATCCTTTCAGATGGAAACATTTATCTCCTCTGCAGCAAATAGGAGATTTCTCTTAGTAACCTGTTCACACATCAAGTGTCACCTCTTTGGCTAATGGTTTAGATCGAAAGAAAGAACACACCTCATAATGTACATAACCAACTGTGTAATGCTGCTCAGCAGGGAAATATCCCTCCTGTAACACTGCTGTGATTACCTTATGCCTTGAAGCATGCGAGCTGATGATCTTTATCTTACCTTTCATAACTACAAATGCTACTACTGGTCATAAAATTATTCAAGCATTTCAAGAATTCAGCCACAATATTTGATTTGATGACCTCCTGCACTAGGGACTAGCAGGAGTTCACCAGGCATTCAATGTCTGGTGAGTCATTTGTTTTAAATTACACTTCTATTTTCATATTGTGGAACAGGATTAGAATAACCTTCCAACTAAGTTTCACTACAGCCCTCATCAAAAACTGTGAGCAGCTAAATCAAACCTCGCTTAAGGGCTTTACTGTGACTTCAACTTATGCTATATGGCATAATAAATCCACTCTTGCAGGAGATGCCAACACCTTCCCACCTAAAGGAGGTGGACTAGAAATGCGAAGAATTAAATATCCCACCTCCGTAGCTCTCCACACGAGCCAGTTCTGCCTCTGCACTTTTCTGCAGGTTTGTCACCATTTCCCCACTGCTTGCAAAACCCTGCAACATGGGAACAGGGTCTCTGGGAGAGAGGTTCCTGGGCCACAACACCTTTTGTGACAATCCTTAGCTATTTGGTCTAAGTAGCACTTCTTGTTCAGGCAAGTGTTGAAAGGGACAGTTTACTGTTAAGTCCTTTCCTTTTAATTCTATTACCTTGGAGGCTTAGGTGTGAAGAATATGAATATCCTCGATTTCTAAAGAAATTCCCACATCTTTTTCTTTGCTTATTAAGATACAATAGTTATACATTTGTCTGAAAAAATAAGCTTTTTTAGTATTATTTTTTCCAGGTAGCACAGAAGAGGAAAAGAAAAAAGCAGGCTCAGTTATTAAAGAAATAGCCCACTTCCTTCTATCTACCCAACTTGTTGTCTCCACGGCCACCTATACACATATGCACACAGGCTGTTTTACATCCCAGAACTTAACAACGGAAACGGAACCGATTGGAAAAAGGAAAAAAAAATAAGCAGGTATTCTCAGCAAGCAAGTCACATGTCTGAAAATTCATTTCCTATTAAGATTATGTAAGTGAAGCCAGCTTGGCTCAATCACACTTGTATATCAGTTATTAAAGCAGATTCTAAAAGAGACAGAGTGGGCAAAGAGGATAGGTGGTTTCTATATAAATTGAATAAAATAATGTGAAAGCTTACTCAGAAACTTACTTATCTAAAAGCACCTTTCAGAAAAAAAGGATATTTTATCCCCAAAATCAAACTGCTCAGTGTAGAATATTCTATAAAATGAGCATCTGTCAAAGCGATCAAAAAGACACCATTTCTTTGCCAGTGGTAATGTATTTAAGAGGTTGCTTGCTAGCAAACTGCCATGGCAACCACAATAGCACCTGGGGTACAGCGTTCTCCTGAGTAACAGAAGACCTTCCCTCGAGAAATTAAATACTTTTGCAAAGGTGCAACAAAAAAGTAATTTTGTGTACAAGGAAAGTAACTTCACTACAGCCCCTTAACTCCAGAATTGGGTTCCCATCTATTATTCTGTTTCTTTACCTAGTAATATCTATATTAAGCCCAGCTATGATTACACAGCACTGCAAACGTGTGCTTTAAACATAAACCAATCATTCTCCACTTAGGACAATCCAATGCTTTTTGGAAAGAAGTCAATAACACTAGACGCAAGTACAATTTCAAAAACAGAATAAAAATGGGACACAGCAAAATGGCCAAACCCACTTACTAGCCAAGATACTGAGGCTAACAGACATTAAAAGAGGGCCATAAGGTGGCGTGTATCTTACTTCATAGCTTTGAAGGTAGCTTAAATTGAAAAATGAAAGCTGATATCAATATTTCTTTGTGCAGTTTTGAAATATTATACCCAGAAATAGCCTAACCCAACCTAGTTATCAAGGGACAGAGGAAGGAAAAGAAAAAGGAAAATCTCAGCTATAGATTTGTGTGCACATAAGAATACTTTTATGCATTGAAAAAAAATGCTGTAAATAGAGAGGGTTTTTTTCTGTTGAATTGACCAACAGTGCACATGCTTTAGCTCAGCTCTTTTCTACAGAAGACTGCATGTAGCGATTAAGTCACCTTTTGAGAAGAAGCAATTCAAAATTCATGTTATTCTGAAAATTAAGTTTATATAATGCATGACTCCTGAGCACATTCTACCTCGACTCCCATTTTTGGAGAAATTATATTATACACCACCACCAAGTTATAACACCACTCAGAGAAAGCTTCCTTTCCTTTGCTTTTCTGGCTTTCCTTCTGTTCTCCATTTTCAAGGCTAAGTGAGAAAGAAATTACATATATCATCTCAAGCAACAAAAGGGAAAATAAATAATACTGCTGACAATAGCAGACACCAATTATTTTCTTTTTCTGATATGCGAGAAGCTTCCAGTGCTTTTAACTTGCAATTTATGAATGTCGCTGACTTTTGTGTTTCTAGCAGATTCACTTATTGTCATGCTAACGTTTTATTCAGTTCCTTCTATTTTCCCCCCTACCAACACCTTTTACCTTAACTTTAAAATTTTGCTTGGAATCACCAAACAGGCTGGTGTCATCAATAACAAAGACACATTGGAATTTGAGAGATTAAACATTAGTAGGCATGCCCACCTTCCACTTCATTTAAGAGGGTATTTTTGTGTGCTTTGAGAAGATGAAACAATAATCTGCTCTAACCAGGCATTCAGGGATAGCATTCACTTCTAACAGGTATTCCTTGTTTTGTTGTTTTTGTTTTTCCTTTCAACTTTAAAACCACAGTTTGACACATCATTAGAGACTTACTATTAACAGGTACCATACGGAAAAGATAATGAATATATACAACTTACATGTTGACTGATTCTCTCATCACTGTGTCAAAAACCTACAATTAAATCAAGTATTTTCTTTCAACCAGATTTCAGTATGCAACTCTTGAATCAAGAATTCAGTGCTTTGATTTTTTCATTTTATTTTAAATGGAAGAAGTTTAAGCCATACAAGATGGTGAGTACCGAATTGGAGCAAAATCCATGATACTGAAATGAAGCGCTTTGTAAGCATTTTGAACAAAAACTACTGTTCACTCCAGAATATTTGTTACCTGAACTTCTGTTTAACTCGCAACTGTGTGATCTGCCTCGCCCAACATTAAAAGCACAAGGCATCTACAAAAAATAGCAGTTGCTTATACAGAAGATAAGATCCTTTTTTTATTCTAACAATGTAGCACAGGGAGGTTCCAAATACAAACCAACTTCCTTCGAGCCTAACAACCACAACCGACAGTCCAAGTCAGGCTTCAAAATCCGGAAGGATCTTTTACCATCTTCACCAATATGCGTAATTAATACATTTTAATCCTAAAAGATACTCTGCTTTAAATTTCAAACCGCTTCCAAGTGTGAGCTTGATTAAGCTATAAAAAGGGATGATACTTGTGACAAACCCAATGCATTTCAACAATGACTGAATGAACACAAGGGGAGTAAATTATGATACAGCTTCTACATAGTATAAAGATGACTCTAGCTTTCTTTGCACCACTACAAAATGAGGCTTTATAGTAGAAGTTACTGCAGCCAGCAGGAGTTGCATACTACTTAGGGTTCCATGCACAAGAGTTTTCTAATGCCCTATATCCAGAAAGTCATGATCCCACCAAGTGCAAAGTTTTCTAGACAGTATTTTCAAAGAGCGTAACACCCATGAAGTGCAAAGCTACAGACTGGCGAAGCCCTTCACCATGTGTTCAACTTTAAGTACCTGAGCAGTTCCAGATAACTCAGAGGGACTATTCACAAGATTAAAAGCTAAAACCAAACCTGACTCAGCTACCTGAACTGAGACGTAGGAGTCAGACTCTGAAACAATGGTTCAGTTGCATCAACTGAGCAGCCACCTTCATAACTCCTTAAGGATGCAGTGATCACAATAAGCTTTTATACAGTGATGGACACTGTCAATAAAATATATATAGTTTGAAGTGAGAATGAACATTATGTGGAAGTCCTAGCACAGAAGTTACTTTAATCATTATAGGACACAGGATGTTTTAGCCCTTTCCATCTTTCATTTGCCGCTGATGACCCCATAGTTATTTTAAGATACTAACAGATAGCTAAGACTCCCAAGTTAGCTTGTGATATGCATTTTGTTCTAAAGCAATTTCTCAACTGTTTATGAAAGATGAATTGCTACATTAATACAATATTATTATTACACACTGTTTACAGAGTTAGTCTTGATGCTCGTATTATTTAGTGCTTTCACCTAGATAATGAAATAAAGAGCATACAGACAAAATTTACCAGGGATGGTAATCTGGCAGGACTTACAGGAATGGCGATGATGGAGACAAGAATTCCAAGCAACCTTGACAAACTGGAGAACCAATTTCTTAAACCAGAATGCAATTCAAAAAGGGAAAGGTTATGTGTGTACACATAAATAATAAACTACACCGACACTGGATAGGAACAAAAAAAAAAAAAGAGCCATTTTGCAAAAAAATAATTGTCTCTCAAGGGTTTTGAGAGTCAGTGTATATCAAATGGTCCGATGAGTCAGTATCATACTGTTGCAAAATTAGGCAATCATGAAAGATGCACAAACAGTAATATATCTTTTTGCTCCCCTCAGCATTGCAACACATTGCTTAGAGCATCTCCTCCAGATTCAGACACTACACGTCAGATTTGGACTCACTGGAACAAATCCAGGAAATATCTAGACAATAAGCTAATATAACCTTCACTGAAAGATCTGGGGGTGTTAGGTTCCAAAAACAAGGACTCATGGTAACAATCTTTAAGTGCATAAAAGGCTGCTGCAAAGAAGTATAAAATAGTCCATTTTAAGTATCTATGGTGATTAGGATTGATGCTGCAGCATACATTAGTTATTAGAAAAAGTTATCGAATGGTAAGAGCAGAAAAGCAGTTGAACACATTTCTGAGGGGAAGCTGTAGAGTTTCCATCTCTAGAAGTGTTTTAAGACAAAGTTAGACAAACATATGTCAGAAAGTGGTTTTGTTAAGCTAATCCATTGTTGAGCAAGCAAATCGTACGAACCTGATCTCTCAGACCTGTTTCCTATCCTTCAGCACTGGCTTCTCACGTAGGGAGAAAAAAAAATATAGGGAGAAAATGACAAGTGAGCGTCATTAATATTATTGTTCACTCTTCATAGCCACATGGTTCTGCCAATGCACCTGAGCATTCTCTGCCCAAACAGGGAACAACCATACAATCAACTTTTGAAAACTTGTGTGAATCATGGAAATTTAACCCAAACACCGTAACAGAAAAGCAAATAAGGGAAATATCAGCTTAAACCCAAAAACTCAGTATATTTTTTATAAGATATATAAAGATATACATATATACACAAACACTGACAACAGTCCCTTTTCCCCCTTCTGCAGAAAGCTGTTTCTTTAAATTCCCCTTGAATATGATCAGCAAATAGCTGTTTGAGGTATAAAATACAAGAAATTATGAGGAACTTAATACAGTTCCTCAGGAGCCAACTTCAACAGCAAGATAACTTCAATGAGTGGGTGGAACATCCACTGGCATTTTCACATATCTTAGATCTCATTATGGAGGTGAGGCTGCAGAAGTAGTGTGGTAGGTGCTAATTTGGGAGGAATGGGTACAAAATCTTGGATACCAGTGTTGATTCCGCTTAGACAGTGTTGTAATGGATAAAACATACTACAGACTAGAACTCTGTGCTGCAAAAGTGTCCCCAATATTCTATTTCAAATGATCTGTGAAAAACTGGAAGGACTTCTGAAAGACCTTGGATCTCTGTAGGTGGTAAAAAAAAAAAAAAAAAAATAGCACTTTTTAAATCCAACTCATGAAACTTGGCATTAAGAAAAGAGTATTCTGTTCTCAAATGGAATAAAAGAACTCAAACAACCAAGCTTATAAATACTCCAAGGCAAACAATTTCAATTTTAACTTCTGCAAATTTTTTCAAGTTACAATATAAAGTTACTCAGCCTTTAATGAAGACAGTAAATGAAGCATGAGCCATAAGACAGCTGAATATTACAGAAGTCTGATGAAATTCAAATTCCAACATAACACCAGATTCTATTGCTTCTATTTCAAAATGAAGTTCCTACTTTCTCTTGTTTACTGCTTCTAAAGCCACCAATCAGAAAACTCATTTACCTGCTTTTGTCGTCTCAATGGAGGTGAATGAAACATCACCCTTCCAGAGAAGAAATACCAGTACACACACAGGCATATATTTCTAGTTTTCTTTCACTGGAGATTTTTGGCTTTGTTTGTTAGCTAGGTTTTTGGCTTTGTTTTTTGTCATTGTTCTTTGCTTGTGTGTTTTCCACCCTGGATGGGGCTTCACCTTTTTGAAAAATTAAATACAATAATTAAGGACAGTAGTTAGATATTGCACATGGCAATTCTCTAAACAACACACACTGAAATTGCCTATTCTTGACGCCCTTATTTCTTATCATCATCTTCTTTCAATAATCTCAATAACAAGCTTCAAGGATGTTACTCATACATTTAAATCATCCACCACTCAAATATACTGCAGAGGTCTCCCTCATCTCCTTAAAATTAATCCACATTGCAACAAGTTCTCCAAATGTGCTGTAACATTTAGAATGGAAGAATCTATCTTGTGCACCTAACTTAAGATCTTTAACTAGGACAGCCCTCAATTTACCTTCATTTCTAATTCCAGGAAAACTGACTGCATCAGCTCATAATATGAGCGCATTCATAAATCACACTTATTGATTTTATTTATGGAGATATATAAATGAAATCTATTTGCTGGAATGAATGACCTTTTCAGTAGACAACAAACCTCTGAAAAGGCTTGGTTCACTTCAGCTTATTTTCGTCATCTTTAAGGATGGAAAAATTTATATGCTTTCCTAAATTAGTACCCTAATTTTGATCTTTATGCTGAGCTGGCCAAGAGCAATGCTAAACTGACACTTCAGATAATTACTGCAAGTGTTTACTCCTTAGGGTATTAATAAATAAAGCTTGTCTCATATGCACACACACACAGTCTTTCCAAATATTAGAATTGTTCAGTCAAATAACATAGTGGTAAAGATAACAAATGCTTGGGTCTAAACTGCTATTTTAGAGGTCACTAAGTATTACTTGCTTCCTAAGAAGTTTCTACACCAAAATCAGTAACCCTAAGACAGCATGGGATTCACATCAGTGATCCAGCTGAGTGGGAAGCTGCCCACATTAGTTGACAAAAAACATAATGACAAGAGTTTCAATGAAATTCTGCGTCTCCTCAAGGCTAAAAGGACTCACTCCATTCAAACTTACGTCCACTTCACATTTTCCTGAGAACTTAAGCGCAACAGGCCAAAGTATGTAGGCTCCTAATTCCTACTTAAGCACTGAAAACATCCGTTCAAGTCATGAGAATTTAAGGATTTAAATAAAAGATAAAGATCTGAAATATCTTTAGGGTTTGATCCTGCCTTTCTCCCTCCTCCTCCCTCCTCCTTCAAAGGCAACAACTCTCCCACCACCACCTTTCAGTAGAGGAGAAAGCAGCAGTTTGTTGTTTGTGCTACAGCCTAGCCATTTAATGTGTTCAGACAAGCTTAGTGTCCAGGTCACTCGTACACTCCGGGGGATTCAAACTGCCATTTCCCCAGCCACCATTCCAGCAAAGTAAACTCATCAGCAGGTGAAGTTAGAGCTGATTTATGTTTGCTCATAAGAAGATTCATCAGGAGAGAAGAAAATTTGCCTTGCAAGGCTCACGGCCAGGGCATTTACCAAGGCAAAGGAAAAGCACTGACAGCTGGTCTCTAGTATGAGAATTGTACATTTTATTTATGTTGTGCTCATTTTCATGCTTTAACTGGTACGTAATTTGTATGGAAGAAACTCAACTGTTTACTCCTCTTGATAAAACATATTCTAGCTACTAAAATTTGATCCTCTTGAGAAACAAAAACAGAGCGATTGCTTAGCTGGGTAGCCTGGAAAAACTTTTGTAGAAGTTCTTTTAAAAGATCTGGACCCACATGTTCAAAGCACTGTAACAACCTACTGAAGATAAGAGAAAACAGAGAAACAGAGAATGACTTCATTTCAGTTGCCAAATCAGTGAACTGTGAACAGATATGTTCTGTTATGATTTTAATAATAGCTTCTTATTATATATTGAATTCTTGAAAAAAAAAAATCATTTGCTGACCTTAAGAACAGTATCTAATGTGACTGATGTTAGTTTGTTGTTTTTAATTTAATCAACACAGTAACATTCAATGAAATAGGCTGTCAGCTAACAAAGATGTGCAGATAACTGTCATTTGAACTATCAAAGTAAATCTCAGATAACTTGATTCAAGTCCACCTCACTCACTCAAACAGCTCTTTATTCATGCCAAATAATTCATGCAGTTTTTGCTTATTTTTTCATCGGAAGCAAAAACGTCTGCTTTTTTTTTTTTTTTTATCTGCCTTGCAAAAAGTGAAGCCTTTAAAAAAAATTGTTGGTTGTGATCACTTCCCTGTCCCTATAGCAATCAGCAAGTAGCTATATCATTATTCCTTTGTGAAACTGACTCCAGGTGCCCTGGGAGACACGTTCATGGGATGCGGCATGTGGGGAACTGTGGCAACACAACAATGCCATGCCCCGGCAATCAGCTGCCTTTTTGTTGGACCACACTGAGCTCCGGTTTCACTGAAAGCAAAGTTTAAGGAACCCATGGGGAAACTAGGAAGCCTTTTCAGTAACTTCTAAAAAATAAGACACAAGAAAAATCATGTCAATGCACAGACAATGGAAGAATGATAAATGGCTTGGGAAAATGTGTGTATTCTGCTTAAACCACTCAGAAATAGCTTAACTCTCATGCCACTCCCATCAATACGCAGGTGAGCAAGCTCAGATAAAAGCAGAATGCTTAACAATTTACTTCTAGTCCTAGTGCCAATGACTAATGGGTAAAACCACTGGTCTAAGGTGTAAATATATGTTTATTGTGGCATACAAAGTTCTTACAAGCCTTGGCTAAAAATCAAAATAAAATACAAATTGATGCAAAGTCTACATAGGTAACCTGTTCAAATGAATAAAAGTCAATCACAAATTGAGACTCTGGGGATTGCATAAAGTTGGATGAGACACCTAGGGGAAAAAAATGACTGTCACCCTTTGAAAGGAATGATACCATTTGCAGTAAGTGAGAAGTTAGTAAACAATGCAACAAATACAGTCCAAGTGTACTCAGTACCTCTTTGACACATGGTTTGGTTACAGCACAGTTTTGATAGCAGTTTTATTGTATGCTTTCCGTGAAAAAAAAAAAATAATTATTTCTATCTGTCAGGCTTCGTAAGCTCTACTACACTAAAATGAGTTTTTGTTTGTTTCTCTGTTTTAATTATTGCAACATGAGTATAACAGACAAAACAACAGCCTAAAGGTACAGACGTATCTAACATTTAAAATATACTAGTGTATAAATATGCATGAGTATGCGTGCAGTGATGGATGATGCTTCTTTTCATAAATAAGCAACTCCTATAATCAAAGCTTAGAACTATTTTAAGCACCTTTTCTGGTGCCTTTGCATTTAGATTGCAAACAGCCTTCAGAATTGTTCTTCCTCACTACAAAGTGACTGAGGTAACAACTCATGAAGCT
Source organism: Anas acuta (assembly GCF_963932015.1). Taxonomy (NCBI): domain Eukaryota; kingdom Metazoa; phylum Chordata; class Aves; order Anseriformes; family Anatidae; genus Anas; species Anas acuta. The sequence continues at coordinate 54,742,615 of NC_088983.1, read as the reverse complement.
TGGTGTGAGATAGTTGCAGTCCTTAAATGCTAGCAAGCAGCACACCAACTGTTAAGTACGTAATGATTCGATCATAGACTAACAACTATTCTCACACTTACCACTCTGTTCACACGTCATTCAATCTAACCATAACGGTTAGAGTTAGCCTCTAAGTACAGAGGAACATGAGAACAAAACACTGCATTTAGGCCAAAATGTATCTGAACTCTTTAAGAAATGTTCAGTTCATTACTTCACAGCTGCAATCCAAGTATAATCACCACCTCACTATACACCAAGGACTCTGCTCTGTGATTCTGTCTTGCAGTAGAGTGCCAGATGCTCACGGGAGAAAACTCAGAAAACTTTTAAATTGTACGTCATCTGCACATAGATTATCATGTCCACACACTATTACCACAAGCCATCTCACGAGCAATAAAGACACCAGCATACAAACTGCTGAGCTCAGCACCAGAGCCCAGAAAGGCTACGGAAATCAAGAAGCTGTGTGCTGCAGAGAAGTCCTCCCAAGTCTAACCAATGCTACTTCTCATGTCAGAAAATCAGCATAAGTGAACCAGCAAACAGCTTTCAGCTCTAGCTTATTCCTCAGTGGCCAGCATGGAAGCAACACATGGAGAGGACATACTGCATAGCACTAATCAGCCCTACTCTTACCATTTTTCTCTGTTGAATCATGTGGCTCTATACAAGTCAATACATGAGTCCAAGTTCATATCATTTAGATTCAATAAAAGATTTAATCATACCTTCTCTATACTTTCCTTCACTGGTGAACCATTTTCTATCATGTTTGTCTTCACTGTTAAGGTCTACCACGGACTTTTCCAATTTTATCTATAATCATTCGTTTGACACCAAGAGGTTGACTTGCAAGTAGAATCAGCTTATGACAATCACCTTGGACAATTCGTTACTAAAAACAACTGAAAATCCCACAAGCACAGTCACTCATTCTCTCACATTGTACTTGAGATTAGCTTGGAGTTAACAGTATCACTACAAGCATATAATTCCGTTCAAAACCTCCTTAGAATAATCCTTCACCATGGTACCTAAAAACTAACAAATACTGCAGCTCTCCCTGGGGTGGAGGGGAGCTGCTACTCCCTTCAAACAACTGCCAGCCCTTCAGAGCAGGATGGACAGGAAACCCTTGCTGAGATCTCATCTTAAACTGGGCATCAGGGGCTGCCTTCACTTGGGGGCAGGCTGGCAGCTTTCATTCAACAATTTAGCACAACTTCCTGCTTTTCAGAGGGAAATACACCTCTGCCTTCCTTTCATTACCATAACCAACACATCAATACAATTAAATGCAATTATTCTAGGTTTACAAAAATATATTTTAAAGCAAAACCTACTCACTTAAAAAACGGGATTCTACAGAATGGAAAAAAAAAAAAAAAGGAGCTGTTCAAATCATATTCCCACATTTCCTTTTCCCTCCCACCTAGAATACTGTCTCTCGTCTTACAGTTGGATTATAAAGCCTACTGGGAAAGATCTCATTTTCATTATACAGCTGAGTAACACCTACCACAGTGATAGCCTGAATGCAAAAACAGAAGTCCTAGACACTGTAAAAATAAAAGAAGCTATATGATTATATAGCTCTTCTATCTTTAGATCTTCCCGTGCCATACGATATATACACGCTTACTGATATATCTAACCATGAGTAAGAGAAGACCCCAAGACTAAAAGGGGCCTAGAGCTAACCTCTATCTACAGTGGCTTTTCTTGAGGGAGGCTGACTACAAAACAAGCGAAACGGAAACACTGGAACTTTAGTAGCATACCACAAGCACATCAGTCCAGGTTAAGTTAATAATATGTAAACTTCTACAAATGTACGGGTGTTTTCCTATCTATACATTTAACAAAACATTCATATTATTCCTTCAGTTCTGCTAAGAGTTGCATGACACAGATATGACACAGCATTTTAGCCTTGCTTTTGTTTCAACAAGTACAACAGAAATATATTTGCAATTTTTCCAAGAAGTGAAGCATTTTTTCTTGATAGCGCCAAGCAATAGTCTAATACACCCCACTACATAAAGCCAAGCTATGATAAGACATACAACAGACATACGTTAAAAATATCTCCTAGGGTATAAATGCAGCCCTAATCAAGAACATCAAGAATAGCATCTAATGCTGCCACAGTTAAAACATCCCTAACTCGGTTTATCCCCTGTAGCTCCAAACTGCTTAACAGGTGATAAAGTCATTCTATTTACAGGACAAAACACCACCTGCCATCATATGTACATATATTTCAAGGAAAACAACACCAACTACCTTACATTAGTTGTTGGATGCTTGTTTCTCTGTCACAACAAAACAATTTCAGTATCGTGACTTGAACTTTATTATCATCCGAGGCTTTGAAGTCGAAGACATTGAACTAATCAACCAGGTTATAGATTCAAAAACATTTTTTCAACTCATTCATTTTCAACATCTCATTTCCCCCCTGAACCCCTAGTCCAGAAGAAGCATATCATGCCAGTGCCTCAGATCTTCAGTCCCAGACTGGATGCCATCTCAATCTGCTTCAGGTCTTACTTTAGAAGGACAGTGAGTCACTAACTATACAAACCTATACAAATTAATAAAATACAACTCATTATTGCAAATGGACTGGTTTTCCCTCAAGATTTCTGCTTTTCTTGCAGCATCCAATATGGACACTTCCTAGCTGTCTGCAGTTTTCTCAGAATCGCCAACTCCTGAAAACATAATACGCTTACTGATTTCACAGCAGTCAGAGATTATGGCTGTAAAAACAATGGGTGAGAATTTTGCTCTTTTAGTAATAACACCAAAGGAAGAGTTCTCAAGTCAGTCACTTTAGCATTAATTAAAATACAGGAGAAACTACCAGGGAATGATTTATATTCAAACGGGATTATGGCTAACACTAAAATGTTTACAAAATCAATGGGAACCTAGCACAAAACAGATACAGCTCCTGGGAATTCATATTGATTAGATTCCTGTCTTGTCCAAGATACAGTTTCCTTTTCCATCTTCCTCATTAGTTCATTTCAGGATTTATGTGAATTGCAAAAGATATGTAACCGAGCTGCAGTTATTTATTTAGCGTTAACTAAGCAAAAAATAATTCTACTCACCTGAAATGAAAATTCATTTGTTTTGCAGTGCTTAATGGGAGAGGATGGTTCAGTCCACCTCCACATTCATCATCTGTTGCACATTAATGAATATCCAATAATGTCAATACTAACTGAGAAACAACTGCCAGAATCTGTTAGCGCACAGACAGAGGTGAGTTGCCCCTTCCCCTGCATGCCCATGACACAAAAGTACTCCAGCCAACTGGCACAGAATATGCAGTTTCCTACGCTGGCAAATGCTGGATGTCTTTATACAACCTGAGGTTTTGTTGCCTTTTAGATAGAACAGCAATGACAGTAAAAACAAAGACAGCGAGGTGCTAATTACTAAAAGGTATGTTGGTGCACTGCAGACATTGTGTTGACAAGCATCAGCTGCCCTATCAGCCACAAAGATGTGTCATGTTTTACCCAAATTTGATATTACTGTTTGTACAGAAAAATCATTATACGAAAACCACACAGTTGCAGTGCCAGGTTCTGAATTGATTCTCATAGCAAAGCAAGACTGGAAATTGTGCCTTACATTCTTTCATAAACTGACTTCAGATTGCTGCTGACCTTTTCACAACAGCATTGATTCAACTAGCTAGACTGGAAGCCAAAAAGCAAATAAAGTCACCTCAGGGCTAACAGGTTAAAGCAAGCTGCAGAACAGAGCAGAAGGCCTGACCTTCAAAGGTTAACGTTACTTGTGCCAAAGTAAATGCAGGAAACTTTTCATTACCAATGCAATTGTTCTTACAGAGAAATTACAATTCCAGAGAAACAGCATTTATAACTGAAAAAAATAATTTGTGCACATGAACCAGGCCTCTCTAAAGCCAGAGTCTGTATCAGCCTAAATGTCAGTTACCCGGATACTAACATCTAGCAATGATCTTCATCTCCCCAATATATTTGTGCAGTCTTCATTTCTGTCAGTTAAGTTACCATACAAGTCCATATGAGCACCACAAAATCCTTTCTGTTTTGCTTAAGAAATTCACAATGGAAAGCAATGCCCATATTTTAGATGGGAAGGAAGAGCTTTGTGGAGAGAAAATCATCAGGTTCGCTCCTACTTCAGGAAACAGGAATGCGTTAAGAACAATTTCAGTCCGCCACGGGATCCTCATTGCCCCAATGTTGTACTGTAATCTTTGAGACAGTTTGGAGAAAAAGAAATATAAGACAACTAGCAGCATAGTCAAGACATTGTGAAGCACAGAATTATCTGTGCACAGAATGGAGTTTTATTTCCTTATGGATGGAGACTGGAAAGCAAGGTCTGAACAATCAGCTCCTGAGAAAACAGCCCAAGTGGGAACAGCATCAGCTACTTCTTGACCATCAACTGTGATGATAAGGCCAACTTCATCATCTCTGTCCTGGGCAGCAGAAGCAAGAGCACCACCAAACTAAGTCTGTGTCTTACACATGGAAAGGGGAGAGTAAGTGCAGGGCAAAACAGCCATTGTGGAGGTCTGCTGCCCTGGGAAATTTCCTGCTTTACCTCTGCCTAGAGCCAGCCCTGAGGCAGCCAGTACTTTTTCAGTGCAACCTCTTCGAAAATTAGATCTCTCTTTTTGTGGAACACAGCACATCTCTGAGCTAACACTAACTCACATTCAGATCTGAAGGTGTTATTCTGTGTTCGTATAATTATCTCAGCACTAATAGCTACCAATATGTACAGATATATTCTCTGGTGAAAGCTTGAAGGGAATACGTGACTCATAAGAAACAGGGAACAAAATAATGAAAATGAGAGGTAAACAATCCTAAGAAAGATGAGAGAGAGAGATAAAGAGTTTGAATTTCAGGGGAAAGGATTTTGTTTGTTTTAGAGCACATTAAGCAAAACAGTAATATATTTAATGGAATCTGAACAAAGGGGGAAAAAAAAAGAATTAAAACTGAAAACATGTAAACCTAGGTCACATTTAACATAGCCAAATTCATCCTAATCATTTTTTATTAACTTTCTTAAGCCCATAAGTATAAAGAAAATCATTTTCTACCTTTGAAATACAATGATCCCTATGTCAACTGGTATAAGGCATATGCAGCTTTCGTGAGAGAGTTCAGGACAAGGCATAAAAACACACAAAAATCTTCAACAGAACAAACAAAAACAATTTTAGATTAATGAAATGGAAGTAATCAGAAATAATGAAAACAAAAACAGTGATGCCTAATCAAGACATCGAAGGACAAAATTAAGACAAGACAGTGAAGAAGTTCCTAGAATAACCAAAGGGGTTTTAGACGCTTACCCTTTAACTAGGGTAACTGCCATACTAACTCGAAGAATGGCAGGGTACCTTAGTGGAAAAAAAAAAATGAATATTAAAAAAATGAAAGAGTCACAGATCAATAGGAAACTAACATCAGTGTAAGAGTTATCTTCAGATACTGTAAGCAATCTTGTACTCAGTTTGATTACTTGAATCTTTGTTTCTTTTCAACTTTTTTTCCAGGGTCAAAGAAGATTATTAAATAAATGTAGATGCCTTAGAAAAATGTACTTTTTGAGAGATTTTCAAAGACACCTAAATACCTAAACCAAATTTGTCTGTCAAAAATTTTACAGAATAAAAGGAATTGTTCCACAAATTAAATCTACACTTCAATATCTTATTGCATATGCTTCAGTTGTCAATAACATATATACACTTCAATATTTTATTGCATACGCTTCAGTTGTCAATAACATATAGTAAATAAAAATAAAATATAAAAAAAACTTATTTCTTATTGTTTAAGCAGTTAGCTTACTTTTCTACACCTACTTCAGCCTACTTCCTTGCATTATCATGCTGTTTGTTATCAATCACCGTCATCCAGTAAGCCACACAATACCCCAGGAAAACAACAAAGGATTTTGTTATCACCTTTATCAGAGTTTCCAAACAGGAAACCAAAACCGAAACACCTGCACAGAGATACAGAAGGAAATGGGCAGATCCTACATCCACAAAGACCCATGGTAAAGCTTCCTTTTCGTATTAGGACAGTGCAGTTGGACAAACCAGTTGCATTTTAAGTTTCAGTTCCAATATGGCTTCTCATGCGATACAGTAATACAGTAACATTGTTTTTTTCTTTATTACAATTATAAATGTGTTTCCATAAATGAATTACACTGAAAAAGCATGGAACTGATTATTCAGAAATAAAACTTAATAAAAATATATAAAACAATTATGCCTCAATTTCAGTAATGAGGAGAAACATGTATTAAAATTACTTAAAATTGCTATAAACGAGTGTAACTCGACTACATCTGGATTATATCAAAAAATGAATTCTTCTTAATAAAAGCAGAGTGGTTTGCACTTAAATACTCTGTACAATCAGTGAACCACTCGATTCAAAATTTATCTGGAAAAAAAAAAAAAAAAGCCATATGGAGAAATGCCCTGATAGGATGTAAAGTGTTCATGCTGAAATTTGAAAAAGGACACAGAGTTAACCATACAGCAAAGCCTTAGGTTAGCGATAATTTCCAACAATTGCTTACCTTTTTTGCTTTGTTTTTATAATGCACATTGGTTTTGAATATGCAGAACCGTATCGGTAAGACACTCACTAGATCTTATGGAAAAAACATGTCAGTACAAACTGACATATGTCATTAGACTTGTGGCTTGGTGGTGGTTTTTTATTTCTTTTTTAGAACAAATTTTCTTTTTCCATCTACTGGAAACAACACATATACACACAAAGAAAAAGGCAACAGATAACATTTGCTGAAATAGCCTTCAGTTATGCTATTAACAATGGCAAAACACATTTTCTATTAAAAATAATACAAAATAAGTATTTTGACAAGAAACTGAATGATTTCTCCATTTAGTATTTTTGACCAAATGTTAAAACTTAAAAAAAATATTAATAAAATAAAGTTCTAGGCAGAAGTTTATTTTGTTGGCATTTCTTGTTTGCTTGCTTGCTTTTGAAACTTCATGGTATACCAAGGCTTTGAATTTTAATCCTGCAACTGGTGAACACCAAATACCTGGTAGATGTCCTTCTCTGTATGCAGCAAAGCCTGTGACCAACATTACAGACCCTGGACACTCTGTTTCCTGGCTCCCCAAAATCATCGTTCCCCTAGCCTTTCACTTCCACCTTTTCTATAAAGACTCATCTCAGTAACCTTCTCCCAAACTGAGGGGGAGTGGTTTGGCTGCCTGTCCTGCAGCAGTCCTCACTGGCATCTCTACTCCCTTGTGGTTCAGTGTCTGTTCAAGAAGCACCAGAACCTCAGACTCATCTGTGCAAAAAAAAAAGTTGAAACTTCTTACAACAGTTTAAAAAATAAAGGTTTCTCTGACACACCACAGTATTCAGAACTGTTCCTAAAATCCTCCCTGAGGAGCGTGATGCTATTTTTTCCCATGATTCCTAACATCTTTGAGCAAAGTTGAACAAAATGACTTTCTACACATACTTGACTGCCTCCATTTCCTCTGGACTCAACCGATACTCTAGGGTTCAAATCAGAATCCTCAGTCCTTCGTAAGGGCCCTCTCATGAATTAAGTTTTTTCTTGCGTTCCCAAAACTGATTAGTATTTGGTGGTGGTGGGTGTTTTGTTTGTTTGTTTTTGTTGTTTTGTTTTTCCTTTTCAGCTTATAATAGCTATAGGAAAAGAGCACAGCCCTCCCTCCTCTGGCCTGCCCTCGACAAACTTGTAGTTAAAATACCTAAACATCAGAGCTGTTCTTCTACTGACATATTGCCAGCACAGACCTTGAAGTAGCTAGAAGACATCATTTACAAGCTCATTTTCACATGACCGCAGTTGAAGCCCCATCCAACAATGTGTTTATGAACAGGCTGTTATTTGGACAAAGGCTTCCACGCCACCAAAGCCACTGTTAAAGAGTGGTGGCTTGAGCATCAAAACTGAACATCAAGTTACTTTCAAGTAGCTGACAAAGTTTACAAGTACTAGTGCTTAAAACAGATTTTCTTCTCATTTCTAAACTTTCACCTGTGCTAAATAGTTACCCTCTCTGCACTCCCAAACACTGCAAGAAGTAGCCATAGAAAATTAACAGCATCTGACATCCCTCCAGTGCTCGTGATGCAAAATACAATACTGTACAGGATAAGAGATAACTAATCACCAAAAGAAAAAAAAAAAAGTTGGAAGGGACCTCAGAGGTTGTCTATTCCAACCTCCTTTAGAAAGCTGGGCTAACTTTGGACATCTGGTTACATAGGGTCCACCTAACCATAGGTGCACAGTTCTTTAAAAGTACAGCAACTGCCCAGACACAGCCAGAATACGTTCCAGAAACATCCTCCAAATCATGCTAGACAAGACTTGTTCAGTCATCCAAAATAAATGTACTGGCCCGTTACCGGTGCGTGTTTTTCAGTTAATACTTTTGTTATTTAACTTGTTTCTTGTCAAGTTAAATATCCACTAGCTTTTAAAAGAAATGACCTTCCAGGTAGAGAAAAACAATTAGTGATGCACTCTAGAGTAATGATTTCCTTCACAAAACAGGTATCATAACAAAAGAAAAGGACAGCCAAAGCAACCTTATCTTGTGTTGATTGACATTTCCATTTCCTAGAACTTAAAACCATGTTCTCAAAATGTATTGCTCTTGCTGTTTTGTGCTATTGAAGCTAGTTGGACTTGGCTATAGTACTTAATCCCATCACTTCTCTCAAATGCCCAGACTGTACATATCAGTAAAAGCATCTGTACAAGGTATATTCAGCCCTTTTGAGTCCACTCTGTATGTTTCTCACAGCAGAAGCTACGGTTTCTGACTATCCTGCATTCAAAAGGGAATTCAGAGATAGTTCGTTTAGTATGCAACCCGAAAGATTTTAGATCAACTTTAATTGTTAATTCTCTTTGCTATTTTCAAGAGAAAACGGCCTCAAGATAATTTGATTTATACTTTCTAATATTAAAAAAAAAAAAAAAAAAAAAAAACTTCAAGGGAGGAAGGAAAAAATCTGATATGAATTCCTCTCTGAAGTGGGGAGACCTCCAGATGAAAACAGATGGCTTTGGAGCTAGATCAAATCCCAGCACCTAAGACACTGTTGCCCTGTCATAGCTTTTTCCCAAATACAGGGCCTCATATGTAGTCTGTGGCTAAAATGTGTAAGTAAAATATTTTCTTTGTAACACAAGAAGTCAATGAAAAACAGGACCCTATGACTCAAAAGCATTTCACTAGTCCCCAGAATTTCCTAAAACACAACCCACATGCAATTCTGGCAGTCTTCACGTTCACTTTGTAGGTCTGTGATAAAGTTGCTATTCAGTCATAAAAGTTGCTATTCAGTGTGACTCAAGTCTTTCGTGCTACAGTAGGAAAACAGTGTTGAATATATGCACACGCAAATATGTCACAGCTTTAAAACTTGTGTCATTTTTGATCAATTCCAGTTATGCTCCAAACTATATTTTAGAAGCTAAGTGCACAATTTTTAGCAACTTGTCTAAAAGTACTGGTGCCTTCCATTCAAGTTCAAACAATGTTTTCTTCATATACAAATACTTCAACATTTTATAATTCAGTTCAGCCATAAGCAAACTTCTGATGGTCACTGGAAAAAGGACTCAGACTTTTGTCTTTGCTTCGCTCCAACTGTTTGAGACAAATGCTTACTTAGTCTAAACTGCCACAGTTCCACTAAAAACTTTCAGCTTTTTCCTTCTCCATTGATGTCAGCAGAAATGTCAGAGTTTGCATGAGGTAAGGAGCTACTCTAATAATTTGAAGAAAGAATGTTGGCAATATCAGGATGCATACAAGGTCTTAATGGGTAAAGAGCAGCAAGAGCTCTTTCTGCTCACGATGACTAAGAAAGACTTATAATGCCACCATTTCTGGCATGAATTCCTTGCTCTTTCAGTGCTGGTACATGTAATGAGAACAATTTGTTACAAGGGTCATTACAGAGAAAGGATAATGATGCTGACCCAGCAGGAAGATACAATAATATTTCTCTTCTCCTACTGGTCAGCTTTTACAATTAGTAGCCAACAACATCACCAGGTTTTTGTTTAGCACATTTAAAAGTGAGATGAAGTTATTTTTTCAAAAGTAAATAAAAATGAAGGCTGTGAAAGCACAGTTTATAATGTAATCTGCTCCACATCTATTCCTACCTACCCTCCTCCACAAATCCAAAATTACAGTAATGTACCTCTGTCCCCTAATCTGGAGTCTTGGAACACAAAAACATCTTGAGTTATCACATTGAAGGGGGAATTCAACTATAGATTGGAAAGACAGTGAAGACAGACAATGAACTAAAACACCATTGTTCCATTGTATACTAGAAGTCATTAGCTTATTCTTGGCAAAAGAAAAAAAGAAAAAATAAGGTAAAAAGCCAAAATTTATATAAGAGATACCCAATTATGTTCAATACAACTGAGGAGAACACTACTCTGACATATAAGTGTTTATTGAAGGGGAGACAGCATCCCCATGCCCCTCCATATGAACAAAACTCTCAGACACCTCACAATAGGTTTTTCATTGCCATTCTGAGGGGGTGAGATCTCCTTTAATAGCAATGATTGTAATGTATTCAAATGCAACTTACTAACATAAGAACTGACAGTTCCAAAGTCGAATTTCTTAGGAGCCATAATTATTTATGACACTTCATTACAACAACTCTAAAGCATATGGTTACCTTATTAGAAATTAAAATTCATTTTCATATAAATCTCAGCATGACATTACACCAAAAGAATTTAAGTTACTCCAGAGGATGGCAAGTAATTTCACTTATACTGTTCCACAGCTTGCTAGTTGGAATATGAATTTCAACTAATTTACTTTTAAGTATAAAAGCAGTTTTGATAACGCTAATAATCCATCTACGATCATATAGCGCATAAACATTTTCCAACAAGCTTCTAAATCTACTTAGTATAAAAATGTTGACATTTTTTCTTTGAAAACTTTCTGTCCACCAGCAAGCATATCATCTCTGCCTATCAATGTACGTAATTACTTTGGGGAAGGATGTTTGTTTCATTTGAAATTCTGTCTCCTTCAGTAACAGCTCACAGTGCAAGAAAACTGCAATCTCATTTACTAAAGCACATAAACAAAGTACAATTCGGGTTATATCACCAAGAGAAGGGACTTCCAACAATACATAGAATTACATACATGACTGGAAATTTAAAATGGGCGCTGCCAAGTAACTGAAGTCTTGAAAAGTAGATTAATCAGCATTGTTTAAAGAAACTATGAACTATATGTACAAAAAAAATGCTATTAAGTCCCACTTTTATGAAACAGGTGAGTAGTTTTTTGTTTGTTTTTTTTAGTTGTTAGATTATTTATTAAATTCCCACGTGATAACTTAATTCTGGTTGAAACACTGCCATTGAGGTAGTCGTTGCAACAGATGGTGATCTCAACTGTAACACTTTCATATTCTCTTTTCCCACCCTCCTCTTTGTTTTAGTTTCATATTGTATTCAAAAATACAATAAGTTTGCAATGAACACAATGATTTTCCACCAACAGAAGTACCATTTTCTTACCCTTATGTAATTTCACGAAGTATCCTGTGCATACACTTATGCATGTGTGTACATCTATACAGCACAGAACATAAGCTTATTACGGCATGCAGTGAATAACAATTGCAGAAAATACAGGCATCTTGTGAGAAAGGTTTTTTGAGAAGACAACAAAGAGAAAAACTATCATTACAAGCTGATCCAGGAGTCAAGTCGATGGAAATGATCCAAAACCACAGACACGTATCACTGCCAAGCCGGTTTCTGTGATACCACATAATGTTCATGTCACCTCCCAAGCCACAATGAAGTGAAATTAAAGCAGATGCAATGAAAACAGTGTGCGCGCATGTGGAATTCCACAATAGATTAATTAATTTTACAGCAAGAAAAGCATCAGCTGAGGTTTCCCATCTGACTTGTGCTGTGAAGGCATTATGCACTGCAGTTTACTTCTTACTGAGTTTAAACTGCTCATGAAAAGTTTTGCACACTAAAGAGTCATTGGCTACAGAATGTGAATGGTCAAAGAATTACACATAAGAGGTAAGATTTATGAAACTCTCTCATCTTCAGAACCACAGCAGAACTTAGATTCTACAATACAAGATTTCTTTGTACCTGTGTGTTTTGCAACAGAAAAACTTTTTTTTTTTTTTTGGTTTTTCATTAAAACTGTGCTGGTTTTTGCATTTGGTCTTTGCATTTCAAACAAGCCCTGATTTCTTCCTGATTTTGATGAGGATGGGGTCAACCAAAAAAAAAAAAAAAAAAAAAAAAACATCTTTTCCCTCTGCATTTTGCTTTCCTTTCTATATGACTTTCAGAAAACAAGCAGGTTTTCTGCCAAAACCTCCATCAACGTAAGTATCTTCAGAGTGGAATTTTACAACATATTTACATATCTACCTTTCTGTAAACAGTTTCCTGATTATGTCCAACCACGTTAAGCTGAAATGAAAAGAAACAAAACAAAGGGATTCTGTATGTGTCTCGGACACACAAGTTAGAAGGAAACTAAATGCTGCTTTAGTTGGAAATTAGCAGCATAATCCTCAAGTTCAAAGCTTATTGTCTCAGACTGAGAACTAACTCGCCTTATGTATGTAAGTTGAACAATTTTCTTGTGATACCTCATTACATCACAGGAAACAATATTGTTTTGCAAACCTTAAAATAAAAAAAGAATGGGATTGCCTGCTTTACAAGCTTAAATACTTATATAACTCACCTGCAGAGCTCTAAATCAAAATACACAAAAGGAGAACAAAGAAGAACAAGAGAGAGAGAGAGAGAAGAAAAGTATTAGCCATAGAATTGTGTTCTTAAATAAGTGAGACACCAAGCTTTATTTAGCCTGCCCTCAGAGGCCTGGGGCAAAGAGCAGAGCTTCCAGCCCCACCATGAAGTGGAGATGTCTCTAACCCTAAGCACGCCACCTGCCTGTCATGTGCAGTATCAGGTTGTGGCATAAGAGACCAGACGCCTAACAAGGGAGAAGAAGCTATAGAAGGCAGTATAGTGCATCAGACAGACGGTTTACCTGGTCTGTCCATGTTAGATGTTTGGGTCCATGCTCAGGGGTGAATAAGAGCTCATTTTTCACCCCAAGGCTCTCATGTTTCTCTCTTATATTAGCTTGACTCAACAGAATTGCACTCAGGTGTGAGATTAAAGGCAGCATTGATGAGGATAATGGGATTACAGCAACCTGTTCTTCATTATGCAGGACATAATTCTGCCAAATGTTATACTCTTTTTGGTGGGACTGCAATGTCCAAAGAAAGAACTAAGAAAGGTCTCCTGCAATTTAGATTGTTACAAACTCTATGAACAGCTATACTTCATCATTAGTCAACTACAGTCACCTATTGCCACGTTGACTTTCACTGTTCTAAAAACAGTCACATTCTCTTGAAAAGACTTATGTGCAAAGTCACCTAACATAACTACGAGTTGCCAAATCTAGCCATTACTGGGTATATTTTGTAATCAGGATTGTCCTGTTTCATATCATAAATTCTGAAAGATTTAGAAGCCCCAGGAAAACTTTGACTCTCATTCACACAAATAAATCTAGAATAAGAAAATAAATTCAAATATAATATTCACTCATGTTTTTGAGGGTATGCTGATTCCGAAGTCTTACGCGTAGCCACCACACTGAAATACAGCCTTCCTCAATGCTACAGTAGACATTAGGCACAGACTTTACAGTAACTCTGCCTCTGCTGGGGGATAACACCTGCTTGCTCATACCATGGAGCAGCTTCTTTCTGGGTCTACTAAGAAACCCCAAACAGCTGACGTACATCAACTGCTTAAAACTTGAAATGAGTTTTATGCCATTCCGTTTCTGGCCTCTCAAGCATGACTCTCCAATTTGCTTTCATTTAGTTTCCCTCTTTCTGCTTTTATGAACCACAAACTTGGACCGCTGTAAATTACATAATGATGAATTATATTGTAAAACAATAAATTATTTAAAATTCTTTCACATCTTCAGCTGAATGAACTTCAGAAAAGACTGGGATTTTTGCTTTCAGGGCCTGAAATGGGAACAAAAAAACACGAATGTGATGATCACACTTCACCCTATCTGTGCCATCTCATTGCCACAACAAGATTTAATGAGCACTACAACTAGCATAGTAACTGCTAACATTAACATAGATAAGAATAAACATAAACAAAGAATTAGCATTTCAGATTATAGAAGTATATTCAAATGAATGATTGTTAAACTGTGAACATATGCAGAAATGTTAACAACCAGCTTCAAGACATTCAGACTACTTCAAGAAATTATGTTATTATTTACAAAAATTCAACTTTTAGGCCCATAATTCTGGCTGCAATTTTAAAAGTTTTACAAGTCAAATGGACAGGAAGAGTTCAACAGTTAAGCAGTACAACAGCTATGCAGTATTGAATATAAAAAAGACACTGAGTTAAACAGAGACCAAATTCAGTCAGCAAGACCACAGAAGGACCTAGAAATTTCACATTAATCCTCTAATTTACATCCATCTATTAACTAAGAGGAAAAGAGTCGTTGGGGAAAGATCAATACTTCTGAAACACTTCTGTATGTGGCAAGTTACAGTGAACTAATCAGCTAAGAAAAACACAAGATTAAAAACATATTTAAGTCTCTATGTTAAATCTTTATGTTTGCCTCTAACCTTGTGATTATGAAATTGCATATAGAAGGACACACTAAGCAAGACAGAGGTGTTATACAGTCAGAATACAGCAACGTACTTCAGTACAGGCAATCACCCATTTTCAGGATTCAATGTTTAGTTCATGTTTCACTGCACAGACAGATAAGCGATCTAAAAGGTAATAAATGCTTCAAAATCAAAGATGCAATTTAGTATTTCTTTGCGTTAAAAAAAAAAATCTATCTAAATTGCTTTCCTACTTCCCAACTTGGCAAATATTCTGTAGAAGACAATCTATCATGGACTAATCTGAGTACACTTTCAACTACAAAAAGGTTGTATGCAGCCTACTTCTGTGTTTTACTGTTGTGCTGAAGCAAGGGTATTCCAGTACTAGTTAGCTTACTGTAAAGGGAAAAAAAGTATATAAGGGAAATAACATCACATTACTACAAAATGAGCAGGTTTTCTGACAAGTATTTAGTCTTTGGGTAGCAATTCACGGCTTCTGTGACATTTTTGAAATGAGCAATAATGAGCACTAATTTTATAACAAATTAATATAAAATGTTTGGTGCACAGGAAGGGAAAGAGTGATTTAGTTACGTGGCTTCTGAATGAAAGTCTTGAGGGACCCTAGAGCACACCATCAGGACAAAATATGGGAATAATTCTCACAAAATTTAAGGCATTTTATTTTTTAACTCTTCAAGCTGAGGTAACATCAGCAAGGTGACCTTGAAAGGGCATATAAGGAAACTAGCTATACTGCCCGAATTAATCTCATGTAAACACATTTCACACATCATCTTCTGTCACTAGCAACTTAACCAGTAAAGGAGGAGAAAACAAAACAAAACAAAACAAAAAAAAAAAAAAAAAAAGCAATACCAGGCATTCTCGACAGTACATCTGGCCTCAGAACTTTCAGCTTCTTTAAAGGTAAAGCAGTCTCACCCAGACATCCTGTCCTAAACAGTGCAACAGGCTGCTTCTGCCACAAGTTTTCTCTATATTCTTATAAAACAGCTTTATTTTGCAATATGCTCCTAAAACAAAACAACTCGGATTCACACAGCTTGTTTATACTCTTTACACCAAGAACTAGAAGATATCCTAGAGAGCATGTGTCGTCCCACTACAGTATAAAGGGGGAAGAAGCTCTACAATGAAGTAATACAGAAAGAATATTAATTTTTACAGGCCCACTTCAGTCAGAGGATCCATTTTTATATTATATCCATTACCACAATAGTGTTCTGGGGTGACAGTGGGGAACCAAAAAAGCGAAAAATACTGCTGTGTAGCATGACAAGACATCTCATGGTATGCTACCCTATCACTTTTACTAGTTGCTTCCTGGGGGAATGAGTAGTTGTGCATGAAGGAAAAAAAATACTAATTTTCTTGTTTATGCTCTCTTGTCAGCAAGAATAGACATGCGTTATCCTAACTGGGAGATTCATCCCACTTCAGATTTAAACAGCTCTTAAAATGAATCAGAGCTCAACTTGAATTAGGTAATAATCACTTTTGCACCAACCTAACTTTGCAGGCAGAAACAGGCTTTTAGTATTCAAGCAGAAGGTAGCAAAGAATGCAGAACTGATATGTGGAGGGGGAAAAAATTATTCTTGCTTTTGCTTTTGTTTACTAGGAAATACACAGCAGAATCTCACAGAATTGTTTTCAGAAAGATGTCTCTCTGCTTCTTAGCATCTAGAACATAAGGATAATCGTGCTAGAGACAAGCATTACTTTTAGCTGATTTGGCTTGCTTTTTCTCATTTCATCTCTAAGCTTCAAGACTCTCCTACTTGCCAACACTTTCCTCTCTCTTACTAGCATTTTCAGGATGATCCTATTGGTATTTGTGAACTAGTCACAGAGTCCGGAGCTTTCTAGCTTTAACGGTGTATTGACAATTTGCTTGTCTACCGTACACATTACATAACATGCCTGGAAGAAACAGCATGACACAAAATCAAATGAATTGCCCATTTTGGTCTTGCTTTTGCCACTGAAATACTGCACCATTTGTAACTAACACTCCTGCATGCAGCTTGCAGCCCTCACACGGTTGCTTGTATTACATGCTAAGTCATAGCTGCAAGTGTTCACAGTACTTGTATCCTGCAGACACTGGGCTCTGGCTATTTGGGACATTCCCAGAGTTTATCCACACATATGTGACAGAAATCAACAGACACTGGTTTAACACTTTTGCCTAAGTATCCCATCTGTGGTTGAACCTCCATCACTGTGGCTAACAGAAATATTTCCCCCTGCAAATGGGAAATGCTATAACCATGTAAGAGAAATGCAACAGGCAAACAGACAGAAAATTGCTTTTCAATTTTTTAATTGAATATATTGCATTTACAGAACACATAGAACCTCCAAGTACCGCCTTCATTCATTACAAGCTTTGTGCACTTGTTTTCAGAAACCATCTTCCCTAAAGACGCCTGTGTTATTTCAAAAAAAGGAATACTAAAATTTATCCCTCCTGTATATTTTGACATGAAGTGCTGCTAACTGTTTTAAGAGTATTTAGTGGGAATGAACAGTAAAAGCATTCCAGGATTAATTTTGTATTTCCCAATTTTGCTAATACCAACTCCCTGACAAACATCAGGAGTTTTCTACTTTTTTTTCCCACTCTACTACAAACGTGAATACGCAATGTTAGGAGGGGAGAGGGTGGAAGGACACAAATACATGTGAAAACATGAAGAGGACTCAAATGCAATTCTTCAGAGATCTTATGAGACTGAAATGATGCCATGAGGTCCAACCAGGATAAAACTAAGTAATAGTGAGCTCAAATAACAGTAAAAACACAGGGAAGGTGAAATAATACCATACATTAGAATTCACACACACAAGTTTTTTCAACTACAGTGGAAGTCACAAGAAATGTGGAAAGCTCTTTCAAGTTAAAGATCTGGAGTATTCTGAACTAAGGTGCCACTTACCAGTACATGTCACAAATAAAAACTAGTTTAACCTCACCTTCTCAAAGGAAACAGTAACCTTGTATGCCTTTTAAGTTTAAGGGCTTAGGAATCACAAAGACAAAATGAGAATTACAGCTGAGAATATCTTCCTTGCTTCCACAGATGTTTTGTATGTTTATTACTTCCTGTTCGGGTGTTTTTTGTATTCAGTGCTTACACAATACACACAGAAACCCAGAACTACACACACACATACTATACCAACATCCTGCTAAATTCTACCATCAGATGCATGCCTATGGTTTCATTGATTTGAGTAACAGCTTCACTGTGAAGCTGAGAATATTATACAGCCAACTATGAAATTATTCTGTTTAGCAGATTAAACACAGATGAGAGAAATTAGATTAGAAAGGCATACAGAGCAATTTTGCAGAAAGCTGTTCTAAGGAGCAAAAGCCCTTCACAGAGCTGAAAGGAGTCACCTCTTGGCTAATTGCTTTGTCAATCTGTAGTTGCCCTTGTTAAAGCCTCTTCTCTTCTTGATATTACCTCCTAAAAACTACTCTCCATCTAGCAAATTTATCATTTCATAACAGCTATAAATACACTTCTGCCTATCCCACCACTTCAGGCAGCAGAAAAGCTGGTTTTATGCAGTTACCTCATGCTTCAACTACACACACAGCAGCCAGGGATTCGGGCTGCCCTTCCAAAATTCAATGCAACACAGACCGGATATAATTCAAGCTAATTTCTTCAAAAAGAAGGACTGCCATTGCCACTAGTAATATACTGCCAACATCTCCAAAATTACTTGAGTCAAGGTTTTTAAACTTCTGCCACAGAAGAAAAAAAAAGAAAAGGGAGACAATCCGCTACTAGATTAATAAAAATACTCAACATTGATTTTTCTTAAAAAGGCAAAAAAGAACAAGCACTGACTTCTGCATCAAGGCTGATAAAGTGCCTCATTACTGTCTTTTGATTTCTGAATAGACCTTGCAGTACCTACATACCAGCTCTTCTTTTTGTAGAAAAAAAAAAAAAGATTCATAAGGTACTCTGCTGCCTGCCTTTAAAAAAAAAACACTCGCCAACTGTTTTCCCAGTCAGTGAAAGTTCATATATAGGACCCATTCAAATTATAGTTTGCAGAGAACTGACTAAATGCCATGAGATTTATAACTGCAAGTTACTGAATAGCTTTATGAAATATTAAAACAGTCTTGTTCACTTAAGTATACTAAAAAGTCTTTTTATGGAAGTGGGATTATTTAAGCCCAGTCCATGCATGCCTTTTTTATTCTTCCATCCTGTCTTCCAATTCTTAGTGAATTTTAACAGCTTGTCAAAAATGTCCATCACCGCTACTGTTGGAAGCAAAACCTAGCAAAATATTTTTGACAAAGTATTTTTAAAACTTTCTATGATGGCCAAAAGATTATATATTGTAGCTTAATATATACAAGGACATATATACAGAAAACACCAAGAAACAGAAAGAATAATGCTCCATTGCAGCCATTCCTGTGATGATATAATACATCAACAGAAGTACCTCAGCTACACTCTTCCCAGAAACAGGTCTCTTTTGTATCATAGGAAGACCATTTCAGTAAAGTACCTGACCCACAGAAGTACTTCAGGAAGCACATCAGATGTGTAATACCATTTCTGTATTCAAGCCTCAATACCCCTTCACACTTACCTTTCTCACAATTGCCTGCAAAATATCCTCTTCCAAAGTTAATACATCTCATAAAATTGTCACTCTCTAGAAAATACTTTACAAGGTAGGTGCTATTGTCTAAAAAGTAGTGTTTTGAAACCTATAATGACAGCATGACCATGGCATGCCAAGATAAGACTGCAACAATGAAGTACAGCAATAGGTAGGTAATCTGAATAGTCCAGCATCACTTTCACCTTTTTTGGTAATGCCTAATTCATATTTATATGTTGGAAAAAAAAGGTGCCTATGATATTTACCATCATGAAACTGAACTTTGCAATATAATTCATTTTTGAACCATTTGTTTAGTACTATGTTTCTGAGTACATTGTTAAGGGGACAGTTTTTTTCACATTTTGTTTACCTTCACAATATGCAGAGTCCCCTTGGACAGAGAGGTAACCATTCTTGCATTCACAAGTAGCTTTTGTGTTCCAGTTTTTGCACTCTGAATTTTCACCACATTTGTGTCCCTCTGCACAGAAGTTATGGCCTGAAATCAAGGAACAGACAAGAAGTTATTAAAATAGGTTTAGTTCAGGTATTAAGATTTTATATTTATATCGACTGTATTATTCTCTGATAATGCTACATAGTGGAAATTCCCTCTATAAACCAATCTGGTGCAAACAGGCTTTTTGGATTCCTCCGAAGAATTTGTACTCAAGTAAAGTCATTTTATTCAAAAACATATTTGTATGACTCACTTTAGTAAGGAGAAAAGAACTTCAAAGCAGGAAACCATGTCAGTACATTAGTTTCCAACAGAATCTATGCAGAATCTATCAATCTATCAGAATCAATCTCTGAGTGACACAAAATATAACAGCAACTTACACCAAAAAGTATAATGAAGTGTAATAATAAGAAGTTCACAATTCTTTTACTGTGCATAATCAAGCACTTGTTCAGGTGAGCAAAACAAAACCTTGCATTAAAACACAAAACTGTACTGATAATCAAGACAACCGCAAGCACTGTCTTTTAATCCTGTCATGAAAAACTAGCTGGATTGTTTTTACAGTCTATAATTAATCCACACATCATGTTTTGTAGTGCAGATTTTTTATTTATGTCTCATTTTCCTTGACACAAATTCTCAATAGTTCTTTTTTGCGAACACCTTCTTCTATCCCACATATTGACATTTCTAATAGCATCATGAACTTTCCTAGTCTCTCATAAAAAACTCACAACTGGCTGAAGTTCTTCATTCAATTGTTCTCTAAGATGCGTCAAAATCTCTCTCTGCTGAAGTTTAAAAAGAAAATAATTGCAACTTTAACCCTTTAAAGGCACTCCATTGGAGATACTGTAAGTGATAACTAAATACCTTACAGAACTTAGCAGGAATTCCACCTCACCAGAGTATTTTTTGATGGACTTTTCTCTGTTAACATCCAGGAATCTATTTTATTTCCTTGATACATATAAACAGTATGGTACTTATTTTTCCTTTATTTTCCCTATTTTTTTTAATTTATTTTCCCTCCTTGAAGGAGGGAAAATTTCTTCTTGCTTTTTTGTTTTGTTTTGTTTTTCAGCCTTAAAAAAAAAAAAAAAAAAAAAAAAAAAAAAAAAAAAAAACTTATTTTTGTGGAAAGAAAACTGAAATGTTTACAGGTGTGTGTGTGCTATGCACACCAGAAACTCAGACTACATGCACTCTGATTTGTTCTTATATCAATACATAAGAACAGTTTCTGCCAGTTCTGATTGATCATAAAGGAGCAAACCAAAAGTTCTAGTTCATTCACACTAAAGCTTCTAAAATCCCTTAAAGACAGCTAAGAGAAAAAAAAAATTGTTGATCTAGACTTGTAAGACCTAAATGCCAGGTGCAGATCTTCATTCATATCTTTTCCTCTGATGGTCTTTAGGGAACTTCATAAGACTTTAGCTTGTACTAAATACAGTTTTTTCTACCACAAACAAAAATTTCTAGCATACCCTGAAACTTTTTCATTCATGGGTTTATATGTGTTTTTAAACACACACTTCAGTCATCTATTAAGTTAAAACTCAGATATTGTCACTTTAGTGAACTCAGATTCTATGAGTCTGGCCAGGATTGATGACCTAACATTGGGCTTTAAGGGTCACCTTAAGAAAACGTAATACTTGTCAGTAAGGAAAACACTTTCTCAGGATCAGTGTCCAACTCTGCACTTAAATTTCATATTAATTTTACTAGCAACAAGGGTATCTTCCTTGTGCTAAGTTGTTCTTTCACTGTAATCTAACTTGCATTTAAAAAGAAATGTCTTTGCATCTCCTTTTGTCTCTGTTAATGACAACTGCAGATATTTCTTCCAATCTTCATTCATTTCAGTCTGGTAAAAAACACTCAAGTATTCCAGATACAGCCTCGTAAAGCCTGGGTACATTTTACACTGTGGTTTTCCTTTTTTTTTTTTTTTTTTTTTTAAAAAAAAAAAAGGGTGCATAAATGGCTAAAGGCAGCGTAATCACAATCTCAGTATTTGCCTTCTTGTTTTCGCCTTTATAATTTTAATTGAAATCAAACACTGGAACTCATCTTCCCAAACTTCTCCATTCAGCATCTAATTTATACTCTCCAAGCAAGATCACTATTCTGTTAGCATTTTGGATAATATCCAAGAGACAACTGTTTTTCATAATATTTTCTTTGTCACTGTTTCCCCTAAGACTGTGACATCCTAGACTGTTTCCTGCTCCTTTAGAATAATAAGTCTCCCTTGAACTCATACACAGTATTAGTTTTATATTTAATTATTACTGGTAGATAGTACAACTAAGAGCCAAGATAATATCAGTGTGCTAGCCTAAGCACTATAAAATACTTTAATTTATTGTGTATTGTTACTATTGTACTAGGATTTGAGGTTTATCTAATACATATATATAAACAATAATATAGGAATGATTTAGGTTGTCTAACCCAAACAGTCCATCTTTTAAGCTGTAATCATTTTTGGCAACTTTAATATTCACAATTAGCCAACAGGAAAGCCTCTCAGACTTAATTTTCATCACAAGTCCCAAGTCCCGGGTCAACCACTCATTTCTAACAGGACTTGCTCCAAAGCACAACAGCCTGACAAGCTTACAATAGTTCTAAGAATTCTTCACTGTTTACTTATCACCTCTTAAATTCATCAGCACATACTATGACTACACTAACTATCCATTTAGCACCAGTAAAGCTGCCTTTTTTTTTTTTTTAAACTTTATAGAAAAAAATTGTATCGCTTTCATTCCCTTATTACCAACAGTATGCAACACGAATCTCCTCGGACTGGAGTCTGCTTCTCCATTCAGAAGCAGACTTGTGTTTCCAAGCTTGAATGCTGTTAAAAGAGCATAGAAGAAAAAAGTAATGCTCCAGTTCTGTAACCTAGGTATATGTAACTGGGGGCTCCAAGGAACTTCTCTTTGTTCTCCTCTCATTAGGAATACACGATGAGAGAACACCTACTATTTCTCTAAATTGCTTTACCATTTGTTATTTGAAGAGATGTGTGGAACACTGTTTCTTGCCTTTAAAAATGTTGACTAAAAGTGACTCAATCTCTATTTCCCACAGCATTTCAGAAAATTTGTTCCACACCTCTGTAAGTGGAAAGTAGCATGCCTATCCTGTTAAGAGCATGCATGGTGCTTCAACTCTACGTTTTCAAGCTTTAACAAAACAAACTTAATTTAAGGCTGACAAGCAGAACATAGATGATTGTACAGAATGCTAAGGGCTCACTGTACCTGGGTCAGAGTAGACACACCACTGGATCAGAGGCTCTAGCAAGTGCTTTTGTTTTAAGCAAAGACACACATTTAGCACTTTAAAAGAGCCAAGAGTCACATACCCAAGAAGTGTGGTTCCTACATTTTCTAAACCCCAGTCTGCATTATCTCCAGCTGGGATTTTGGAAGCAAACAAAGAATAAAATACTACCTACTCTTTCTTAGCTGATATTGAATCTGAGTTCTTTTCCCGCTCTTTGGGCAATAAAGGCCAACTAGTATTTGTCTGTAATGTGAAGTAGTAAGCTAACTCTGTTTTTCTTACCTTTAACAACCCCAGTTCAACATCTCATTTAAATACACATTTAAATTCATTCATATTCAGCAAAACCCACCAGGAATGCATCCAGGGCCACTGACCAATTAAGACTGTGCTTATACATACTCCTGACTAAGTAGGGCGGGACCTAAGCACTGACTTAAATGTCACTCTATTGATGGAAGCAATTACTTATTGCCAAGTAAGCACAATGGAAAAGAATGCAAACATCTGATAATTATTAGTTCTTCGCCGTGAAATGGCAACAATAGGTTTCCTACAAAATACCAACACAGTTGTCAAAACCACCCGATGATACTGCAATAGGGTGTCTGAATGCCAGTCATGGATGGCATGGCAGCTAGCTGAGGGCATTCATTCCTGAGGGCATTAAAAGGAGCGTGGCCAGCAGGTCAAGGGAGGTGATCCTCCCCCTCTACTCTGCCCTGGTCAGGCCTCACCTGGAGTACTGTCTCCAGTTCTGGGCTCCCCGGTACGAGAAAGACAGGGATCTCCTGGAAAGAGTCCAGCAGAGGGCCACAAAGACGATACGGGGCCTGAAGGCCTTTCCTTGTGAGGAAAGGCTGAGAGACCTGGGGCTGTTCAGCCTGGAGAAGAGAAGACTGAGGGGGGATCTCCTCAGTGTATATAAATATCTGAGGGGTGGGGGACAGAAGGATGTAGCCAACCTCTTCTCAGTGGTTTGTGGGGATAGGACAAGGGGCAATGGCTGCAAGTTAGAGCACAGGAAGTTCCGCACTGACACGCGAAAGAACTTCACGGTGAGGGTGACGGAACATTGGAACAGGCTGCCTAGGGAGGTTGTGGAGTCTCTTCTCTGGAGATATTCAAGGCCCATCTGTATGCCTACCTGGGCAGCCTGCTCTGAGGAACCTGCTTTGGCAGGGGGGTTGGACCTGATGACCTTTCGAGGTCCCTTCCAACCCCTACAGTTCTGTGATTCTGTGATTCTTATTGCCCAGGTGAAAACAGCTGAATTAGCAAGACTTCAGAATATTCAGCCAAGTCTTATCTGAGATGGTCAGCTCTTCTCTAAATACAGAAAAAGTTTAAAATAGAATCATCAAACATGAGCAAGCAGGCAATTGGAGTGGATTTGACAGAAGCTCGGAATATCTTAAATAGTTCTGATAATCTAAACTCATTTCAGGATAACTCAGATGAGAAGGCAAATGAGTATGGATTAAAATTACAGACAAACACATTCAGAACAGATGTCAGAAACCATTTTCCCCACACATTCGCACACAGTTGTCAATGTTCACAACAGCCCTGCAAAGTCATTCAAGTCATTCATGATACAATTAGATACTACCAACAGGGGAATTAAACATCGAAGAGTTCTTCAGATTTTTGATAGGCATGATGACTTCTGTTCCTTCCCCAAACATAACCGATAATGTTACTCTTCTTTATCAAGGCTGCTGTAATGTTTGCTCCGATTTTTCTACAGAACATAATAGGATCACAGACCATTATTCATCTTTCAACTCCCAATATTTGACTGTAGAAAGACCATTCATAAATGTACTAAAACAAGTATGAAAGAGGGCAGATTTCATGATACCAGACATAACATTATCACTTCTGCACAACATGGTTGTCCCAAGTAAAATCATCTAAATTTAATCACTTATTCCATTTGGAGTCACCTAAAAATTGCTCTGATTTTTTCCAGCTTTCTTAACCTCTTCACATTCTAGTTCCCAGAATCTGCTTTCCCAGAGCAGCATGCTCAACTGTTTTGCGCTCTCACTGGGGATTTTTTTAAGTACCTAACACATTTAGTAATTTGGTTTAATTATCAATTGAAGAATGCAAGAACACATTCAAAAGTATTGTTGGAATCAATATATCCTATCCTTATCTCCTCACTTTTTTAGAGACAACACTTCTGTGCCTCCCATTTTTCTGAGTTCCCTTAAAACATCTGTAATACTTTTTGTACTTCTTTCAGTTTCCCTCGCTGCTCACTTCAGAAACTCTAAGCTCCCCTTCTGTTGCTCTACAAGGATCTATCCTTCAGCAATCCACGTTTCATTATCTCACACGTTAGAGGCTTCTAAAAAGAATGCTGGGGATACTTACATTAATAGCATGAGTAATGCCCAAAGGGTCCAAGGTCATTTCACCCTCAAAATCTTCACAATAATTCTGGTTTAGCCCCACGTTTACCATGTAAACATATAAAGTAAAATCGGGGAACAAATCATTGGAAGAGACATAAAATTTGCACTAGCAATTATGCCCTTTCATGATCTGCATCAGTTTTTAAATGAGTCATGAGCAATGAAACATTTTGAAAAGCAGTTTTTATGTCTTCTGAGACTGTGGTCCCAGAACACAGTGGTCTGACATAAAGCAGCAACTTCATAAATTCTTTTAAGATGCTGTATGATTGCAGACCTTATTACACACTGTTTGTTTGTGTGCATTAGAATAATGGTGCTGCACGGCCTAGGAAACTTCTGAAGATTTTTTTTCTTTTTTGCAGACAAAGGTCTTCTAAATCCTAAATATTGTTTTAACTAAGCATAGCAAGTAACTAATGCATATTTACCAACCTCCATTATATCTTAATAAAACTAAAACCTCGAAATAATTCATACCTTACAGCAAAGAAAGAGAAACATTTTATTTCTGGAGAAAAAAAAAAAAAAAAAAAAAAAAAAAAAAAGAAAAACACACCTCAGGTTCAGAGCTAGACAGAGAGAGATGAGAAATATGCTAATTGAAGAGCCTTCTCTTGTTCCAACTGAAAGAACTGAAATCCCCTTACAACAAGCAGTACAAGTGAGGATAGCAGAAGCCTCATTTTTAGACTATAGTGCTGTTTCTGCAGAAATGCATGCTTCGGCTCATCAGTAGCATTCTCCCCTTTCTCCTAACCAGCATCATCAGTCAATCTAAATCCATCAGCCAAACCATATTACAGGATAGCAAATAAAAATTACTTTCTCCAGAAAGCAAACAGCTCTCACTACTTCATTATTTCCTCACACCCTCTCGTTTAGAGAGCATGACTGAAGGAGCTAGGGGCTGTTGAGGCTGTTCTAACACACCAAAATTATGAGCATAACAACATAAAAATTCTCTCATGAAATTTATTTGTATCACTCATTCAAAAGAGGAAAAGTCCACTCGTTCAAAAATTATACACTGTCTTTGGCAAGGAGAAAAACAGCTGAAGGGAACAATAAAACACTTTTATGACACTATTTTTTGTATTAGATTTGTCCCTGGGACATAAAAAATGTAGTAGGCATGCTGTAAGAAAAAAAGAGTGATTCGCAAAAAGGAAGTAAAAAAATATATTTTAGCACACAACGATTCTTTGTAAAAATTCACAATTAACTAAACTTTTTGTAAGCCTAAAAGAGAGCTTAATAATACCATACATCCCGCTAAAAAGCATAAAGTAGCCACATCGTGTAAACAGATATTGGTATTAAGGCATGCAGATTAAGGGCAAAACAACATGTGGTCCACATTACAATTGGGAAGAGACCCTACGTACAGATCTGTTGAGGCCCATTTTTGAGTTCAGGCCCATCAAATCACAAAAAATAAACTGTCATTGTACAGCAAAGTACTTCCATACTATGTCCACTTTGCTGTACTACTTATACAAACATTTTACTGAAATCTATACATTGACTTTTATCATACTATTTTCATCATAGTACTTCTGCCATAGTTTAAAATCATGTAGCAAACCTGAGGAAGAAACGGTGCCATTTGCTGTTTTTACTTTTCTAACCATTTATGACCAATAATGACTATCTAGGAAGCTCACCAGCTGTGTACATTGCAGTATTCAATTCAGTCCTTTGCTGACTCACAGTTTCCACCACCATCAACACCACAGTTTTTTGTGTGGTGTTTGTTTTTTTTTCCCTTGCATAACCTGTTTTATTTTAAGCATTTAGCTGTTGATGTGGTCGATATTACCAAGCAAAGGGATTTTAGCAAATGTTCAGCAAAGGTGTTTTATAACTCTACAGAACATGAAATTCGATTGAGGTTTTCCATATTTCAACAACTAGATACTAAACAAAGCACAAATTGATATGAAAACAAAACCTACCAGTCAACAGTATGTACAGATAAACTTTGCACAGTATCATTGGTCTCATTTAACATTACTATTAAAGTTTTACTTCATCTTGTTGACTGTTACAGTTAAATGCCAATGCCATCTGTCATCATACATATAATGTGAAATTTGCACAATGTGTGAATGATCCATGTGGGTTTCCAATAATTTTTGATTACTTGGTATTATATTTACTACTGTGTTTTTTCCTCACTGGTTTTCTTCTTGGACAACGGAAGATAAACATAGTCTCTTAGGAAAATCTTTACTACAAAACAGAGAAGTACTTTATCTTTTCCCAATAAAAGACATGTTGGAACATGACGAGACCAGAAACTATAGCTATGAGAAACAAGAAATTCTTAACAAATATTCTTTTTTTTTTTTTTTTTTTTTTTTAAACACCAGTGCTCTGCATATGATGAAATTATACACTACCAATTTAGGTTGCATGGAACCGAAGCCAAAATGTCAAGCATATATTCCATTGCAAGATCTAAAAGGCAATTTAGGAGTGCTAACTTCAATTTATTGCCTTACAGCACTGACAAAACCAACCACAAATTTAAGCATAATTTTGAAAATAACTTCAAAAATCAAAGAAGAAATAAAAATGAAGAACACACTCTTTTAGTAGAAAGCAAAAGCAGGACTGGCATGGAAGTTTGGTGTATCAGCTTGAAAGTTTATCAGAATTCATAGGAAGTGAAAATACAATTCCTTCCTCTGCTTCTGGAGACCATCACATAAGTATACATATTCATGCTATTTATAAATAATAAAAACAGTCTGGGGATGAATATCTAAAAAGGAGTACCTATCATTAACAATAATATGGGATTGAATAATTATAGAATTTATCTTTCATCAACTTTGAAGCTTTCAGCTTTCTAACACTTTTAAGTAATGAAGCTAATTTTTCAGTACTACGCTACATCAAACTAGGCCATCTGTTAAGAAGTATCATTAAGACATTGAGCCCTCTAAGGGACAGAGAAGTAACATTTACTGCTTGCTTAAATAGTTACAGATGGTTCTAGAAAGTGCTTGAAAAAATGCATGTTTATATTCTTAGTCCATCATCCAGCAAGCAGTCTCAAACGTGCTGGCCCTGGCATTCACTTCCAAGTTCAAGGCCTTAGTAAATATTTAACTACACATATTTATTAATTAATTTTTACTGGCCAGAGGGACAGATTGAGCATTCCTCAGCATCTACTATGACACTCTGGAGGAATTTACATACAGGCAAGAAAGCAGCCCAGCAGGGCCAGATAACCATCTAAGTCTGGAAATATCTAATGCTTGTTTGGCATGCCTCTTGCTTGAACATTTCTGAGGTTCAACACTAACAGCTGGCACACAAGACCTGCTCTGAGCGACTAGAGTCCCCTTAAGCTCAGCTGAGAATCAGCGCCAAAACAAAGGTACAGAACAGAGGTACCATACAGGCATATCCAAGGAACAATCGTAACGCCTTTCACCTAGCAGCTCACTCATTACAACACACTTTAAGAAGAAAGCTTATTCAAGTTCTCTAGCCTTGTGAAATCCTCACTTGATTTCCTCTGCTAAGATATTAGCCATGACTTGTTCAGTCTGATCCAGCATGCAACCAGGATTCACTAAGGATGCATGGGAATATACAAGAGGAACCTGCATCTCAACACCCCACTGGAAGGAGAACAAATGGAATTCTGGGCGTTAGGGTTAATTTTTCATTTTTATTCTGTAATTGTTCATCTCAATTCATAAATGAGTCCTGAGAGAACTCAAAACTAAATCAGTTTCAGACTGGCATCTTAACAATATTATTGTTATTTTAAGATTGAGAGAGCTCTAAAGAAGTTCACTCCCCATAAGCTTGGAACCCTGTATATTTAGTGCAATTGCAAGTTCAAGCAATGTAAGATACCTCTTATTTTAAACAATTTATTCACAACAGGAATTCAGAAGAGATACTAGACCCTTTCTCCCTCGGTGCTTTCTTTTCTCCCTGCCCCTCTCTAATTCAGAGCAATTAAAACTATGTAGCCAGTAAGTCTTCTACCCAAAGGAATATTACAGATTGGCTTTATGTGAAGGCTAATTACAGACTCAGGTACATAGGAGTACCTAATATCTCATTAAAAAGAATTCTTCCTTCCAGTGTATCCCCCCGTTGAATCAGCAACATATATTCCTTCTAAGCATGCATAGTCTCTGGCTTACCTCTGCAAACACTGCAACACTGGTTCTCTGGAAGAACGTGATCTTTTCCCGAGCAGTTCAATGGTGGACAAGTCTCGGTTACTTTTACTAAAACTCCGTTCTGAAAACAAATAACATTTTTTTAAATGACTTGAATGAAAACACATGCAATGTCAAGGATCACAGTTTTCCATCTACAACTCTGGCAACCTCTAATAACAGCAAGAGTAAACTAGTAGGCAGCAAGCTAAATTTATTTTTATACAATAAACCAGAACATAAAGTAATTCCATTGGATGTCCATGTCCACATTTGGAAAAAAAATATGACACATAAGTATTTGAAGGAATTAAAGAACTTCTCTTTAGGTTTTTGTTGAAGACAGCCTTCCAGCTTTGTGCAAGTCCCAGTTTAACTCCTCTTAGTTCATATTCTACATATCTCACTGCACTAAGTTATTCAGCTCAAGGGCTCACAGCAGATAGACATTTTCAGATATCATGTATTGTCCTTCTGTGTCCAATTAAAAGGGTCTGTCCTTTAGAAGTACTGATCACCTAATTTCCACAAATCAGGTCCTTCAAAGCCATGGCAAGGCAGAAATCCCATCTTGAGGTATCCGTACAGAGATAGCCATATAAAATGTAAAACAAGGTAAAGACGTTCCCATGACTTTGATTTCTGGTAGATTTAGACTGTACAGGAGGTCTATTTGCCGGTAGGGATTTTCTGAAGTACTTGGCAAAGAACAGAGCTGAGGAGATTTTGCACCATGATTTTACTCCATCTTCTTCCCAACCAGGAAATCACTTTCATTATAGCTGCAGACCAAACAGAACTCCTGCTCTTCAGTTAGTTGACTCTTAACGTCTTGCCCCAAAATAGCATTCTCTTTTATTTTCTCACCCTCCAGCCTTCCCTATACCTTTATTTACCTCGTGGATCAGAGACCAACAACCAGTTCTTTGCTGAGCTGGAAACATCTATCGTCTATCCCACAGGACTGTCCACACTTGAATAATTCTACTTTCCCAAGCACTATGAACCTCTACTAAGAACAGTGGTAGCCTGTTATATTGCCAATAAACAGTCTGAATACGAACCTAGCCACTCTTCTCCCAAATGCTTATCACTGTGCCTCATGTGGCAAAGCAAAAAGATGAGAGTTTCAGCTTTCTTAAAATAAATTAATGACACTTTCTAGCTATCGTGATTGCAGAAGAAGCTTAAAAAATATAACCCAAATGCATCTAGGCCTAAGAAAGCATTGGACAACTTATACAAAAAAAGACAGAATATGTTACGAAAGCCACCAATCTCATAATCCTAGGGGTCAGATACATGACCTTGCAGAGAACATGTTGATAATACCTACTCGTCTATCTGGTATGAAGAAACATGTCTATGGAGAGACACCCTTGCTAGCCCGAAGCTTGCTGTTAAGTCTACAAGACACTGTGCCACACCATGCTGAAGGACTAGCTCAGGGGTCAGAAACTGTACAGTTAAAACTCTTTGCTGGTAATTAACCTCACCAACAAGGCCACGCTGATTCAGCTGTGTCACTTCAGACTCCAGAATTAGCTTTCACAGCATCAAATTGTCCTACACAGTTATGAACACAGAAATGCTTACTGAGTCTACAAGTGCAAATGATGTACAAGGTGCCCAATAGCTAGCAAGACTTAAAACTGAGAATTGCAGCAGCAGGGAGTGAAAAGTGACCGTTCTGCAGACACTGCCCATGAGACTGCATTCTTAAGTCTAAACAAGGTCAAGTCATTTTTCTTGCTGCCTATTTGTCTTAACTGGCAAGTTGCATCAATTGCTGTCATGAAAAATAAAATAAAATGAACCCACAGGCATTAGTTTTTCCTTTTGTTTTGTGTTTTTCTGTTTGTTTGTTTTTTTGAAGTCTCCCTGCAGTATCATTCAGCATGCATCATCCAAGCAAGTGCCCACACTAGAGCAATGAAGTTAATGGAGGTATTAGGTCTCCTGATCTCACTTCCATAAGTGAAAGGCAAGAATCCCGCATGGTTGCCTGTGCAACAGCAGCAAAGGTGATAAAAGAACCGGACACAGTGAGCCATCATTTACTATCATGTTATCAAACTACCAGCTGCAAAAGCTCTAGCTATAAGTTATCACTTATTCAAGCTTAGACAAGACAATCACAGAAGGGGTACAGTATGTCATCATATGAACAAAGTGTTCACTGATGATAAATCCAATCAAATAAACAGCAAGAAATCAAGAAATAGTATGGAAGTCAAATCAGTGATCTGGATAAACCAAAAAGCTAAAAAAAAAAAAAAAAAAAAAAAAAAAAAAAAAAGAGAGAGGGAAATGTAAGCCATGTTCATTCCCTGTTTAGTGAATCATAAGGAGGTTTAAAAAAAAATAATTATATTAACAGACAGCTAAGATTTTATTTCCCTAAAGTCTCCTGTTTTCTGCAAAACTTGCAACTTGTTAAAACAAATCCAACAAATGTTTTAGAATAATAAAAACGTTTCCATGATGAATATTCTTTGGATTACAATCAATTTGGTACAAACCCATACAGATCCAATTATAAGAATTATCATCATTAGATTTCAGATTTTATCCATGGAGATAAATAAGAGTAGTTCATACTTCAGAATTATTGCTTCAGGCTGCTTTAGAAAAATGGTTGACTTTTTATACTCTGTCCACATATGTATTCATAGAATCTGGACAGACAGAGATGTTAAAAAGCCCTAATCTTCTTCTGGAATAAATAGGTCAAGCTCCAACTGTGGCATGCAGTGTACAAAGAATGAGATCTGGAATCAAACATTTACAAGACAATTACATTTCTTGTAATTACAAGGATAAGTACAAAAATAAAAATAAAAAATGGGTCAAAGCAGTGACATGCACTGGAAACTGGAACCATGGGCTCAGATGACTAACTTTGGGAAATAATAGCCAGATATCAGTGGTTTTTTTGTTGTTCTTGTTGGTTTGTGGTTTTTTTTTTGGGGGGGGGGGGGGGGGAGGGCGGTGCTTGTTTTATCTGTTATTGATAAGCCTTTCAGTATGAAGTTCCAGATAGTGTCCTCAGCTGTCACTCAAGGCACCACATTGCTCTTTATTTTTGCAAAAAGCTTTTAAATTCAGCTTTCTCAAAGTCAGTAGAGCCCTGTCCGTCTTTCTAGCATTTGTATGGCATTCCAACTCCCCACGCCCAGCCATCAACAAATAAGAATTCGTTCTTGCACCTTTTGTTGTCAAACATTGGCCAGTTTTGAATCAGTCATCGTGTCATTCACAGGCATTAACCCATAAGTCAGCTGATCAACTGGAAGTTCCCAATCCAACAGAAGTTATAGAATTCTTTCCATTGTCTTTAAATGAGCCATGCTATCACATTGTTGAAATCCACAAAGTGAAATAACCACTTACTGAATGCAGCAAGGTGCAGTTTTCTCAATCACTGATACACTTGCATTTTCTATATTGACCTTAACAGGCTAGAGAAATGGGCAGACAGGAGCCTCAAAAACAAGAAGTGCCAAGTCCTGAACCTGGGAAGGAACGACCCCATGCACCAGCATATGCTAAGGGACGCATGGCTGGAGAGCAGCTCAGCAGAAAAGGACCTGGGAGGCCTGGTGGATACAAAGTTTAATATGAGCTGGCAGTATGCTTGTGTTGCAAAGAAGGCTAAGGGTATTGTGTGCTGCGTTAGACCAAATACTGTCAGTTGGTGGAGGGAGGTATTCTCTTCTCAGCACTGTTGCGTCCACACCTGGAGTACTGCGTTCAGTTCCCCGGTACACGTGAGAAATGAAACAGCAAAGTGTCACTAGGATAAGAGACTGGAATGTCTCTCCTGTGAGGAAAAGCTGAGAGCTAGGGCCATTTAGCCTACAGAAGACAAGGATCAGGGGGTTCTTATTAATGTGTGTATGACTATCTGAACAAAGGATTCAATGATGGCAGAGCTATGTTCTTTTCAGTGGTGTTTGGTGATAGAATAAGACACAATGGGCACAAACTGAAACACAGGAGGTTCCCTCTGACCATCACGAAGCACTTCTTTACTTGGGGATGACTGAGCACTGACACGGGTTGCCCAGAAAAGCCGTGGAGTCTCCCTGCTTGGAGTATTCAAAAGCCACCTGGACATGGTCCTGAGCAACCTGCTCTGGGTGTCCCTGTTTGAGCAGGAAAGTTGGACCAGGTGACCTCCAGAGGTCACTTCCACCCTCAACCATTCCATGATTCTTAGGAACACATATGCACTTATTTTTGTCATTTTCTCTTTATAGATTAATCTAGAGAGAGGGCAGGATTCCAGCTGGAAACAAGCAAACGGCTGTCTATCAGTAGCATCTGTGCTTACAGTTAAGAGGATGTGCACCATAAATATATCTTTTAGTCTGGATTAGTTTTCAGAAATAAAAAGAACTGCTCACAGCCTGATAAAGAAAAACTTTGATCCATCTGGATTCATCATCATTATTATTATAGTTAGATCGGATAAATCTAAGTTAAAAGCCTCTTAAGCTTGGATCGGTACCTATGCAAAAAATAAAATAACTCTATCTTCAAATACAAATTAAAACATGAAATTTCAACTTCATCTACTTCACATTAATGCACCTACAAATACATCCTGCTTTATAGACACAGGAACTACTCCCTGAGACTTTTTTTCCCTCAGCACTTGTCTTTCTACACTAATAAATTGACAGTTGACCTCTATCCCCTACTGTATGTCTTTCATGGATCAACAGCTTTTCAAACTTGATGTCTGTTTTTCAAGTCTGAAAAATTAACACACACTTTTTTTTTTTTGCTTTTTAAATGAGTCGTTTCCCTAGCACAAAACCCTTTCTTTAGTTATTCACCAGCAGTGGCAAAAGCAGCAAAAATCTCCTCACATTCTCCACCAGCAGGTCTGCATGGAATAGAAAATGATTACTACAGCAACAGTTAAACTCAATACCATTCAAACTTCATCTAGCAAGCATTCCTAATTGAGGTAGTAAATAAGCAGGTGTTTCGCTTAAGGCTTTAAGAGGTCATGCTTAAGGCACACTGAGTGATCCTCCTGTCTACATATAGGTCCTGCTGTAGAGGCAAAGATAAGCACCCACTTAAATACTCTCCAAAGTCAGAATGACAAGATTTGCCAGTGAGGTTTGATGTCTTCTTGAAACACAGCTGTAGAAGTATCTTTTTTTCGAGGCATAAGTCCATTTTTTCGTGATATCCCATTAGCATATGTTTTTTCAAATACTTATCAATACTCTTCATTAAGATATAAATAATATAAACTGTAACATTACTGCAATTAGCATTGCCATATGAACTTCCTTCAGCAATAAGTAAAATGCAAAAGCTCTTTTCATTGTTATTTCTATCATCTCTAACATGAGAAATATTTTATGGTCAGTGTTCGCTTTTAATCTTCACAAATGTTTTATCATACTCATAACGATGAATATAATGCTCTTACTGATAGCGTAGAGGAGTTCCAGACCATAATTTAGATCACTCTGTTTTCACTTTAATGCAAAAATCCTCCCGTTCTCCTTATCTTATTTCATACAGGCAGTTTCCCTCTCAAATAAACATTCTATGCCATATTATAAATATAACAGGCACCTTAGTCTGTCTTCAAGGCAACGACCTTGCCCACGTATTTGTATATACAATGTTGAGCACCCCTACACAGCCAAACACTAACAGCAGCTAAGTAATTTCTCACAACAAGCTGCTTTCACAACATCTGCAACCAGTTATTGTCCATTTCCATTAGTGAACATAAAATTGCTACTCTGTACACTCAGCCACAAGCACAACAATAACCAGATCATTGTAATCTTTTCCAAATGTTTTTCATAATTGTTCTAGCATACTGATCTGTCAATAACATTTGTAAGCCTTCCCTTTATCACCTTCCCCCTCCACAAATTCAACAAGATGTAAAAAACAAAAATACTTGAAAATTACATGAGAGCACAAATGTATTTAAAATAGCTGTGCCTTTCTGAAGCTATAAATCATATTTCAGGCATAGACATACTCAAATTACGACAAACACATGTCTCAGCAAAGCAATGGGCCTTTTATCATCATCTACTACTACTCTCTTCTCCTAAGGCAAGTCTTGACAAAGACCGGTTTCCGCCACACTTACACACCATGTGCAGCACTTACATATTCACTAACACTCCCTATTATGAATGCTTTTGTCTAAATACTGACTGTAGTTGCAGAAGCATTACAAATTTGACAGAGACCCCAGTCCAGTTCTTAGTAATTTTAGTAGTTTTAAATTTACCTCAATTTGTAGTAAGGCCAGTTCAAGCAATACTAGGGAAAGCCTATTGTAATTCAAACAATGAAAGCCAGGTTGCTACAAATTTTACAAGACATAGCTTAAGTTAGCAGCAGCCTCAAGATGCTTCTGCCTCTTTCTAGACCCTACGAAAGCCAGAGATGAAAGAGAAAATATCCAAGTCATTGTGCATGTTGCTATTACCCTGCAAGAGGCATATTCTTGCCTTGTTTACATGTCTGTGGCTTTCAGTCACTTCAGGGTCACCTTTTCAAGACAATGGACATCACCTTTATGCGAAGAAAGACTAAAAAAATACACTAACTTACCGTTGTCACTTTTGAACACCACACATGCATTTAAAATCAAAAAATACATATATAAAAATGAAACTTACTCGACATTCCCTGCAGCTCTTGGTTAATACTCGTTGACCTTCCGCTAGCACTTTGCCTCCATAGATACACTTTGCTGTGATGTAAGAGAAGGTGAGGGGTTAAAAATAAAGGAATAAACACAGTTTTTAAGTAGTAAACAAAAGCAAAGCATAACACAGAAGAACACAAGTACTCACAATCAAATATAGATAGCATTATCATAGCCAGTTTGATTCCAACAAAACTTTAAAATGAGTACTAGATCAATCTTCATGATCTTTAAGACATAAGTGTGTTTCTAAAGACCTTTTGTTTAAATTTACACACTTAAAGCTGCTAAAAAAAAAAAAAAAGGTTTACAAAAAGAACTCATTTAATTGTCCACAACACATTTTAAAATCAGACTTCTTTCTTTTGGTATCCCAGTTTTCTTGATTTTTCCAAGCTGCCCTAGTTTATATGCCTGAGTTGTCATCTCATTTATGAGAAAAACTTCTGATCAGGAAGCTTTGTTTCAATTAGGAATCCAATAAACTATTTTGGGGAGAAAATGAATTAGAGAAATGTATTTTTTCTTTCTGTCTATTCTCCTGACATGACCACTTTTAAGAAAATCACAGACACACCAGAAAAGCAAATCGAGTTAATCCGTAACTCAGAAAAATGATGAGATTTTAAACAGAATTATAGCCTTTTGTCAGATAGTCATCTGAAGGCTAACACAAGATGGCAGGGATCAAAACAGAACCACCTCATTTTTAAAACCCTTAACGTATCACTCAGTAGAACTACTTTGCTCGTTAACCCACAGCTGAGACAGGAAACTCCAATAATCCAGCCATTCAATAATCCCTAGAGACAGCAAATTACAACTGATGATTCTATCAGAGCTAAATAAGAAAAGCATGGAGAAATTAACACCTGTGGTGCAGCTCTTTGGAAACTCTCTGCAATTACTACTATATACCCAAAAGTGACTGACTGTGGCCCTAGCATATCATTCTGTCAAGGAGCTGGCATTTACAATCAATTTCAATCAACTTCCATACATCTCTTCCCAGTAACTGACATACTGAGTTCTTGTCAGAATAACAAGTCAAGTTTGTGCCAATCACTGACAAAAGGCAAGTCTGATTGTTCATCTTTCCATTACAAATACCAGGAACAGCTTATTCATGGGGATATACATTGAATCTACAATTTAGTTCCATGCAATTCTTTCATGTCCAATTTTGACTGTTGTTCCTACGCTCATTGTCAGCAAACGAGCATCAAAAGAAGCATACGGTACCTTAGGTCCGTAAAGGAAATTTCTAGAGTCTGTGTTACAAATAAAAATATTTTGAGATAATATATATATATACATACACACACACACACACACACATATATATATATATATATATGTATTTATATATCATCCAGGCAGGGCTGCTTTTCCACCTAAGTTCCCTGTCCATAAATGTCTTTTCATAAGCAGAATACTCATGACAAAATATAACAGAAACGAGATAGCACGAGTAAACAAGACCAAGTGCAAAATCACAGCTCGGAGACATTTGTGTTTGGGACTAATTAATTCCCTGACTGAAGAAATCCAAAAGAAGTCTAGGCAAGTGTTATTCTTCTCCAAAAAAATCTTCAAATAATTCAACATCCCTCTCCTATAACTATAGCAAAACTCATACGTGAAGTTTACTAGTCTCCAAGAAGAAAGTGGGGAAAAAAATGCCTCTACTTAAGGCAAGACTGGCATCAGTATTCAGCCAAAATTTCCATATATGAATTGCCTCTGTCCCTTACACTATCATTAAGGCATCAAGTATTAACTATTCCTTCCAGCAATGTTACTTTATGGCTTACATTTCCAGAAGGCTGATAATAAAACTAATCACAAGATTTCTATCTTCTCATTATCTTATTTCAAAAAGAGTTAAAACAATCACTCTACGCTGTGATGTTAACTCAAGGTCTGAAATTCTATCATGTTTATTTTAAACAACAATCTTCCAACCTGAAAAGAAAAAAAAAAGACAGATAACACTTCAGTTTATTATCTGTTTCAGTTTATTTATTATATAATCACTATGAAGAGCTTAGACCAAAAGACTGCTGCTCCTCAACATCAGCAGGATGTACAAGCTGAAGCCAAGTCTGGTTTGTTTGTTTTTGTGGTTTTTCATTTCCAAAAACAAGTAAAAGAATACTTTTATACTGACAATGCACAGCAAGATAATCTTAAACATTTACAATGCTTATTCATTTTTCAGCAAGTATTTATTTTCTTCTTAAATTGCAAGTTTGCCACTGTGTTTCCTGTTATTAGAATTACCAGGACCTATTAAAGTCTTTATAAAATATGCCTGTTTTCAGGAGAAACTCAAATCTGCTTAACCGGGGGGGAGGAGGGAGAGGGGCTGGGGGTCTCTGCGATGTACTCACCCTTGCATATTTTACAGCACTGGCTTTCCACATGCACTGGGAGAGCATCAGGAGGACAATCAAGAGGGGGACAGGACATCCTTCGGCATTCTACAACTCCGCTCTAAAAATGTTTTAAGACAAGATTCAGCTACGATTGTTGTAATTGGTGAGTATTTTGTACAAAACAGAGCATACAGAAAACTAAGTAAATGAAATTAGCATTGTGAATTTGAGACCCACGCTTGCGTAACAACTTTAATCATAACTACAAACTTGAACCAAAATGCATTTGAAGGTGAACCACCCCTATGCGTTGGTACTTTTTACTGGTTTTATCCCACTTTCCCTGAACAAAGCACATTAAATAGAGAACATAAGCCCATCTTTACAACAACGTAAACACTACGCTCTGTAAGCTGTGCCAATCATCTCTGAGATTTTTAACAATCTGTTTTCTATTTTCTTGAGCAAATACAGACCCTCTTCAGATATTTATCAAATAATTTCAACGAGACAAGATTTACATACTAATACTCTTCTGTTCCTCCATTTTCATAGTGATAAACACTGAAAACAGAATCTGCAAGTTACCACCATTCAAGATGCAACCAAGCACCTATGAATATTATTAAGATAATGCCTCCATTTTGGGAAAAATAACTGCAGTGAAAACAATTCCAAACCAAATACAGACAACGCCCAATCTTGTTCTAAAACCGTGAAGTCCTCACAGATATAAATAGAACAAATAAGACAGTGCTGTCAAGGGAAAGCAGATTTTATTTATGAAGCTTCCACACAGGAAATGTCAATTTTTCATTTATTTATTTTTACCGTTTCCCTTTCTATTGGTAACACTGTCACAAGATACATACGAAAAACATACCAATTCTTTAGAGTTCACATTATGTATTCAAGGACCATTTTCACATTTTAATTAGGTCCTTCTCCTTAAACTGTTTAAAATTTCTTACTTTGCATGTGCAATTCCTGCAGTGATCATCTTCAACCCAAGAGTCTTTGTCTCTATAGATCAATCCATTTACTTGACAAGTCTTCTCACAGTGACAGTCTTCCAATTGACTCAGTCTTGTTTCTGCATAATTTAGCTATAAATGAAAGTAACTTGATGAGATTTCTGCAATTTAAACAAGTTTTTTTAAAAGCAAATATAAGAAAACATTACACTTATTTTTATCTGAACCAAGTTTAACTACCTTTGAAATGCTGAACTAGAATGTCAACGGGTATAAAATATCACTACTTTTCTGACTTTGACAGAGCTACCTGTGCAAACTAACAACAGCGTATGATTTATGCAAGCGTCTCTTGTATTTTAATGAACCCCACTAAGATCTCCTCAGGAAGGTCTAGGCACTACCGCTAAAAGCACACAATCTACAATTGTTTCTAAATCAAAATTCTTAATGGTCCATCACCCTGATTATGAGTCATAAAGCATAAAGACTGGCCGACTGACTTTTCCTAATTATTTCCACCTCTTCTTTGTCAAGCAACAGCCAGACTAATACTTTCTAGCTTTCACAAAGGTCTTAACCTTACAATCATAAGTAATATTTACAGCATTTGAATATAGTCTAGTACGAGTATTCCCAAGACTGAATCATGGAGAAAAGTCATGTTCCTGGAGTAAGCGCTAGTCTGATGACTTTCTCTTCATGTCCTTTGCTGTTCCCATTACCTCCTCAACTCCAGCTGCTAAAATGCATATAAAGAAGTTAAAACTGATGCACCTTTTCCGTCTGCATGCTAGCAATTGCTATATTTTCTGATGAGATACTACACAATAATAAGCAGGGAAAATGCTCGTTCATGTAGAAGTAGAAAAGGCTTTTTGAACCACCCCACCATCACAGACCTACCTAGGGATGATCCTGAACTGGAATTCCTCCAGGTAAGAACACCCTTCCCACTATGCATACCTGGTATGCCTGTATACCTGCCATCATCTCAACCCTAACAGAATTCCAAGTGATTTTCTCATGTACCAAAAGAAAAAAAAAAAAAGTCTTAATCTTTAGAAGAAAATATGTGCATCCTTCAGGCTCCAGAACTGCCATTGCTCTAAAAACTGCCCTAGTGCAGCTTTATGGGAGTTTCACAAGGTTGTTATTTTTAACATTGATACTTGTCTTATATATATGAACCATCACACTAAAGCTACTGCAGAGAGGCTACCAAAATCTGGCACATGAACAAATTAATGCACTCTTAATTCTGCTATAAATACAATGCCATTATTCTACGTCATAGGTTGCTACACTTTAATAGTAGAAAATTTGAAAAAAAATGAATGCACGGTGCTCTAAGTTACTTTTTACATAATGACATATACTGGATATTCACACATTTCCAGCCCCCAAAATTCCACCCACTTCAAATGTCTTCTTTCATACCTGCCAGTAAAAGAGCAAATATTTAGGGGAAGAAAAAGCAGAGAAATACTCAGCAAGTTGCTGTGGGTTTCTTTTATTTTTTTATTTTTTTTTCCTCTGCAGTTCTCACAAGAGAAAGCTCTGAATAACAGTTCTTTATTTAAGTTGTTATTCTAAGATAATATTCATCTCCCTCAAACTGATCATGATCTGCTGATTTCAAAACTGCTTTTCATGTTTTAGAGGCAAAACCATTGTCTTACTGAACTGCTCGTATTCAGCAAAACCTCTCTTCTGGTCATTATGTTTAGTCATTATATTTACAGCGTATAAAACATTCAGATTTGTTAAAAGGGTGTTTGCTTTGTCGTATGCTTCTCCTTCATTCATGTACATTGTATTTTTTTTAAAACAAATGAATTAAAAAAGAACATTCCCATACAAGTGGTCTACACGCATTTTTTAAATAGAGGTTTCTTGGAATACCCATTTTTGACAATAGTAAGTACTATCATCCTTTATAAATTATTCCAGGAAAATTATAAAATATGAGAGAATATTTTCCACTTATTAGCTTTTCATATCATTTCAATTATCTTGCTGAATAAGTTTTATCTATTTCAGTATCATTTACATACTATTCCGAGAAGCATCTTTAAACACACTAGATCAATTAAATGTAATCTGCTATACTAGAGCAACTAGAAACATCCTGTTAATTGACAATTTTCTATTGAAA
This sequence comes from Anas acuta, assembly GCF_963932015.1. Lineage (NCBI taxonomy): Eukaryota > Metazoa > Chordata > Aves > Anseriformes > Anatidae > Anas > Anas acuta. The sequence goes on along the minus strand of NC_088983.1, from coordinate 54,700,482 downwards.
TCAATAAAACAATTCTTTAAAATTAGCTGATGTATTTTCTCCAGTGTTGCCAAATGCACACAACTAGATTTGTTAAACTTTTAAAATGTTGCTAGAAAATCCTGAAGCTTCTCCTATTCTTTAGCATATGAACAGAAATACACTAACGAGGGAGAAGCAGCCTATACCATATCAAATATTTTCCATATACTAACCAGTATCTAAGTTCTTAACATTCAGGAATATTATTTGTTATTCACATAGCTTATTTTCCTTGCTTCTCCTCTGCCCATAAAAATAACCAAAAGATGACAGATTTCTCTTTAAAATGTATTGTTTCTGGCAATATCAATAACAAATGTACCCAAAACAAACAAAAAATAACAAGGAAAACTGTTCATGGAAGTATCTGTGGTTATATCAATCCATGTTATAAACAATCCAGGTAAACTATTCCATCAATGAACTCAAGAGCTTGATTTTCTCAGTTTTAAATCAAACTCTACTTCAGCCTGTCTGACCTCAGTGAAGGAAGAAGTTGCTGGAAAGTTTTTGGGCTGGAAGTCTTCAGATCCTCTCTCCAGCCCCAACAACCATCCCATCTGCATAAAGCACACCCTAGTGTGGGCCCATAATTTAACAAAAATACATTGTATTCCACTGAAATAAATGCAAGAGATGCCCACATTGAATTCTGTAGAGTTGAAAGTTGTATGAACTATTTTACCCACCATATTTAAAGAGAAACCAACAATATTCCAGCATGGAGGTTAGAAATGCTAAAATATACCACAATCCATTCCCACCTGCAGCAAATTAACGTTGCAGCTGGATTCCTAACACATTGAGCTACGGTGTTTCTCTATGTAAGGACAGAAGATTAAATCAATTAAACTTATTTACTGGAAAGACTCAGACTTCATTCAAATGACATCAAAAAATCGCACAGGCTTAAAAAGCTACGTCTTTACAAAATGTTGGTAGGAAGAGGATACAACAATGGTTAGCTGGTTACAGATCATGATCAGATACCCCTGTACACAGCACTCCGTGACATCTTGCTGTAGACAGTACTCTGCTAGGCCCCTTTCATAGCCCCCATGTCCCATGCTGAGCCAACACAAGATACTGGGGACCTGAGCTATAGCTCAAGAGAGAGAGTACTTCCTTCTACTGTGTACAGCATAACTTGTACTGCTACCAAAATTAATTGGCCCTAAAGCCACTAGGTGTAATGTTTTCTTCCCAGAAAAGCCCTGGACTGAGTCTTCATCGTTTTACATTGTATAAACTGCACGTAAACATTCGTTGCAAACAACATTCACTGGATTATTCAGTGCTGTAATACATCTGTAACCAAGCACAGACTGAGGAAGAAACTGAAACCCTAGACAGAGCTGAGGCTAAAAGCTACAGCTGAACTTGAAATATTGCCTGCTTTTCCAAAGCATGTTCATTCTCTGCATCTCTTGGTGCAGGGCCAGGAACCAAGCATCACTGCTCACGTAGGTTGCTTGCCTCACTGCAAGCCGGTCCCTGACCACATGCCCTGTCAAATGGGAACTCTACAGGCCACTCTACAGCCCTTCTAAACCCTGCTCTTTGCATGCCATACATCACCCCATATAATAGACTTGCATCTACATTAGAATTGCTTGTGGCTATTGACCCCAGGACTGAAAAGACAGATACAATCCTTAATGCTTCTCTCAAAGCCCCTCTATTTCTTTCGCATTTGTCTACCAAATTAACTTCCTTTCCTTCTGCATGCATTTTTTCCTGATCACTGTTTCTGTACCCACTGCAACAAAACAGTCAGGGCACTACTATAACAGAAAGGGAACATGCAATGAAGAATTATCCCAGCACCACTTTCTGGAAGTAGAGCGTCTCTGCAATACAAATGCTGTGTTATTTGCTTCCCCTTGTAAAGCACTAGCAAGCAAAAATATAATTAACAGCAGAGAAAGCAAGTTACTCAGTACAGTGCATAATTGGAACTTGCTCATGCCACCAGCAGGGCACAAAATAATTGCCTCTGTTTCACAGTATAAGCAACAAACTGAACTAAAAGCTTCATATTTCTTATTCAGAGTCAGCCTGGCCAAAGCACATCAGTTGGGTAAGTGGATTGTCAGTATAATGCAGACACTCTTAAAGAAAAGTTTCCCCTCCCCTGTTAGGAATTAAAAGAGCACTTAGAGGCAGCACAATAACAAGTATCACACACATATTGCTTTTTGGCTAGTAGAACTACTAAGTAAATCCCATTTTTGAAACTCCTTTTCTGTAACAACATTGAGCTTAAAGGTACCAGAGGTTGGTTTTTGTTGCAGTTAAATCTACAAGTAATTAGCACATAAATGCTGTTTCAGATGAGACAGTTAATTGCCTTTTACCACAGAACAGACTGTTCACCAACATTAACCTAAAGAAGCGTTCACAGACCCTTTCATACAACTCAGGCTCAGTCACTTCTAAAACACAGACTCCTACCCTGGAACTTGACCGCAGTACTTAGCTGAAGCGCCTTGCCTAAGGCAGAGGTTGACTGCATAGTGTAGGAGCACAGCCTAAGGAAAATCCCCAAAACCCCAAGCAAAAATCACTCTATCTTCCCATTCATCATGTTCAAAACCCAAACCAGAAAGGGAAAACAAGGAAAACAAAAACACCAAACCACGTAACATAGAGATTGGTTAACTTCTACACTGTAAAAGCCATTGATCAAAGGTGATGTCGAGATCAACACAGCCTGCAGCTTCATAGGCATTTCCATTTTGGGGCCTCATTCAGTTCCCAAGGAGATACTACGCAGTTCTGAAGATTTCACAGGACTTCCCACAGGCAAAATCACACCCTCTGACAGCGTCACACAGTGAGGAAATTGTTGAGGGATTTCAGTCCTTTGTTTCTGCATTTATCCCTCAGCATGGAAGGGAAATCACACTAAGGCTTCTTACAGAAATCAGACCTTGGGCATTTTGTCATTATCTACCAAATAGGGAGGCAGCCAATAGAAGTTGTATGAGACACAACATCCGTGACACTATCTCCTTAAACCCACTGCATATAAGGCTACTGGCAGAAAGAAAGGAGAAAAAAAAAAAAAAAAAAAGGAAAAAAAAGGCTCTACCTTGAAAGTAATTGCAAGAGGAATAAATATTTTTGTGTTGGTCTTAACCCAGAAGAAAACAGAATTGACAAAGGAGCTTAGGTACCTACTTTTGCAGTCATTTTTGCCAGGAGTTCTTGCAAATCCATGATTCCTTGCACCAGACTTAAGAAATCACTGCAGGTTGGGCATGCTCAAAAGAGGAAGTTGAAAAGAAAAGGAAAGGAAGAGAGAGAAAGACAGAATAACCTGTAAATAAATCAAGTCTGTCATACAGCTGAAATGTCAAACGCTGGTTATCTGAATATTAAGTTCAATCTGTTTACACAGAATTTTTGCCTTCTGGAAGTCAGCACATGCAAAAATGGCAAGCCTGAAAATATTATTTTTAAAATAAAGAAATAATTCACATTAAAAAGTCTTAAATTGATATAATAATAATTAACTGCTACTTACTGCGATTCAGGTTAGGACACTGCATTATATATCCATTAGGTATAAAGACAACTTTCACATCTTGAATCACACCCTTTGTAAAAGAAGAGATAACTGGTAATACAGAACACAAACATTCACTTTGATCTGTACAAGCTATTGCACAAGTCATTTATTGAGCAGGTACAAAGTACCCACTTCAGTGGGTACCAGCTCAGTTTTCTCATTTGGAGAATAACTGAAGATGGACAAAATATAACAACACCTCCCTATCCTTGTGCACATTTGGATATTAATTTTCATAACATGCTCGCTCTTTTTTTTTTTTTTTTTGGTTCTGTGTTTTGCAATCAACATAAGCTGCTTAAATGTTTCAAAACGGGATGAAACCAGTGAAAAAAAGCTGTGAAGTAATATCCATTATTCAAGCCCATGAAAGAGACAAGCACAAAACCCCAGCAACACTCTTCAGTGATTTAGCTGGACAGGACTGTGAAATCTAGCATTCTGCGAAGAAAACTATCTACTGCAAGAGGTAAGGAAGAGTCTGTACTTTGACTGTTTGCTTTGGTGTAGCCTGCTAGCTTTTATCTGAACAGGCAGTTCATGTAATTGCACCATCAGTTGGATTAAATCCTCTCTCTAACCCAGGCAGATGGAAAGATCCCCTGTGCAGAGCTGGCAGAAATCAGGCTCTGAGGTCAGAAGCAGGTTGTGTAGGTCATGTGAGGCCCAGAGACCAAATCAAGCAGGACGTGAGAGAAGAAGGACCAAAAGGTCCAGTACCAGCTGTGTCTTTCATTATCCCCAAGATGCAAGGATGTCCCTGATGTAAGCAGCAGACAGAAAGGGCTGCCCGCCATCCCTGCACAACTCGCTCCTGAGGAACCCTAGATTTGTCAGACAGTGGAAAGCCCAGAAAATGTTGGGGCTCGCATACACTCAGTGCAAAGTGTAACATGCTTACTCCATAACATTCACTAAGTTTAATGATGTCACAGTCATTAATTAGGAGGGGCAGGGAAAACCAAGGGTCTTCCTCTTCAAGTGTTGCTATTTGCATTTCCCTGACCAGACAGAGTGACACGGTTCCATCTCCTCCCAAACACAGAAGAATTTGATCAATTTCCTTTCAAATTAAAGATGGCAGCAGTTATTACCTAATTAAATTAGTGATTTGTAAGCCTATGTTTTAGTTTTCAGTTAAATTGCAATAAAGTGAATTTTGCAGACTGAGGACAGTCACTTGCTCAAAATGTTCATCTCAATCCATAAATAAAATATAGGCCTTAGATAGTGCTTGAAGCCTTGCAAATGCAGTAACGTTTCACATTTACATATTCACTTTCTAAAACAACAGAAGGTAATCAGCAGCACTGTTTCCTGCCTACTGTTTTATGATGAAATATTAACTGAAAATATTAAGACATAATCAGATCACACTGTCTTTTTTACATAAGTGTATACATTTATTAACATTTTCATCTATGAGAGCAATGAAACCACCATAATAATGAGAAGTAATACTGTCACTGGAAAAGAAACATTCTGAAAGCCGTTTTATACATTTTCTGCTAGTAGTCATCAGTGAGAAATTAGAAGCCAAGGCACAAAAGCATATTTCAATGCTTAAGTCTCTCTAGTGAAAAGCTTAAACAAGAATAAACAAGTTTACAGTGTTTCACTGTACCATATCACACAGCTAACGAGACATCACCCAGAGAGAAGGGATGTTTTCCTCTTTTTCTTTTTTTTTTCTCCTGAAGTGCACATGGAACTTCAATTATCTTTATTGCATCAGAGCCCTACTGCTCTACTGTTATTTGGATAGATTTGCATTTAAACACAAATAAAAGGGGAGGGGGGAAGAAACATTTTTTGCTAAAACTTTTAAGTTGTCTTCTGTGAGCTTTAGCAGTCCCAACACTAAAATCTGAAGAGGAAACAACTTTTTTTTTCTTCCCCCTTTTTCTGGCTACATGAAACATGTTAATGTGGGAAACTGTTTGAACTTCAATTCACCGGTATAGGTGTCCTCTATATCCATAAACCCTCTGAAACAAACAGAATTAATATGATCAAATACAGAGGTGAACTTCAAAGAGCCCAGATTTCACTGAAGTATTTTATTAATAGAAAGACTTCATTATAGACAAATGCTTATTACGGCCACAATTATTGCAACACGTATGAACCACCTTGCACTATTCCTCCTTCACCATTAAATCCAGGTTGCTGAGAGCTTTCTACAACCATAGCCAGAAGGGGAATAAGCACGCACATTTCCCTGGGGGCAAGCAGTTTGGCACAAGGCAGAGTTTTTTAGTCTGCATTGTATGAAAGACATGACAACTTGGCCTTGACAGGGAGATGTCAATGGTCAAAATCTTATTGTTTTATTTTTGTTTGTTTTCTTTTCTTTTCCCAAGCAGACATCACCACTTATCCATTTAAGCATTTGGCAAATTACAACCAAAGCCTCAGGATGCACTAGCTTGAAGATCCTTCATCTGTGCACCAGTTCTAACACTAAATTCAGGCCTGCAGCAGTAAGCACCAAGCCCATCCCATGAGGATGTACAAATACAAAAGCCCTCTTTACTGAGCTTCTCAACTCTCTATTAATTAGAGGACTTCTCCCTCTTTCTGTGAAAAGGCTCATGTATTCCACAAACAAGCTCTCCATTTCTGCATTTTGATTTCTTCCACCACCTTTCACCCTCTTTGAAGCCTGCTTCTGCTCCAAAGGTGATGCATGCCTTGCAGCTGTGTCAGTTGCATTGGCCAGAGCTAGTAAATGGCTCTGCAGAGATGCCCCAGCACATGTTCCCAAAGCCTTTCTCTGGGCAATGCTACACCAACCCCACCAGACCGCCATAACATCAGCGTTATGCTCCTCTACACGGGGTAGCTGTGCCCCATGCCAGGCAGTTGAACAGTTGCCCTTGGCACTGCATCTACTTCACCTTGGTCTGTATGACTCCAAGACCAAAATGGCCACAGATGCCCAAAATGTTCATCTGATGCTGTGCAGTGAGAATGCCAACCACCAGCTGTGCAGTCCCCAGATGGAGCAGCAGGGCTGTAAGATCAATGGAGCCTTCTAGAGCAGATATGAATACTGCCATCTTTAGACATTAATCACCTGGACAGCAATGCGCTGACAAGCTTAGTTCTGCTGCAGATTGTTTCAGAAAGGCTTAGGGGAAAGGGTTCTCCTCAACAATACAATGAATTTTGCAAATTCTGATACCGACAGTCATCTGATCTATCCTAGACTGAGATCATCCTGGCTATGTGGTATCACCATCTTCCTTCTATCATTTGCATTTACTTTGGATTCCCAATCTCATTAAAACAGTATTCTTCAGCACTAAAAGATAGCTTGTTTTTGGGTCACACAAAGAAACCTGAAGGGTTGGTGGATAATTTTCAGAAGTAATTCATGAGATTCCCTTCAAAGCAAACACACAAAGCTATCTTAAGTCTGCTCTACGCTTGCTCGCTTGGCTGATCTGCTACAACTATTCAGTTTTGTCTGAATTCCAAGTATTTGGTCATAGAAAGTAGGCTACACAGTGAGATATTAGTTGTAACACGAGAGATCTCAGATCCCTTGATTACTCCATAGGCACTTCACTCCCCAGAGAGCTTACCTGTGGAATTAACTCTGCAAGTAAGGATATGCAACAAAAGCATAAATAAGAAAAATGGCAGCAACTGGCCACTGCCACTTAAAATATGATATCGTCCCCTTCTTCTTCTGATATATTGAAGAATCATCATTTATATTTCACATGAGAATATGGCCCAGAAAGGGCCCTTATAACGTTTATTTATGGAGTGGAAGAAGGACAGGCAAAACAATTAACTAACTAGCGACCACTAAAATAAGAATATTTTCAGAACAGCAAAGACGATGTTCAGAACAATATTCACTGCTTTTTTATATATACATTATCATGAATCTAACATACATACAAAAATGCTAATTCTTTTTTAATGCTCTTATTTCCCTGCAGATCTCTGTTTACATTAAGGAAAATAGATCTATTTATTTATATGCTGAAATGGTGAAACAAATTGCTTTAAGAAAGAATGGGAGATCCTGCTGAGCATGTAAGTACATGGAAAGAGATGTGTACTCTTCATAAACTGGCCAAATCCCAAGTTTTTGTAATGTGTAACATAAAAAAGTAAGATTTCTGAAACACTCCTGCAGAATTAAAAAAATGCAACCAATTATATTTCTGCCCTGAAGAAAGTTAGTAAAATATTCAAGCATGCATAAAGCAAAGTAAGGCACTTGTCGGCTTTCATTACGATCAATAAAATCTGTCAGCTCATTAGCATATCATTAGCTACCCTGCTGTTCCCAAAGTGTTAATGCGTAGAAATATTAATTTACCAACATATAATATCTCAGAGTTCTGAGGCACTGACTGCCTGCATAAAATAAGAATTTAAGATGGGCGAATCTAATACAACTTCTTTCTTTCCTATGTAGCTATAAACATATGTTTACCATCTGTGGAATTATGGGAAGCAGCTGAGGTAAAAAAACAACAGCTGTAGAATAAAATAATACTATCAATTTCACTTCACAGTGACAGCTCAGCTGCCAGAAGATGAAACGAACTCCGGGTTCACAGCAACTCTTGGACCATAGTTTGAGTCAAAAGGAAAGTCAGATTTAACTTCTTTTTCTCAATTAAAATTGTTAGTTACTGCAACAATCTACCCTAATTTATTTTAGCATAAAATATTTTCCCTAGCTTTTTAAAAATTAGGGACTTTAAGGTGAGGTCCTTAGAAAACCAGCAACTTGTAGAAGCATCTTACAAACTGACTGTTTCGAAGGGAAACAGAGTGGGTGGTAAATCACCTTGGCAACAAATCCATGCCAATATCGAGGATACACACACTGGCTTATCACTACACTGTAGTCTCTTTTATTGATATAAACACCATGGGGCTTGTTAACCAAAACCTTAAGAACTATCGGCAGCTTTTTCTGTAAATTAATTATAAAGCTGAAGTTTTAATTTTTATAGGGGAGGGATGTTTTTTGTTTGTTGGTTGGTTCTGCAATTCAGCTTCAGCCATATCATCATACAGACTCACCAGGGGGCAAAACCAATGGAAGAAAACACACAGGTGAGGACTTTTCCAGTCATAGGTCATTTCTCTTTCCTTTGCAATTTTTAATTCTCATGCCCGTACTGGCCTACTCAATAGTGGTATCTTGGGGAGCCTCATTAATGGCAAAAAAGACAGGCTTTCCTACTAGAAGGTAGAAGCAACCCGCGTCCTGCCAGCGAATCAGCCTTTCAAACAGCATGGGCTATTTGGAAGAAAAGGAAGCTCCCAAGGACAAAGCAGCTTATCAACAAAACCCAATGACCCATTACCAATTCGCTGCTAAGAAATACAGTGACATCCTTATCTGAGGGAAATACAGAGAAATGAACTGTTTGCAAAGTACAGCGGACTCAAGAAACAGAAAATCTACTGTTTTACAGCAAGGCACACATGCCGCATACAACAGCTAGCATATGCCAAAGCCTGAAGGACCACAGGCTAGAAGACCTCCTCTACTCTGGAAGGCAATGCTGACAGCTGCAACAAGAAAAAGCCACCTGCGGCAAACAGCATCAGGGCGTGGGTATTATGCAAACAAAATCAAGGAGTAACTGGCTTCCAAGAGCAGTTAAAGACACTACTGTTCAGCCAGAAGACTGTGGCTCAACTGTTGCTTTGGCACGTTTTCAAGTTGAAATCTGAGAATTGACTCCAATGCTGTCTCATTATGTCCACAGAAGTAGCACGGAGGTGTGCCGCAGTTGGTTGAAACCCAAAGTAAGGAACCCAAACGAAAACCTAAATATTGGGCACTACAGTCAGTAATTATAGTATTCTACCTTGCAAGAACAGATTCTTTTCTCTAAGTGTTGCACCTGCCTCAAATCCCAGGCCCATGGTTTACGCTAAAATTCATACAAATCAGACTTCAGGAGTGTAAGACAACTAATCAGGAGTATTTGGCCACCTACTTGCTAATTTCCTTCATGGGCTATTTCATATCTGCTTACCTTAAAGAAACCGTGCTTCCTGTTTCTCTGTCCGAGCCATAAATTGCTTTCAGGTGTCAAATTCGTTTCTGGGGGATCAATGATACGTTCATAAATCCTGTAGAAGGAATATAGTGCTGTTACTCAAATCATATTTTTCCTCTTAGAAGTTGCTAGTCCAAGTCATTTGTCAAGAAAACATGCAAAGAACAAAACAAAAACACCTTTGTTAAACATTTCATGTTTATCATCGGTATTTTTGAAGGCATATTATAGCTTTAAAAGCAACAATGAAACGGGAAAACAAAAACTGTTAAAACCACTTGATGTGTCAAAACACATGAAGATTGAAGAAAGTTGCAATTTCCCTTGTCCAACTGTGCAGCACTAGGCTGAAGAAACACAATGTCAGAACCCACCCTGCTAGGGAAAACAATAAAATGAAGAACCATCCTATCTTCAGAGCCTCCTTCAAATTCAGCTATCAGTTATGGGGAAAAAAAAAAAAGAGCAGTCTCAAACGAGATACAACCAGAGAAACAACACTGTGGGATTTTCATACTGTTCAGAATCTTGAATAGGCTCCACAAAGACAGTTTATTCCACCTCCTACTCCCACAGCCTTTTCGGCACTGCATCTCTTATCTATCCCTGTTGCTTGGGCCTTTCACTGTATGCACTTCTTCCTTTTTGGCTTCTGCTGAATTCATTTGGCCTGGGTGTTCCACATGTGTGCTTTCACCCCTGCACATCCAGCTTGCCCATGTCACTGGCACAGGTCTGATACAGACCAGGACCTCTTTGTCTGTGTTCAGTACCTAGTCTTACAGAGATATTTTATCAGTTGTTTTTCACGGATCTACAAATAATAAATGACAAATAACATCAGGTCCATAAGCAAGCTTTATATACTGCATAAACTTGCATGTGAATGCAGTAATATCCACCAAAATTTTCTAAAATTAATTCATAATGAACAGCTGCAACATTTCTTATTTTTAAATTAAAAAACTAAATGTCTGTTGTTGTTAAAAGGTTTTGCTTTTTTAATTGCTTATTTTTAAGAAAGCAGTAATGAAGTTTACGTGATACCTTATTCAGGAACTCAGGCTACTACACTGATGATACCATCATTTTAGATTATAAAAAATTTAAGACCAAAGTAGTCACGGACCCTGGCTTCTCATATTGCCATCTTCCACAGGTGAGACTCATGAACCTACTGCTCCATAATAAAGCCAGAACTTTTAATAAGGATTACTGAGAAGATGATGAAATATGTTTCCATTACTGTCCAGCTCACAGGGATTACATGTTGCTCTGTAATCACACCAGCATGACAGCCAACAGAAAAGACTCTTAACATGCCAAGTGCTGTGAAGTATTGATGTGCTTAGAGTGGGATTTTTTTTCCTCTTTCTTTAAAGCTTTAAAATGAACATGAAAAATGAACAGACACACAAAAAAAGTCATTCAACATAACTCATTGCACAGTTATCTTCCCATTTACACTCCAAGCATTTCTAGCTTGGGCGCACCTAGCATAATCATCAATTTTTGTATTGTATGTTGCTGTGCCATTTGAAAACTTACAGGTTTGCAGAGGCCTGAAATGGACTCCAAGTATTAAGAACTTCAAGTTCTTACAGAGTTAACTACAAAGAGTCATATATTCCACCCCCAACTCACTTTTGCTAATCCAGAAAAGAAGGTCATCAGTTGCCAAAACTAAATGGAAGCAATCTTAAAAATGAACAAACAAAAAAACTTGGTTTCCTTAAAAAAAAAAAAAAAAAAAAAAAAAAAAAAAAAAAAAAAAAAAAAAAAAACACCACAAACAGTTAAGTAAAAATTCCAGTTTTAAAATGTTAGCACAGTAGTAAATAGACTTCTAATAGTTATAATTTTATTGTTCAAATGTATTATAATCAGCCCTAATTCATCACTTTTCATCAGCATGATATATTCAAAGCTCCTGAACATTTCTTCTTCTACTAGTTAATTACTCACTGTCTATAAAAATGACCATGCTGAGCTGTTTTACCTGTTAAAATAGCGAAACAAGATGGCATTCTTTTAAACCATGTTTTGAGAATTATAGGAATCTCACATGCAGTATCTCTATCAATATTTTAAAGTGTAAGCAGAACCTTTTTGCCACACCTCATGCAAAATTAAACATCTACTCAAATGCAAAACTGCTGTAAAATGCTGAACAAGGAACAAAGAATCAAGGTACTCAAGAAATCCAATCAATGAATTACACTACCCACATTAGGAATTTCTCTTCAGATATGTAGCACATCTTCAATCGTGACTTAGATTAACAATGTCCTCACTGAAAAACATCTGATCTAAACAAGTAAATAAATGCATGACTAGTCAGTATTCCATCAAGAACTCCACTTCTGGCAAAACCTCAATGCTTAAAAAAAAAAAACAAACAAACAACAAAACAGGTTCAAGAACACTACTTATTGAAGAATATTTTATTTACCCCAAGTTAAAGGTTACAAAGGAACTCTACAATACCTGCCTACAGTTATAAATAATATAATAAATCTATATATATATATATATATGTATATCTTCTCCACGGATCTGCCGAATAAGTAACAGGTTGACGATGCAAGCAAAGTAGATCAGTACTTACCTTTCTACATAAAAGGATGTTTTGGACCATGCTACTGGGTTCCTGAACAATGTGAACTTTATTACTGTATGATGTTAAACATCAGCAAAAGGGCCCCAGTAAGCAGGCACACAGCCTATCACTGTAATACTCTCTACATTCTTGGCAAATGAAAAGGTCAAATAGTGCATGTTAATTCATAACAGTGAAAAAAAAACTGTAGCAGGCTACCAAAAACATGGCTCACGATATACTACTTCACTAATAAATTAAAAATTAATAATAATAATAGTAATAATAATAATAATAATAAAATTGCAACTCTTGACAAAAAGGTAGAGTGATTAAGAAATAATAAATAAATCCAGGCGACCTTCCCAGCAAGGCTAGAAACAGCTACTCGAATGCAAAACTGCTACAGATGAGAAAAACTGGAACCAAACAAAAGCAGCTTTTCAATCAGTATGAGCCAAGAAACATGTCAAGTTTACTAATTCACAATCAATGGACTTCATAAAAATAAAAAATTAGCATTTTTAAACATCAGTGAACAAGGCAGCACCAGCTCCAGGCATTGGCAACTGAGACCAATGGGGCTCATGGGTGTGCAGCTGAAGCCAAGCCAGGAGCTGGGCACGTCTCCTGGCTGCTAGGGTCTTGTTTAAAATCACAGGAACAGAAGTGGTACACCATTCCTAAAGCAGGTTTTTGAGAAGGGGAGAGACTATGTGGGTATTTGAAGACCCCTGTCCGCAGGAAAAGATTAAGGTGTTACTCGTGTAAGTTGTGGGGAACAGGGTTTCACCCAGACATTTAGGTTATCCACGGGCAAACACCACTCAGAAATCTATCACAACCTAGTGATCATTCAGGTTATTTTCAGGCAGTTTCTACACTGTGAAAAACCCATGGAGCACAAACATTTTGTAATCTATCTCAAAGCATAATGACAAAAGTAACTATCTAAAGATCAAATTCTATTATAATTATTGTTTATTAAATGGGGAAAAAAAAAGACTTTGCTCCACTCCCCTTTCCTGCATTGATTTTCTTGTGCAAGAAAAAAGCGTTTTTCAGGCTGAACAGAAACAAATGGATTTTTTGTTTTGTATTTTTCTTTTGTTTGTCTGTTTGTTTTTACAGCTCCATTAAGCTTTCACCTCATTCTCATTTCCTTACTTGATTTTCTGGGTAGAGGAGCATCACTATTGCTCAGCTTGGCCAATACTTTGTATTTGGCATGAAAGCAGCTGAACTGTACCTACTACACTTCCAATTTATTAAGTACTGGTCTAGAGCTCCTGGGATATCAGTTTCCAATACACTTGGCTTTGATACTCACATGGAGAAATATGCAATACGCTTCACAAAAACTGTAGTGTTTTTTGGTTTTTTTTTTTTTTTTAGAAAAATTCCAGGGAACTGTGCTCTCTAAAGTTACTGCACACTGAACAGCCCCTCTAGCACCAGGAGACCCAGGTCTCTAGGTTAATAGAAGCTCTGGACTTTCAGATTTATGACTACTGCCTTCACTTTCCAAGAGAAAGTTTGCTTTGTCCATATGCCAATGTATTTCAAAGGAGCTAAACCACAGACACAGAAGAATACAACTGTAAACCTTTCCTTTCGTGAAATCCTCATGCTCAGTATATATTTACTAACCACTGACCCTCTTAGCTAAACATAATAAGAAAAAAAAATAATTGACAAAGACCCCTGATATCTTCGTGGTCTTTTGTTGTTGTTTTTTGTTTGTTTTGCTTTTTTGTTTAATTTATATATCATAGAATCATAGAATATCCTGAGTTGGAAGGGACCCTTAAGGATCATCAAGTCCAACTCTTGACACCGCACAGGTCTACCCAAAAGTTCAGACCATATCTACTCTATCTACAGTTTGATTTATGAAGTACTCTTATAGAATCCTCAGAAACACGTTTTTCAAAGACACGTTCCTAAGAGCCATCTGTGACATAATGAATACAGTAACACAGAAAGAATATCTGGAAAAGAATCAGTGGGTTCCTGAAGGGAAGCATATCTAAAATATCTGCATGTAAATAAATACGCAGACACAAATCTTTCTCTCTCTCTAAAAATCAAGCGAGGAGACAGTTACCTTCCATTCAATTTAAAATGATTCTTATCTTTGCAATGTTCCATTAGAATAGGGGAACTCTGTTACCAGCATTCTACATGTGTGCAGACAGACAGAAAGACTAACTGATTATCCAAGATCACAAAGACTGAGTCAGAGAGGGACACTGCCCAAGATCTAGGACAGCAGACGGAGCATCTCACACACTAGGCCAGGCTTCTTCTGGGGAAAAAGAAAAAAAAAAAAAAAAGGAAAAAAAGACAGTTTTCTCATGTATTAAAGTAGGTTTCTTACATGCAACTTTAACAAGTGAAAGTTCACACTTGGGTGAGTATGTCCACTTTTGAGGTGGAATAGCTCTACTTTATACATATAATATTTGCCAAGCCAGAAGCATTTTAGAAATAGCTGAAATATTTAGTAGAACAAGAAAATAAACTTTGTGTCTGTTTGCATTAGAATGCATAAATCAACATAGGCTGATCTAGAAACACAACTGCTGAACATAAAAAAGACTCTAATTTCAACATTTGCTTGCAAACTAGCTGCACAAATCATGGAATTTCCAAATTCTTTCAGGTCTGAAGTACAAGTAGGTTGCTCAAATACAAATATGCATTATCCAATTTGCAGGCTAGATTCAAGCCCAAGAGATATCTTCTATTAGGGGTATCGTTAAGAAACTAATAGTTGCAGTCTAATGTTGCTGTGACTGAGGCATGGCAGGAACTTCATTTCCCAGCCTCTGGTCTCTACTAATCAAAGAACAGGCTTATATATTTGATTTACTCACATAAAGCTATCAATATTTATGTAGCAATCAGGTGTTGAATTCATCACACCCCATTTTAGATGCTGCAGAAGTTTACACCTGCAGTGGAGCTCGTCCTCTAGACTCACTTTCATTAATGAAGAGACATAACTGTTTCTAGGGGATGATTCATCTTACTGTACATTAATCAGCCTCTGCAAGCCCCTGCGACTGCACAGGAGCACATTCTGACATAAGGGTGAGTCACTGAAGCACATTTTTGCAATTCAGAACCTGACCGTCAAATCTGACATTCCCTCACCCTAGATATATATATAAACCCCAGAGGGTAGGGGTAAGTCACATGTATGCACAACGCATTGTTATAGCACACTAAACTTTTTCAATTTAATAAACAGAAATAAGTTGGGAGATGGGGAGGTTCTCTCATGTTTTGCACTAGCTTTTTTTTCCTCCAGAGGTAATTCACAGAGATGCGGACCACCTTGATCCTTGCTATCTATGATCTCCAGCTGAGGCTGCAAAAATTTCGTACATCTGACAGAGCAAGTGTCATACCTCCTAACACAGCCCATTGCATGAAATAACCAGCCACTTCTAAAACTTTGTCCAACGTGTTTCCTGGATCCCAGGTGCATGGAGAAATTGATGATACACCAGTACCTAGCTTTAACAGACAACACTGGTGTTAGTCTAAGACTCGAAAAGAAATATGAGGATACCAGATATTTTCATTTCATTTTCTATATATTTCCCAGTGAAAATGTGTCAACAACAACATGATTTTTTTTTTTTAGTAGTGTTTACAGACAGGATGCACTATTTGACATGTATTCAGCTCTAGAGCAACTTTAACTAAATTATTCATTCACTTTCCAGCATTCTATTTCAGAAAAATAATTTTCCTGAGGGAAATTTTGATTTTTCATGCTATCTCTTCTGTCATAAGATAGGAGTTCAAAACACTTAACAGGGAAAAGCAATTTAGATTAAAATATCAGGTTTTGAGGGAAGCCTTTTGTTATTAAATTTTGAACATACTGTAGTAACTGCAAACTAGTTAATCAAAAGTTACTTTTCAGCTCTGGTAGACAAAAAATAGCTGTCCTGTAACAGCATACGTGAGGTAAAAAACTCAAGAGCCTATGCACAGTTTTTGATTTCTTCTAAATTCTATGGCACGCAAACGATTTCACTGATTTTCCTATATAATCGCTGAGGTAAGTGAATGCACATCTCAGTTTTATTATTTTGACTACGAAATCTAAATTCAAAAACAAAAATGTATGTAATTAAACCTCTATAAGCAACCTCTTTTTTCATTCAAGAGATGCAAATTAACTTTTAAGATCCTCCAGCAACAGGAGGAAATGAAACAAATGAAAAGAAAGATGGTGAGAAACACACATTTTGCTGTCAGGTTTGGGGCAGTCCTTCTCCACAGGTAGATGTCATCTGTCTACATGAAGCTTTCTTTTAAAATAAATAAATACATAAAATAGGCTTTGCAGTTTTCTATGAAACTATCAATGATTTTTCACATTAAACTAAAATGGATCACTGTTACTGATTCCAGGTAGAGGAGTGGACCCATTAAGTTATATGGCATTGGCTACGTATGTGAAAATAACTGAAATCAAACATAGTAAGGCAAAAATATGCCAATGCCTACAACATATAAGGAAATGGATCCTACTCTGAGATGGCAAGTAGCTCCATTCCCCAGGAAGTTAGCTGTAGTCAGAAATAGTAATTTGGCCATTGGATTAGGATTTTCAAGAGTTGTGGGAAAAAAAAAAAATAGGACAAACTATGAGATCAACTGTGTCTTACATATAACGTATTCAGAACACTTTGCACTATCCTTCCCCACCCCGCTCCCCTCGCCCCCCCAAATAAAAATACTGGGTTCTTAGTATAAAACCCGTTAACATGATACCCAGATGGTTATTGAACATTTCAGATTTGGCACCCTTTGTCTTTTTATGTCTTTCCTTGAAGTCCATCTTGACCTGTTACACCCAAGGCCAACAGCATGTGGCTCATAACTTTGGTTTTGCCCATAAAATTTGCACATAATTTGCAGGTAGCAGAAGCATAAGAGAAATGCAGTTGTCTCTGTTTCTGGTGAAGATGCTAACTTTACCATATTCAACCTGCTTGGCCACAGCAGAGCATCAGGTAGCGTTTGGGTCCAAAGAAAAATAAATACTTCAAGTGCTGAAGGAAATGTCATCGCCATGCACAGACTTCTCTTAAAAAAAAACAAAAACAAAAACAAACAAAAAAAAAAAAACAAGACCCACCACTCACAAATTCATATGAATTCAGTTACTTACCTTTAAACATCTAAATTGTAAATAAATACCACCTCTCAAATAAATATCCAACTGACCAAAGATATTTTGGCATTCTACCCACTTGTGAGCAACTATCACTATTTGAGTACCAGAGCATAAAACATGTACCAAGAGGGGTTTATATGATGTGCACAAACATCCACAACACACAAGGAGATAACTGTACTTATAATAATTAGAAGACAAACTCATAGGGTCACTAAAAGACACCTTATAACATCAGCAAGCTTTGAATCAGCTTCTAAACCACAACACTGATTAAAGCAGACTTAACAAGAAGGCCAAAAGCACAGCACTCTCACTTGTTACCTTACTAAACACTGTACTAAAAGCTCATACACATCCCAGTATCAGTAACAGAAGACCAAGCACTTAAAAAAGATTCTGGAAAGAGGAAGAAATGAATTCCATCAGTTCTTCCAAGTGAGAATATTAAAAAAAGCTCTTCTCCCCACAAATTGAAGAAAAAGCTCTTAAAGTGAGATACATACAAGATTAAAAAAATCTGCATTGAAGTATCTATAAAACAAGTAGTAAATAATTAAGCCTATCTGGTATCAGAAAGCAATAGGGTAGAAACATGCATCATCATAATGGCACAAAGCAACACTGGTACTTCAGATCGTGCAGCAAAATTAATCCACGTATAAAATTCTACCAGAACAAAGAGGTAAAATCATGGTTACAGGGTTTATTTCATCTCCATTCTGTCATGGAAAAGTTAAGATTACTGTTGGTGTTTTTCATAAAACATTTGTTAAGTGAGAACTAGCAGTGCCGAAATTTTGCTTCCATTCCATCTACATAAATTATACAGGGACATGCTGGTCCCTGGCCCGAGATCTGCAGCACACAGGCCTTCACAGCTGGCATTTAGAACAGAAACTGAAGCACACTACATTTACAGCCTAGAAACAACTCTTTTTCACAAAAGTCCTCTTCTCTGTTTCATTCGCAACACCCAAGCTGCTTTATCTAGTGTGGTAAGACAGATATGACTGTAAGAAGATTCAACTCCTTTCTGCACGGGTACAAAAAGTAAATTTAAAAATAACCCAGCCACAAGCAACATTTCTACTAAACAGCTTCTTCCCCCCCCCCCCCCTCCCTACCCCCAAAAAGAATCGTCTGCTGAGAATTAATTGCCTTGCAAAGTACCTTGTCACAGGATCATCTCATCGAGGGGTATATGTCATCACTAAATGATTTGTGTATCATCATAAAATAATTTCAGCCATATTCCAGAGCCAATTTCTGTTCACGACTGAAGGTACCTACAGGCTGAGGACCGTAAGTTTTGCTTGTTAACTCTCTGCCTTTGCTTCCACGCTCCCACCAGAGCCCTCTCGTTAGTTTTGTCTCAGCACTGTGCAATGGCACGTGGCTCTCCCCAGAGCTGCCAGTCCTCCCCATTAGCCGCCATTTCGGTAACCCCACAGAGGTCCGATTCATTCCACATTCCCCAGTCCTTACCGTAGGTTCATCAGCCAACCCTGATCTCCATTCTCCCATGGTATTTTTCAACTGCCCATTTTAGCCTCGGTGGTTTGAAAGATAACATTACTCTCTCCCTATAATAACTAATTGGCCATGACTGAGGAAGTGCATGAAACATACAGTAAACACAGAACAAGCCATTATATTGGTTCTAAAATTAAGTTTTGATGGAAACTGCCAGGCAGACAGACAGAAAAGCACTCTCCAGGGACAACATTCGGGTTTGGAGCTCATTTCTCTCAGCATCTGACATGCTCTAGAGGTGAAAGCATGGCTCGGCTGAACTCAATGAGAGTTTTCACTGCAGACTTCAATGGGGCAAGAATTTCACCCCAGGGACACTGCACAGCACATCCTTCAGTCAAGCTTAAGGTAAGTGGCTGGCGTGACACAGAAAAGAGTCAGCTGGGGCTTAGGAATTTCTTTTAGTTGCATTAGTTGACACAGTTATTTGCTTTCATTTTTGTCCTACTGAAGGGGATGCCGCTAGAATTGCAGCACAATTATGTAACACAGCTTCTATTGATTCTTTCATTAGAGACTGGACTCAGATATGAAAACAAGCCATAGAACTAGAAAGAGCACGTTACCTTACTGCAGTGCTGAGGATCAAGCTACCAGCTTTCACCTTGCTGCTCCTTCGAGTATCATTGCATTGATACTACGAGTAGTTCTTCGTATCATTAAGAAACTAAAAACAGCAGCCAACATCTCGCGTTTCATTAAAAGAAAAAAAAAAAAAAGATGACAGCTCACTAAACACTTACCCATGAAGTACTGAAACATGAGGCTGGACTGCCTGTGCCATTCTCTGCTAGCACATTCACAAAGCAGCTCTCACCTCACAGCACAGAACCAGGCACTCAGTTGCCCCCACGCTCGGTGCTGAGCCCACTTACCCCCCTTGGACTCACCAGGACCATTTAAACATACCTGGGGCCTGGACAGAGTTCTCCCACATACAGCAAAATCTGCAAATATCTTTCTGTGTGTGACACAAAGCGAGAGAGGACAGCGTACCACTGCTGCACCATGTCCTTGCCACCACTTCACACCCAGAGCCACGACGGCCACACACACGGTATCTCCAAGCCTTGACACCTTCCACCTCCAAGCACCCCACAGCCTCGGAACAAATGTGATATCTCCTACACCACTGCTGGTTTGCTTGGTCACCAAGTTAGTACGGCAATGGGAAATGTCAGATTTTGGCTAGCAGCAGCTGATACAAGCAGCCTCCACTTTGCTGCAGCGGGAGAATTTTGACAAGTTTAGATTTCCAAAAACAATTACCTTTTGGGAATTCTTCCTATTTCAAATTGTCAAAGAAAGTTTCCCTAAGAACTAAAACACTTGAGAAAAATCTGGGTTGGTTTCACGGACTTGAACAGCCTCACCACTGCTTTCTCAGTCTTTCTCTCACACCCCACAGTGATCAGACACTGGATTATTTGCTGTACGGAGACTCAGATCACAAGACAACTTCTGAAGAGTTCAGGGGGGTTCTCATCTGCAATTTGGCCCAAGTCCAATGCTTTTTATAAAAGTATTTACTGAAATTATTCAGCCATTTTTCAATTCAGCTCCAGTGTTATTCTCTGTGACTTCCAGTTGTGAACTCCAGAGTTTAGCTAATGATTTCACAAGGGAGAGTTCACTTATGTTTTGGATCTATGTTATGTTGATCTGCCTGGTTAGTGAAAGATAATCATTTTTTGTCATCTGAAAGGGAAAACCCAAAATATTTGCTTTATGTAGTTGATTCTCAAATCATGATGATCTTTCTGTCCATATGACCCCATTAGCACTCTGACAAATAAACAGAAAATAGAGTCAAGTAATAGATTTGCCCTGAAAAAAAATATCCACAGAAACAAAGCTCCACATACATTTCTCTGCATACGTGTGCTAAATTTTTCAGGGACTGCTCTTGTAATTAATCACCCCCAATTTAAGGGATTATTGCTTTGATGTTAAAAATAAAGTATGTTGGACAAAGAACCAAAAACAAAGAGAGAAAATGGGATAATACACCTATTCACACGGGTTAGGGAATAACAAACTCAACTGAAGCTTGCCAGTCCTGATTTAGAATGATTTCCTCCACTGTTCTCCACCCTCTGACACACCCACAGCACATAAATATGATGAATGCAAGATGCCAATAGCAAAGCATAAACACATTATTCCTACCCTGCTGAAGTCATGAACCTGTCTGTCAACATTTTCACCACAAGCCCCAAATCTAAATGTAAAAAAGCAATTAGAAGCACTGCTACGTCTCTATTCAGCAGCAGCTGGGCTCTGCAGCTACCAAACACTGGCTCCACCGAACTGTCAGACTCTGGGGACTGACACAAGGTCCCATTTTAGGCCCTTAACAAAACTCTGGAGCCTCTTCAATAACTGACATCAGCAGGACCTGGATAAACCCCTTCACGCAACCAAAGCAGCTGCATGCTCTGCTCCTACCAGGAACTACAGGGAGCTATGTAAGGCCCCTGTGCTGCAGCACAGTGCCCCGCATAGGGTAGCCAGCTGATGACACTGCTCGTACTGATTCCATGTGTTATCTTCTTCTAGGGGAGGGCAAAGGATCTAAGACAGCCGGGCACAACCACAGATTATAATAATTTGTTTTTGTTTTCTACAGTACATTTTCAGCACTTGCATGCTCATGATCTTCTTGCCATTCTATTAATGCAGCGTACACAAATAAAAATGAATTTCTCCTGATTCATCTAGGATTTAAAAAAAAATTCGTCATAGACAGAGACCGGGTTAAGAGATAACGTTTTTCAGTCTTCAATCACATCCATACTACCATTCTGCTGTGCTGGATATCTAATGAAAAACCCTGGCTTAAAAAAAAAATAAGAAAAATAAAAACAAGGAAAAAACATCTTCTCTTGAGTCACACTGAATGCATCTTGAACATTTTCTTGCAGCTTAACTACAATAACTATAATGATACAGGCCTGACAGCAGCTGATGTGATAAGCCAGATGGAGATCTCTCTTATGCTAATGAGTTTATTGCCTTTCTGTCAAACAAGAGGGACAATCAGTAGGTGAAAATTAACTTCCAATCAAGAATACCACAAATCAGCTGTTGGGTGCACCTGTAATGCACAATTATAGTACTCTACCTAAGTAACCAGTTCTGTGACAGTTTTTGCTACAGCATAGAGCAGAGAAGCAATCTCGGTCACAAGATCATATTCAACTGTTTTGAGAGTAAATTACCTAACTCTGTAACACTACCACCTTGCCATCTCCTCTTTCAACAGCAAGTGTTTTACAGTAAGTAAAGCGGTGAATCTCCTTTAAAGGGATCACTTTAAATGTTCTTTTATTTATTATGCTTTAATCAAAGTCACCAGAGTTTATCTAAAGAAGTTAAAAACGTCACACTGGCAGCTGGAAGATTTTATTTATAAGGACTCAGAGGTATTGGGTTCCCATAGTTTGACAACGTTGCTTTAATTTATTTATTTTTCCAATTAAAAAGTTCTCACTGCTCATGCATTTTTTAATTCCTTAATGCCCTGTTCTAACAGAAGAAACATAAAAGACGACAACAACATGTTTTTCAGAGGAAGACTACTTCCTAGCCTGCTCCAGTTTTATAATCTATTCTCTTATACACTTACCAACTACTCCCATCAAACAGCTACAAGTATGCATCAAAACTATAGGCTGTATTCATAATAAAATGCACTTCAGCACATATTTTTACTGGAAAGCATTTATTTTTGCAGCAAATTGCCTTCTACCTTTTATGCTTGCAGACAAAGTTCAAGGAAAGAAATACTTATGCTCTTCGGACAGGTGTGTACCTTTGCAGCAATAGGGTTGACAAGAAATAAAGCAAAAATAAAAATGAAAAGCAAGCAGCCTTCAGATCACCTCCGCAGATGAATCAGATACATTGAAAACTATTTAGAATTTATATTTCTTTAATAAATTATCAATAAATGCATTTTAATACAGTTCCCACCACCTCTTAAATTGTAGCCCCAATGCTATTCCCTCACTCTTGGGCAACGTTACACACTTGCTACAGCTGAAACTAATTCCCATTGAACTGAAAACAAATGCCAACTTAAAATAGGCCTTGACAATCTCCTGGGGCTGAAAACCTCCTGACAATGCAGCTACACACAGCAGGATCCTTTACCTCTGCTCCCCAAAGAGAACAAATCTGGGAAGGTGCTTGACAGAGCCTATTTCACAACACAATAACCCTTTAGGACCACAGGTTATTTAAGGACCCTCTGACAGTTGCTCTAGATTAGTCTAAGTATTCACCAGAAAAGCAGCCGGTGACAACTCCCTTTTCCCTGCAGTAAGAAAGCACAGCTCCAAAGCATAACCAATGTTTCAAAACAAGAGTTGCATGCCACTAGCGGACTTAGCACTGGAGGTGTAACATCAGGAAGGAAAGCAATAGCAGTGAAATTCATTTCCATGTTGCTTTCAGCATAGGTTTTATTTGTGCATCAGTTGGACGTTCATAATGAATATAGTCTTTTCATTTTTTCTAAGCTTGCTGAACCTTACCAAAATGTTACAGATGTGCATATACACCCACCGCTTATGCCAAAAGTCTGAACTGTATCCCTGGCTAGAGGCTACCTCCTAGATCCAATGCAAAGGCTCTCGATGTCAGTGAAAACAGAGTCCAGTGACTTTCGGTGGGTTTTTAGCCTGGATTCTCAAGCATTTTCCTGTGCCAGCAGCTCTAAGCTTGAGCATCAAACTCAGCAACAATTCTTACTCCCTGTTCATCAAAGAGCGCCAAAAGCAGCAAGTAATGCACAGTAGGAGCTGATTTCAAAAGGACACTT
This sequence comes from Anas acuta, assembly GCF_963932015.1. Classification (NCBI taxonomy): domain Eukaryota; kingdom Metazoa; phylum Chordata; class Aves; order Anseriformes; family Anatidae; genus Anas; species Anas acuta. Next base: position 54,676,674 of record NC_088983.1, on the reverse strand, counting down.
TTGTACTTGTGCAGATACACCTCCTTTGATACATACGCCTCCCCCACCATGTTACGTATCATTAGAATAGAGGCAATTATACTGTTTTAAAGATGACTCTTAAAAGCACTAAAGGCTTTTACCAGTACTCAGGTAGCCTACCCTAAACTATCTAGGTGTGAAAAACAGAAATCAACTTTGAATTGAATCCAAAAGACAATCAAGTACCCAATGTCAAAGCAATTTTACAAACCAGATTAATGTGGGTGGTAAGACTGGAAGGAATAAAAGTAGATTTAACTCTCTTTACAACTTAAAAGTTTCATATGCAATGCTTTCCGACACACTGCAGTTTTCAGAAGCCAGAGGGCGGATTTGGGTATCGATGTAAATCCTGTAGCAAAATTACGTTATGTCTGGATATTTTTCCCAATGCAAATACTTCCAGTGCAATTTCACATGCAGGCTAACTTTAATAACACATTATTCACAAGTCACTTACCAGAATAGTCTTGTATAGTATATTACTGTAGCCGAAAACAAAAGGAACACTGTGTTTATACAAATTCATGCACATTTGTAAGGATGCAAAGTTGCAACCCCCTTAAAGAAATCCCATAGGAATCCAAAGGGTGGACACAGAACTTCTAGACAGGGTCCAGCACAGAGCCATGAAGATGATGAAGGAATTGGAGCATCTGCCTTATGAGGAAAGACCAAGTGCGCTGGGCCTGTTTAGCCTACTACAGAGGAGGAGATTGAGAGGGGATATTATCAACTTCTGTAAGTACCTGAGGGGACAACGTAAAGATGATAAGCCAAACTCTTCTTAGTGGTGGCAAGCGATAGGACAAGGGGTTATGGGTATAAATTGAACCACGGGAGGTTTCGTCATCATATGAGAAAGAACTTGTTTTCAGTTCAGGTGACAGAGCACTGGAACAGGCTGCCCAGAGAGGCTGTGGAGTCTCTCTGTGGAGTCTCCTTCTCTGAAAATACTCAAAATCCACCTGAATGCAATCCTGTGTAACATGGTCTAGGTGACCCTGCTTGAGGAGGGGAGTTGAACTAGACGATCTCTGGAGGTCCCTTCCAATCTCAACCATTCTGTGATTCGCTGTGATTTTTTCATCATTTTTATCCCCCTCTTTTTTTTAAACAAGGGTGAGGAAAGAGTAAGAAGGAAGTGCAGAACCCCTTTCACTAGGCAGGTACGCTTGAAGCTAATTTTTTTTCTGATGGACTCTCCAAAAGAGAAGCAAAACCCGAATCTCTGCAGGAGGTTGGACAGGTGAATCTATTGAATGCAGTCGTATTCGCCTTCCCTGTTAAGTCTGCAAAAGCATTGCTTCTCATTAGGCATCTGCCCACAGCCTAAAAGGGTGGCATTTACATATAAATCTACAGTCCTTAACACTGGATTCTGTGCATACTTTCAGCTGCAGTTTTCTCGACTCTAATTTTAGGAAAACTTAGGGGTTTTGTTAGTGCTCAGAAATCCGCTTCATTGGCTTGCCCTTCTTTAGACCAAGCATTTCATTTTCACATCTTTTGACATTTATTGTAGTGTCAGCCAGAAATGCCAGTGCAAAGATGAAAAATATGTTGACTCCTCCTTTGAGTGCAAAGATGTAGGGGGCTAAAATAAAAAGCAAACTACAACACCAACATTCACAAAAGTCTCTAATTAACCCAACAGAAATGACACAGCTGAGTCAGGAACTTTAAAACCTTTTTTTCCTTTTTCCCCCTCACCATTTAAGTTTTCACTATGATCTGTATACAAGTCTTGCTTTCAAAACTATTCCTATTACTTTATGCAGGAGTTGTCATAAACTGCCACAAATCCATGGCCAAATAGATATTTAGGTATGAAGCTATGCTGGGAACAGCCAAGAGGACACTCTTAGATCCATCAGCCCTGTTTAGGGGCTGACAGAGACGTCTATATGTATTTACCACCTCATATGACAGCACAGCTTATTCTGTAATTGTATTTATCTATTGCTTCTTGTTACTGTAAAGAACATCAACCATGACACTATGCAGCTCTCTTGTTCCTGGATAGACTTCTGTACCAGACAGGCATTTTGTGTCATCTTCCTTTAACATCGCATGCAAGAAGGCAGCCAGCAAAAAAAAATAATAAAAAAATCTGCTAAGCAGGTCTTCCATAACACAATTACTGTTCATCAATATATATACTATATATATATATACATACATATATATATATTAAAAAAAAAAAAAACACAATAAATAAATAAAACATAGGAGATGAGGAATCTGTCCCAAAACCCAGTATGCCAATAAACAGAAAAGAAAAGGAAATTATAATCAATAAAAAATAATGGTAAGATAAACAAATCCGAAGACCAAGACAAAGACAATCTTTACAAATTATAAATTTCATGCCTGAATGAAATCAAAACTGCTCTAAGCATATAATTGTTTTTAGGGTATGAACAAAAAGATTTAATAGGCAACCTTCCTTGAGATTAGGTTATTACTGTCAGTAGTCAATGCAATTGCAGAAAATGGTTGTAACATTCCTTTTAAGACAGTACTTCATAACTACTTTGGGCAGTTTTAAAACTTCTCCAAATGTTCCAATTAGCATGTCCTGCCATAAAAGTCCCATAACTTTATTCTGCCTGCCTGAAATGAGGACTTTAGGAAGAAATATCAGCTACCATCGCCCTATCCATTTAAATCCAACAATTCCAAAACACATACAGCAGACTGATCCTCTCACCAAATACAAAAAATATTTTCATACTTGTTTCAGTGCAGGAATATGTGAAAGTAACAGCTCATTTTCCTCACTCCTTAAGACTACTTTTGAAGGTCCCAATTTTGAGTTTTGTGAGTTCCCTCATCAACCACTAATTTAGCAAAAGCCAGTCTTCAATATGTTGTGAGATCATGTCGCATCAGAAGAAAGATTCCTGGGTCATTGCCTTTTTATTCCTTGAAATCCTGACAATCTGCCGTCTTGTTCTTGTGCTCTTCGCAACTTCTTAAGGAAAAAAAGTTCAATGACAGAACACCCTTCCAGAAACAAGCAGCATCAGTTCTATACATGTGAAAAGAAGCTGCCAGGTTTCTTGGAACTTTCCAAGCAGGGCAGTGGGTGGAATATCAGCAAAAATTGCACTGCTCAATTATGTAATATAAAATTAAAATGCCTCTGACACATCTATCTATTCTTCAAGTTTTCAGGTATGCTGAGTGAAGCAGTTCACAACAGAAAGACTGCACAGCAATCTATCACTCTTAAATGCAATCACAGTCAAACATAACATCAGCAAGTGCCTGAACAACAGAGATGCATTTAATACTCCCCAGTCAGCAATCAACCTTTTCCACATTTGTTCATAATCACAATGTAATGTAATATTTTAATGCTTTCTTTTCCTTTTCTAATTCCATTACTGTTTGCTGTACTTTTTAAATTAAGCTTTTTTTAATCTCCTTTTGCAGTTTTAGTCTTGCCCTGTAAGTAGAGAGCATTTTTAAAAGAATTATATTACTGAAGACGTTTTCTTACCTGTTGCAGTCCACGTGGAGCAGAAGGTGAGATGCACTAAGCGATACAGCAATCTTGTGCCACTGTCCATCTGCCAGGCGGTAAGGGAACACCTCTGTTCTTGACTTCCCATTAAACCTGTAGTGATACCTAATCTCATCCCGTAGTCCACTGCTCTCCAGTTCAAAATAGCTGTAGGTAAAACATGAAGAAGAATCAGCTCCATTTTTGGTCTATTTATTGCTTCTGTCGCGTTCTTCTTAGTTCACCTAGTTCCTTAAGTAAATACCACACGGAAGGTCACAATCTAAAGACATTACTCAGCATGGATTTACTAGGCCATTTTTTAAAAAGAAGTAGAGACAAGTACTACGCATTCAGCACATTATAAAAATGGCAATACCATTTACATGAAAACAGCTCATGTTCAAAACCATTTGATTGTCCTGGAAATTGAAGTCCTCTTTTTATCCACAGAACAGGTTCAATGACAAGAAAATGATCCTTATTCTATTCACCAAGACGTTTTGTATGAATGCAGGATTTGTAGGCAATGCAAAAATAAAGGACTCTATGTATCATTACCAATGAACAAACAAAAAGCCATTAAGGTAAAAAAGCATCGGGTAATTGTGGAATTTGTACTCACTATTTGCAAATCTACTTAAAAAATTATTTACTTTTAGGACTCCCATACACACAATTGTGTTTAATTCATTTTCTCAATTTTATTTTTACAGCTGTAATTGTTCAGCTTTACAAGGGAACAAAGCCTCCTGGATAGATCAGGTGTCTCAACACCTGGCATTAGCAATCAAAACCTTCACACACTTGTCACAAGGGAACAGCCCTTGGACAGTACTGTCGAGTTAACAAAGTAAAGCTATTAACTGGCCTCATGCTGGCGGGAGGAGGCAGCTCTTATTCTAGGGTGAATTTTGCCCTAGTGGCAACACGTTGACAGCAGAAATAGCGAAGCCTTGTCTTGGCCCTCAGATAACAGAGAAAATTTACAGCATATGAAATCAAGGTGCTCATTTTTCTTGCAAAACAAAGCCCTGGATATACAAAGGTGGTTATACAGACCTTTGCTGAGAGCAGAAAAACCTCTACAATTAAGTACAGATGTTAGGTTTTCCAGCTAGCCCCTACCCCTGTCTGCCTCTGAAGTGCCATGTTTTTCCCTTCTGGAGGACAGCAATTTAACATGGCAGTTGCAAAATGGATGCTAGTTTGGGGTTTAAAAAAATAAATACATACATACATATATAAAAAAACTGCAATGCAAAATAATCAATACCCAGTTGACGATTACTGTTTTTACAGACCTTAACAGCCAGTATGGACAAGTATTTCTTCACAAGGTGTGTGTACTTCAAGAATGATTCTCACCAGTGAAGCAGAGGCTATTTAGAACACAAAAACTAAAAAATTGAGATCTTTGGGAGGAACTAGGTTCTCAGATTAAACGCTAGCTGGGGACATATGCAACAGATCACAACAGACTGGAAAGGTGAACTTCAAGGCAAAGCTTGGCCCAAAGAGAAACTCAAACCCTCCTTCATCCTGACAATGCCTCGCTGTTCAGACAGCCAGAAGATTGCAAGATTTTTCACATACAACATGAGCATTATCAGGTCACATCAATTAAAGACTCAAGTGCAAAGTAAAAACAGTCACAGGCAGATAAAGGCAAAACGAAAATGGAATGAAAGCAAGGCAGACATGTACAAAAACATATTCAGTACAGGGAGGAAAAAATAGGAAAGGCTGGTGTTGTGAAGGAACTAGCTGGTTTCATGCACATAAAAGCATGAAGAGAGCAGAGAAACAGGATTTCTCTAAGCAGAAGAGCAGAATCTTGATAACCTCCACCACCTAAATACCTTTAAAATACCTAAGTTACGCTCAAAGAAATTTGGAGAGGATATTTTTATTATTTTATCTTGATATTCAGTAAAAGCTCAGTCAACATACAGAAGATACTGGTTCTGGTGTTTTGCAAGCCAGGAAAGTACTAGGGCAAGTACCATCAGTGAAGTCATACTTAAAAAGTTACATGTTCCTTAATTGCCATCTGCTGTCAAAGCACAAATGGAAGTCATTAAAGAGAACTTTTGCTCTTGTTCAGATGAGCAACACTGAGACTAAAAAAAAAAAAAAAGAAAAATCAAAAAAGACCTACACAACATCTTTCTCACATCCAAAGTATTAGTATAAATGCATACATTTTTACATGGCTGATCACAGAACAAGACAAGCTTCTGTCATGGGAAGCACTTGGCTTCCTGCAGTCATTCTTCATACTGCCTTACAGCCACAGAGCTGATCATTTACTACATAATGCTTTGTTTGTTAATAAAAAAAGGCAGTATGCCAGCCCTGGAAAGGTCAGTCAGACACTGTTCTTAATCATGTATGCTTTATCATGTGAACTATATAGGAAATTGCAAAGCAACATTGTTTCCCATCTGAGAAGCTTTAGTGTCAGTAGTTGCTTCTGGACTAAAAACAGCTTGTTGCTTATGCACAGAGCTCGTTGTCAGACTCCCAACTCATTTTATGTAAAACAGAAGAGATTAAAGCTTACTGCAATAGCCAGTGCTAACTATATATGTACACCTGCACCTGTGGCTGAATGTTACAAGACTGCATAAAACACCACATTTTACCTCTTCAGCTACGTGAAAAGAACATGACAGCAAACAAATTCTGCACCTATTTTTCATCTCCCTTCGACAAGTGCAAATCAGAAGCAGATACTCTCAAACAACCATCAGCAAACAGCAGTCAACAAAAACACCAACAGGAGAAACTGGCTGGATAGCCCCATTTGCAATCTCTAGTATTTAAATAGTGCAAGACAGCATAAGCCAGCATGCCTGCATTGATTTCCTTTACATATTTATTTATTTATTTGATTTGGGGGAAGAGGAGAGGGGAGATGTGCAGATTCACACAGAGATCTTGACTATACAGACACACATATCACCATGTTTACATCTTAGGAGATGTGGTTGTTTTTTCTCTGAATAAACCATATGAGTATAATTCATTTGCAAATAGCTTTCTCAATAGCAAACATCTTTTCTTTCCTCCTCCAACTAGACTCTAGAGAAAAGCTACAACATAAAGGCCACTCACTGCTGAAATAAACGTGCCTATTCTGTGTTCAAGTTCTAATCTGCAAGAAATGGAAAATGGAAGGGAAAAGAGTGGCAAATCATAAGTTCAGGCAAGCAATCATCAACCTGTGAGAAAATGATTTTTTATTTTACTCTTAAAATCTATCTCAGTTTTTGGGCATGCTGTTGCACAATTTTTATCTACATCTTTCAATTGACAGGTAAATGGGGAGGGGTGGGGGGTGGGGATTAACAGAAGCTACCGTACAAGAGGAAAGAAAATGAATTAGTCTCTAACATGCACGTCTTTTTATAGGTTTTTCCCAATATTTTACCAGGAAGAAGAAAATGCTGGAACCAATCAAGTCTGGGATCCTGAAAGGATTAAAGCATCTGGGAAAAAAACATGCTGGTCTTCCACACTTGTACTGCCTGAATAAATGCATCAGCAGCAGACAAGTGTGAACTTTCCATGTTGCTATGAGATCCGTATCAACAGCCCAAGGGAGACTGCTGAGTGTTACAATCAGTTCTGCTGCTGCATCACAACCACATGAAGTCTGGGATGGGTCTAAGATATCTCTGTGTGTCAACTTCCTGCTATGGTTAGCCTCCCTGCTGCCTTCATTGTGACCTTTTCCAAGAGACATGTGCGACAGTCACCTATTTGTCAGCCTGTTAGCACAAAGGGATGCTTTCTTGTTTTGTTATTTCTCAGTGTTTTGTATTTTATTACTTTTGATCATGTCTGTTTAAAAAGAAACATCTGTTTTGACAGATCAAATTCTCAGAACACATGTATCAAGAAAAAAACACTGTTTATGGAAGAGCAATACAGAGGAGTGTGTGACCTTGGCTGAAACTATTCCACTGCTATAATCTCCAAATTTGTTAAACATGTGGGTTACTACTGGCTTATTTTACACAATTATACAATTCCAGTCCTTTCTCTATATCTGTCAGCAGTCCCTCTCATTCAAATCGCAATGTGTAAGAGAAAAAAGCAAAAACATGTTTCTAAATTCAGATTAATTTTATGCACATCAAAAAGCTGGGTTATTTTAAGACTGTGGAACGTGCTTTACAGAAGGACATCATTCCACGATCAACTCAACATGCTTTGCAATTCTTCTTGACAATTTTTTCAACCCCTACGTACCTTACATAAGGGTACTGTAATAAGAAGATAATGCCTGGCTATTTTTAGGAGAAAATAATACCTAACTTACTGAAGTTTACTCCTTTTTTTTTTTTTCTTTCATTTTACCACAATCACAGTCAAGATCTACCTGTGTGTTTGACAGCTCATTTCACTTCCAGATGAGAAAATAAGGCTTCAGGTTCCTAAAAGTACACCATAAATTGGAAACTGATGATGTGGATGCCATGACCCCAAAAAATGTAAAAGTCAGCATCGATGTTAAATAAAAACATATAAGACACCTGAAGCTGAAAGCCCGAAATTTTTTTATGAGTTGTTTTAATCCATCATCTGCATTAAAGAAACATATTCGTGTATTCATCCTATTTAACAGAGCAGGGATTTTCACCTGTGACAAAAGAACATGACCTTTCATTCAAAGGCATTACTGATCTCATGGTGTCGAAGTGGCCAAAGGAGGGAGGGCTCACAGATTCCAAACAAGATACAACCCTGAGTACAACTCTGGGATACGTGTACTTGTGAACATCTTTAGAGTGCATACAGCGCTTTTTGTTCTGATCCCTATGATGCTAGCACCTATCATGAGACACTAAAACACTGCACAGTGAAGACAGGGCACCATCTGGTAAGCACAAGCCTGATTAAGTGCTTTGGTTCTAGGAACTAAGGCATGACTACTTTTTGCATTTCATTCAGGAAATTTTCCCCTTTATCACTTCCAAACATAAATAGAGCAGAGTTTTTATTCTGACTTTACAACTTCCGTCATCCCTGATCAAGTGCCAAATGAAGCCCCACAGCCTCTTTCAAGGAGCAGCACCAGCACTTGCAGCAGATGCTCTTAGAGCTACTGAACAGATGTCCCAGGGCAAGGCAGCAGGCACAGATGGCATCCCTGCGATTATGTACAAACTTGGGGTTATCATCTAGTCAAAACACTTGTGCATCTGCTTAATGGGATAAGGTCACAAAAATCACAGGAGTTCAAGGATGGAGTCACCGCTCACCTGGCACGTGATGCAGCGACACCGCAACATCAGCTCTCTCAACTGCTGGAAAAGTCACTGCCATAACAAGAATCAGGCTTGTTCAATGGTGTTATTGAACACAAGATTCAGGCAGGTTCTGTCAGTCTGGTCAAGGCACTTGTTTCCCCCTCCACCCCCCCTATTTTTTAAATAGCAAAACAAATTCAAGCAAAGTTCTAAGTCCAGCCCATTTGAAGTTAAGAAATAGAAATTAAATTCAGGAAGCTTCTACACCCATCTGCCTCTTTGCACGTGTTTGTGCACACAACCTTTTCATTTAATAGCATCGTGCCAAACAGAATATCAGAACATTTAATGATGTTTAGTAATCAAAATGGCTTCAGGCAAGACTGTGTTTTAACATCTTTTCAGAACCACTTCTGGATGTATTCAGAAACAACAGCCAAAAATCTCTATCCATTACCACGCTGACTGCATCATTTTCCATCTACAGAGGTTCTGTGATGAATCTCAGATCATTGGCTTTTGGATTTTTAGTGTTCCTGACCACTGAGTCTGCGTGCACAGTGGTACACACAGCACATTGTTATTTTGGTTGGGCAGCCAAGTGGCTCAGCCTGGACAACAGCAGAAAATAAACTGAGATCTTATTCTAACGCTCCCCTGGTGGAAAGCAAGTCAGGCTGACAGCAGGCACAGGCAATGCTATGCTAAATTCTGCAGGTAAACCAGCAGGCCTGTGCCCAAGACTATCACCACTGTCAATGAAGCCATACTGAGCAAAAGCAGTGCCTTGGAAGCAAGAGAGGCATCTGACTTCAAACAGAAGTAAACACTCACCTTGCAGTTGTCACTGCAGTTCTATAAGGATGCAAAAACTAGAGCATGGTACAGCTGTCAAGGCAAATATCTCCGTTGCTTCCACAGGCACTGTTTTTGTACCCCTAGTTACTAAAAAGTGACAGGATAAAGATCCCAAGCTCTGAAGCACTGTCAACCACTAGATTTTCAAGAATCGCTCTTTCACGTTCAAGTGCATAGATCTAGTCCTCTGCTACATATGCATACTCACAAACCACACAGCTACCTTCTGCAGCTGGTTTTAAATTTGGACAGACTGAGAGGCTGCATAGCAAAACCATGCATAGCAAATCTTCACTTACGTGGCATTAAAGACTTAGTGCAATGGCAGAGATTATGTACTGATATCAAAGCCTCTGAGCAAAACCAGACTGCCATCAGGTAGCACAAAAGGTATGCTGAATAGAAAAGGGATCATCTGTAACAGTGGAAGTATCTTGCTGAAAAAACAGATTAACTTTCTACAAAAGAAAACGCGAAATCCCACATGTTTCACAGACAAAGACTCTGATCACCTGCAACTCCAAAGTATTACTCCTATACCAGCAAATCCAATACAAGCCAAAAGTTAAAATGTTAATTTCTTTCAAACCTCCAAAAACTAAATACACTGAAGTTCTACTTCACTGTGCTATTGTCTACCTAAACACACTTCTTTCAAACATTTGTATCCTTTTATTTCAAATACACAGAACAAAACCCAGCCCATTAAACATCTTTCTTTTTCCATTATGATTACTCCAAGGACAATGGGAATCGCATTATATCAGCCTACCTTGAAACACTTCTCAATAACCACCCACAAGCGACATGTGCTGTAATAAACATTTTGTCTTTTGTTCTACAAATCTACACGGCAGCTGGGCACGCAAGCTGCAAGGTATTAGAACACTTACAATGTTCAACATATGTATTTGTGTACCTCCAACTAAGCATAAGTCACACGAATACAAATTTACTTTCTTCTTTGATCAGATAAAGAAAAAAAGTGACCCCCAACATCTGCTTGCCAGCTAAAATGCAGCTCGAGGTACAAAGCAGCTACTCTTTTTTGTGGCATGTGTTGTAAGGATTGTGCTTATGCATTTTTGTTTCCATTTCTTGTGCCTAAATATCTGTCTTTGCTGTGGGTGCTACCTGCCTACTGTCTGAAAGACATGGTCCCTCCCCCGTTCATTGTAAAACTGGTAGGTAGTAACACACTGCCCCTGAAAATAGCACAGCATCTCAGCAGGCTTCAGAACTAGCACAGTCAGTAGGGTTGAAGAGAGTCCATTATTTGAAGGATGGTAAAATCCTAACTCCTTAGGCTGCTACAACCAAAATAAATAAATTGAAATCCTCATGCACAGATAAACAAAACCAATAATCTGCTAAATTAAGTTCCTGCGAGAAGCGATCATGCAGCCAAATAGTGGGAGAAATTTTGATTTCGTCCCCTCACAAAAAGCAGGCGTTGATCTTGCAGTAAAGGATGCAGCCTAGTGTAACCACCCCGCAAGGGATGGCCTCGCTTTCTTGCACGCTTTTTCCTACCTTATACTTTGCACCAGATTTAGCCACTCAGTTGCACTAAGGGCAGGTCAACCCGAGGAGCTAATCTGACAGCAAAGAAACCCAACAAGAACAACAACAAAGAATTACTTCTTCACATAACACTGCTCCAGAACCAGGTCACTTAGCACTCACAATTACTGTGTCTGTAGCAGGGAATGCAATCCACAGTGGCACTCTGTGGGTTACTCAAGTGGTCCTTGAAGGGCTCATCACCTAAAATGCCTGGACTGAGGGTTATTTTCCCCAGTGCTCCAGTGGACCATCTGCAGTCCACAAAGTGTTTGTATCTATGGGCTTTCTAAGTAGGAATTGCCAGTTTTTCTGTGGCTAACCGCAGGACTCCAAGGCAGCATTAGCTGAAGGGTCACTGTGGGCATGCAGAAGCCTGGAGGTGCCAGCGTGACCAGAAAGCCCCCAGCAGAGCTGTAAGCAAAGCCCAGCACAACCCTGCTCAGTCCCTCCCCAGCGCCCACCGCTGCGGCAAGAACTCAGCTCAGGGGATCCCCAGATCCACAATCCTTAAATACCAGATTTTAATGAAACAAAAGAGAATAGCATAGCCTTTTAAACTAATGAAATCTGCCACTTGAGAGTCAAACTAAAATATTTGAAAACAAATTATCCTGTCCTAATTGCTATGTGCTTACAAGGAAGGTTCTTCCCTCTGATCTTGCTCTGAAATTCAGCAGCTTTCCAGTGATTTTTTGTGCTACAGCAAGTGCCATACATTTGTTAGATTCCCAGCAAAAGCCTTTCCCTTCCCACTGCCTTAAGGCCCAGCAACACAGCTGCTCACGGCTCCCCTCAGGGTGCCCCCAGCCTCTGCCTGCCCCACCACCTTCCCACCTCCCCTCTCTCTCCCCAGTGCCACCAGGGCACTGGCAGCTTGCAGGGTGAGTCCTTCGGGCAGGCACTGTGACCCTCTCCTGTCCACGGGGCACTGCCTGCTTAGCATCCAACTAAGAAAGTGACCCTCTATGAGCAATGTAGTGTGAACATCTAAGCCTCTTGTTAACTAGGAAAGTTACAGTCTCAGTGAGCAGCCAAAATTCAGAGGACGCAGTTTGCAGAAAGTTGCCTTCAGCCTAAATTAGAGGCATTTCAGTGCCTTGCCTCTATCAGAAGATCATAAAACAAGCAAACAAAATAACTCGGCATGTTGGAGAAGACTCCAAGGGGACCTACACATCCTGCTCCTGGCTGACCACAACATTTCCACACTGTCCAAATCCAATTTTAAAGAGTTTCCAACTATCAGCCATTCTGCTTCAATTGCTAACAAGGTCCAAACAATGTGCTTCAACAGCTGGTTATCAGCAGCATGTTAATGCTTCGGAGAGACAACAATTGCCATCCTAGGGTACATAAAACACCTGCTCTCAGCAGGGAGCCACAAGATAGAAGGTAGCTCCTCAAGCTGTAACTCCTTCACACCACTGAAATCAGTGGAACATGTATAGAATACAACTTTTCTGCTTCACTTCTCTCTTTTGCATACTTGAACCCAGAGGACAGAAGCAGGAGGGCACAATTCTCTAAAATGCTTTTGGGGAAAAAAAAAATCTGGAAGAAAAACTCACCAGCTTGTGTCTCTCTGGGAGGCAGGGGGGAAACTGTGTAGGTGCCTCTCGTATTTCACAATACGTAGTTCAGAGGGACAGAAGTAAAGCTGGATCTTTACATTCTCTAATCATCTTGCCAATTTAGCAATTCTACATATGAATATTGATGAAGATATGACCGTTATCCTAAAAGATCAAGTAAAATGGAAACATTTGCCGAGTTTTTCCTTCCCTTTGTTTTGAATACTGGGCATCTCAGAATCCACTGTGCTTATACACATCTTGCAGAGATTGATCTAAAATGCAGCATAGAGTACATCCAGTCCTTCAGGCTTACAACTGGGGTCAGAAGTCACTTGCTCAGGTTTCTTTCCATTAATTAGGTTTCAGCATTTAACTAGCTTGTTTCCCATTTATGTTTTAAATCTAACATCATGTAAGACTGGAAGGTCCAGTAGCCTTCCAATTGTCATTTGTGCATGTAGAGCTTTCTATCTACTCCACTACAGTCTGAGAAGCTGTTCACATTGTAACTGGGAAGAAATAATTTATTAGGAAGTCTCACCCCTCTCCCCTCCCCAACCAAAACTGACTTGCTAGAAATAAAAATATTTCACTCCCAGCCTAATACATTTATCATCATCCCTCAGAATATTTATACCAATACATCTGCCTGTTATGTACCAAAGGGCCAAATTCTCCACTCAATAAATCCATCGCACTATAGCAGTACAATTAGCTTGCAAGTTTACAAGTATCTGACATGACAAAGTTTCTGAAGGTCAGTTCCTAAGCATAGGTTCACGTTAAAAAAAAAAATAGAAGAATAAAAAAAGAATGAAAGGAATAAAAACAAACACAAAAAGTTTTTAGTGCTCCCTATAAGACAATCATAGAAACATTTATTTCATACTTCGCTCTCTAGTTCTGTAATGGGGAGGGGGGACTCTATACTCAGAAAACCCTTCAGAAATAATAACACCACACGTGGACAGAAAGTTAGTATTGATAAACATAAAGCAAAGAGAGAAGAAAGACCCAGGACACACACACACAAAATAGTAAAACAAAGGTTTTTTTGTTTTCTTCAAGCTTCTTTAGTCCACTGACGAAAGCAACAATAGTTTCTGTGGGAAGACAAGGGGGGAGAGAAACTAAGTTCCAATCAAGACTCAGGGACTTTGAAAAATGTATATAACAAGACCGTGAGGAGAAGGTCAATAAGAGTTTTATTTTATTTCTCATGAGCAACTCCTGGGCAATGGCTCCTTACTCGCTTACTAGTTTATTTTCACTCACTCTGCATAACGATGTCCAACTTCTCTGCTTTTCACAAAAATAAAACCAACGGTTATGAAGAACATCTTTCTTTGGAGGGCAGTTTGTTACAGAGCAAGTAAATACCTGACAGGTTACTTCCAAGAAGTCAAAAGGGAATTTTGTCTGATGAAAGGTTAGAAAACCTGATTCAGAGTTATTGCCTCCCACATCACAACCAGATAACAGCTTGGCTGGCAGCTGCCACCTCATGGATAACCTTCAGTCAAGACTGTTTCCTCTTGCTTCCTTTCAGGGGAGTACCAGAACCACAGGGGATGTGTATTTGTTCTACCTATCTGATTTGAGAACATTTAGATCTGTACAATAGCAAAAAAAAAAAAAAAAAAAAAAGTATTCTGGACTCAAACCTTCCTGATACCTTAAGGCCTAAAAGGCTTAGGACATGAGTAGTAGTTTCTCCAACACACAATAAAACCCATCAAAATATCATTATTGAAAACTTAGGCAGTAAATCATTTGAAAATGTCATAAGCCAGTTAGCGGGATGGCCAGTAACACAGACCCATGCTCACTGTTCTCATTGGGTGCCTCACCCATTCTTTCCAAGCACCAAAACTCTTCGTTTTGTACATTCTTGGTATCTTCTAAGTAAACAAATGCTTTATTTGCCCACTCAGTCATCTGATATTAAATGAAAAGTTTATAGCTTTTTTTTATTGTTGTAATTTTATTACTAGTATTTGTGGCAAAAAATTTCACAGCTGCAAGAAAAAAATATTACAGAAGCCAATTCTTTTTAAATTGTACCCCCGAGAGGTCAAGAAATCATAGTCAGCTCCTCCGGTGACAGCCAGGACAGCACTAGCCTGGGTAACTAAGCATCCTTGGCAGATCTCTCCAGAGACCCATCTCAGACAGCAGTAGGATGGAGCTATGACTACACCTCCAGTCCAGGGAGTAAACAGCTCAGAGGAAATGCTGACTCCCATTTAAGTTATATTATGGGGCTTTGGACCATGCAAGACCAAAGCATGTAAGGAGCAAACATACAACTTCGGTGAAACTGTACTAAATCACTACTCAAATAAGGACTCTTAATGGGTGGGTTTTCAAGTATCTCAATGGCCTTTTCCAAGCTTCTTGGTGGTTGAAAGAATGAAAAGCTGTGATCAAAACATCTCACCAAGATCTTCAAGATAGAAAAAACGAGCATAGTTATCCAACAAAGATAATAGTTTCTGCATCCCCAAGTAACATGTTTCTACATCTTGTATTACATTTTGTCCTTTGAAATTTAGAAAAAAAATATAATCTGCAGATTTTCACTTTGTATTCCAGATAACTAGTACAGTCTGCACATACTAACAGACTGTTCAATTAGACTTAATCTGTGTTAATTAAGCTTTCCATTTCCCAAGCTGTATATTAATACATTTGGATCATGAAAACAAAATCTTTATCATCAAGCTGATTCAACAAGATAAAATATTAACAAAGACGCATTTATCATCTTCTATGCAATATAAATCCTGTCCATCAAAGGATCATATAAATTAACAACTAATCTCTAAATGTTGAGAGATACCCACTTAGCGTAACAAAACAGCTTATCCGAATGACTGACTTCGAGGAAAGGTGTTTTCATCTTACTTTAATACCTTTTACATTCAATTTCTGTATGTTATTTGTAAAGATTTAGGATCCATTTACCTACATATTTCTAAAACACCATAGATATCTTGGTTTCAAAGTTCCATGCTATTTATGAAGAACAAACTCCTGCTAATATGCACTACAGAAAGGCAAAAACTTTTCTCTTGTACCTTATGGTGATTATCTCCACTCCGAACATCATGTAAAACAGCCTTCTGAACTAATTATGCTGGCACATGTAACTTAGATTTTATTAATATATATATATATATGTATAAAATAGGTTTTACTCCATGAAATATTTATGCCAACTACTAGACCTGTGTGCATAAAAAAGGTCTTGCATAAGATATGAACTCCTGTACCAACAACTAACACAGCTGCTCCCATTATTCAGGTCTTGTTGACCTCCTGCGTGTCCTGTAGTCTCAAACTTTTAATTGTGCAATTTGGGGTGTACTAATAAGTTGAATACCCCTATGCCATAAACTACAGTATTTCCTATTTTGTACATCAGAGGGAACTTATTGGATTTTTCATGGTCAAAAACTATATTGGTTAGGTAATAAGATACCCTTATACTTGTTCTCACAGGCCTTAATCACAATGAAATATAACAATCTTTTTTGTGTTTTTTTATAAACTAATCTCTTTGTACTGTCTATTTTCACAGACGAACAGAAGGATGAAAAAAGCTTTAAAAAGAGTGTGAACAGATAATCAAAATAATTATAAAAATCAGTAATTTTGATTGAGCAACAGTGATTTAAATAGAGCAACAATTTTTAAAAAGGTTTACCAGCGTGTCAGGGGCCTGTGCACATTTCAGTTCACACATGAGGCTGAAGTCTAGAGTGACCTGAGCGGCTGGTGCACCCAAAAATATAAAAACAACAACAAGCTGAACGTTCTGCCATTACATTATTATTATGTAAGCAGGGTACTCTTCAGCAGTGCCCCCAATCTTTGCTCTCTAATCTTCTTTTCCAGTGTTAAAAAGCTTTTTCCCCATTTTCTTCCACTTTATTAATTTTTGTCATGTCAGACCTACGTGTCTGGAAGCACTATCCTTATCAAGGTCCAAGTAGCAACTTAAGACACTGGGGAAAGAAACAATGAGCCTCTTTTAAGTGATACACAGTCAGTCTGGGAAAGACGGATAATTGCAGTAATCCATCTGACTTTCAGAATGCAGCAGCAGCCATTAGCAATGCTGGCCGTGTCTGTTCTGGCCATTACATAGAACTACACAGACTTAAAACTACTTTGGCTCCTGCATACAAGCACAAAGATTTACGTGAGCCTTGCATCCAATTCTTCAACTACACATAGTTTTAAATGGATGTCTATTAATACGAAATACTAGAGATAACCTCAGGGCCAAGGACATCAGCAGTGCATTTTATTCAATCAAGATTACTCCTGCATAGTGCATCTCTCTACCAGCCGCTGTCTCTGACCGCCAAGAGAAAGAAGTTAAGCAGCTAAACTCAGTAGAGGCCATATCTAAAAACTATGTCCCTTGCATTGTATAATATTGCCTGTCTAGAATGACCTTGGATTGACAAGTACATATGTGTGTCCCCAAACGTGACACAGTATCAATGGCTATCCTCAGTGTACTCTTTCTTAAATGAAAAATGGGGGAAAAAAATATCTGTTAATATGGCAAACTGATGTCTGCCACTATAACAGCTAATGAAAATGACCTCTTTTTCTCCAACACTGACAATAAAAAAAAAACAAAAAAAAAAACACATGAAATAAGAATATATTGTATTCATGCCAGGAAGCAAACATACACATCGCCATATGGAAGCACAGGTTTGAAATATAGCATAAGAGCTGAATTTCAAAAACAGCAAACATATTATTTTAAAACATTTTTAAAAACAGTGAAACATGAGAATGCAAGTTTAACTTTAATGAAAAAGCAAACTCCAGAGTGCACATGATAAATAGGAGAAATTGCATTATGAGGTTTGCAATTTCCAAAATGCATGTTGTCTATGCAATGTGGTTTTGATCTTGAAAAAAAAGAAGAAAACAAACTAGCAAGTTGCAAATTACATCAAGAGGCTTTAATTTACATGTCAGATTATAAACCCACCATTTCAACACAGTCACAACAGAGTACTGAGCATTCAGCACCTTTTAGACTGCAACTACTAGAGAGAAATAATTTCCTCTTACCTGTGCTCTAACTCACGGATGGACAGTATAACTCCAGAAGTCGATGCCTTCTGTTGCAGAGTGGCCAGAAACGTGAACTCACTTTTATTCCGAAAGAGCTGAATTAACTTCTCACTCACATGGGGCGCTGCATGGATTTCTCTTTCTATATCTAAGAATTTTATTCAAAAAAAATATATAAATAAAAGGGGAGGAGAGTGGCAACAACAGTCCAGTAGAAATGCTAAGTCAGAAAGATTCAGATTACATTTTTCATTTTGCCATCGACATATTTCATTTTTGAGAGTCACCTACCACACACCACCATTGCAGTTGTTTAGTGCAAAAACCCCAATGTCGCCTCCGTCAGCATTCCCGCTTGTCACTTTGACAAGTTCACAACTGGTCAGCTACTGATTTTCTGACAATTTTTAACGGGATGCTGAACCATTTGTGTCTGCTGTGAGCAGATTAAGTTGTTGTAAAGAAGGTGTGCTGCAGTCAGATAAATGGGCTCCTAAACTCTGAGAAATCTCAGGCGCTGCCTCTCCCAGCACAATTCACTAAGCTCCAGTTTCAGTTTTTACCACCAAGCCCGTTACCATCTTTCCATCGTACATCAGAGGAAACCTGTCCTTGCACTGTGTAAGGCAGAGATGTATTATTGCTAATAATGCTATATGGCTGAGCTTCTGCCCAAGAAATAAATACAAGACACGCTTGCAATCTGCTACCGTTTCAGGGATTTCTCAGTTTAAACAAGCAAAGCGTGACAGCTCATGCAATATTTATTAAACTACAGTCTGACCGGGCAGATCCAGAAATATTTCAGTCTCACTAACCCTGCTGATGTCCAAGCGGCAGCATGCCTTCTCATATTTGATCTTCTAAGATTTAAATGCACTGTCTCCCAACACATTCATTTTTATTTCATCCTTTTATTTGCAACGTCCCATCACCACCACTGATGATTAATGACAAAAAGGAGGAATCACAGCATTTCAACCTTCCCACCCCTTGCCTTGTTTTGCATGCTGGGCCTTTGTCACACGTTTGCGAGACCTGTGCCACTCGCAGTTCCTGGATGTCACAATCAATTAGAAGCCCAGTGAGCTTCCTTCAGAAAGGTTTACTTTGAAGCCAGAAATGCCAACACAGATTCTCAGCTGGTAGAAAACCATATAACTCTACTGAATCCTGAGAATCTGGCCCAGCATGAATGCCATAAGACACAAAGGAGTGACGAGATTTACAATTCAGAATTCCACTGCAGGGGAGGAAAAAAAAAAAAAAAAAAAAAGTATCATTAAATGAGGCTTTGCAGACCGAAAGAGGAGAGACTGGCTTGCAAACTGCCTGAAACTCAGAAATACAGACTACTGGGGGAATGCCATGGACTGAAACCAAACTCCAAGGAAAAAGTATTCAAGCATGTTTTGTAATTGGATGTCTCCACTTCTTCCGCACAGCTTACAGCCCTTCAAATGAGCCTACGCACTCAGAATCCGTAACACACTTGTGCTTTGAGAAGCTCACCTCTGAAAAGTACTGCAAATTAGACATCAAAAATCACCAGTCATCATTTAAAAATCTTTGCCAGAGGCTCAAATTCACCTGATAAATAAATATAAGGTCCACTTTACAGCATCAAGCTATTCGTCTCTCCAATGCCACTTCTATCATAAGAGGACAAAGCTTCAGAGAACAGAAATAGTTTCCACTGCCATCATAAAGGGAAACAGAAGAAGTAAGTATCCAGCACAGAAGAGCAGATTTTGCATTCACCTACAAGATTTCGTTAACCGTATCATTATCCTCACCTACCTTACCTAGCAGATGTTATTAGTGGTCATAAATACTCCCTAGTCCTCTTCGTAACAGCTGGCAGGAGACACAGAACTGTGTCTCATAAATCAGGAGGTTTTCCCCTATTACACTGAATGGGTAAGCATACTCCCTACCCCACTAACTTAACTCACTTTTGGCTGTAAATGACTCCGACAAGTTAAAACTCTCAGCCAGCCGGCTGTCTACACAGACAGAAAACCAAGTACCGAGGTGCAACTGAGACTCGGAGATAGAATTTCCAAATGCTGAGAGTTGAGGAGAGCTATTCTTGTTTTGAATGTTAAGAACCTTTATATCCTACAAAATCTTGTGTGTTTTTTTTTGTTTTTCCTTTAGTGTTACAATCATAAGAAATAAAATATTGCCTATTTGAAGTTCTCAGAAAAAAAATCACATGAAAACATAGGCAGTGCTGTCAGTGGAACACACATGTAAAAAGCCTTGGGAAAAATCCAGCATTTTCTCATCACAAAGGGACCAAGTCATAAAGCCGCATCCCCTCATACCCACCCAACCTTCTACAAAAAACAAGGGCTCCTTAGTCAAAATCACCACTGAATAACCAAAGCACTGACTACTCCAGTTAGAAACATACTTCGAAAAACCATGTTATATTCTACACCAGTTCACAGTCTAAATACACCTTACATACACCTTACACAGCATAAATACACCTTACATTAGCCCTCTGTTGGTTAAAATCAGTATATGCCATAGGTATGAAATCATCAAGAATCTTGGATTCAAACCACTAACTAGCAAACATTACTTAGGTCCTGATTTGCAACACTATTCTGATATAATCCATAAGAAGGCTGTTATTTAACCAGGCTTTTTAAAAATAACAAAATCTAAATCCAGTGCTACTCAATTCGAGTAGCTCTACTCATTGCCAGGCTAAGGAGGTCCCAGTGCACAGGAACATCCCCTCACTGGAGAGCCGAAAACCACACTTGCAGGGGTAGAAACCCCAGCACAGATGATTTCACCATAAGGAAACCTAAGTAACTGCAACAAGGGGGGTTCCCAGCAAATCTGCAGGGATGTGGCAGATGCAACGCAATAGCTGGTGCTTGGATTTGTGAGCACAGGAGCCCACGGAGGTTTGCAAGGACGCAGAAATCTGCTTCCAAGGGGCATTATGGAGGTGATGGACTGCTGGGGTGCCAAGCGCACTCCAAGGCTTGCAGCCTGGAGCTGTACAAGGCTTCATCGAAGACAGTGCCCAGGCAGCTCCACATCGGCCCCCGTCTCCTGCCCCATGAGACAGCCCCCAGGCACCTCTCTGGCAGTGCTACACCACCTCCGGGTATGTCACCGGGCTGTATTCTGCTTGATTTCTGCAGAAAGCACCACACTCATAAACTAGGAGTATGATCCACTTGGAGTAAGAGCTTTCCATTTGCAAGTTGATTTTCATGCTTTAAAAAAAATAATAATAACAACACTACCACCCTGAGAAAGGATACACCTCCTCACTGCAGGTGCCTGAGGGGGAAAATACATTTTATGCTGTCTATAAAAATAACTGTCTGCTTGTAATGAAATGCCGTATTTCCTACATAATATAGAACAATATAGGTTTATACAGTAATCTTCGGTGAAACACCGCTTCATGCTTGAATGATAATACAATCTCAGCAATAAATAATATAAATAAATAAAAGTAGATACGACTTTCATATGCCCTTCTATGTGATTATATTTTCTTAATCTGAAATACTGACTGTCTGGAGGGTTTTTTTTAAACATAGTAGAATGCTTCTAAAAGAAAACAGGCAAAAAAAAAAAAAAAAAAGCAATCTTACACAGTTATTTTAAAGTTCAACAGATACAAATCACCCAGAGCATCAAGTAAACTTTCTACCTTCAGCAAAACAGAGAAGCAGAAGACACCCCTATGACAAAGACAGTGCACATCCCCTGTTTGGTTTAATACCTCCCCCCCAGCCATGCAAACCACAGGTCCAGGGAAGAAGCACCAAACACAAAGCAACAGCACAGCGTGCCAGGAGAGCCAACCCAGCTACGCCCTCCCTGCGGGTTCCATCCCCAGGGACACAGCCCTGCCTCCTCCCCAGCTGCCTGGTGCCCTGCAAGCTGGCTCAGCTCCAGCCTAGCCCTACCTGGGCCAGAAGGAACCAGAGCAGTATCCAACACTGGGACTGGGGCTGGGATCAGCTGAGGCAGTCGCCAGCCCCCTGCTGCGTGGCAGCAAGATCCCACGCTCAGCCACCTGTCTGAATCAGACACGGGTCACTCCAGTTCCCGTTATTTAACTACTCAGGATTGAGTAATTGAGTAAAAAATCAGCTTGCATCTTTCTGTGGGTTTCCACTGTTCTACGTATCACCAGCTCAGGGAACTAAGAATTAAATCCTCAGACTTCTGTCACTTGTAGCTTTGACTGAGTTAGAGGCCTCAAGTGAGAGAGAGGGAGATGCTGGCTCCAGCTCCACTGGAAACAGAGCAAAAAAAAAAACACCCCAAAGAAGCTGACAAAAGGAGTCAGAGAAAGAAAAAAAATGATGCAAAGAAAGTAGGCAAAGTTATTGCCAAACTTACTTGGATGCCACTGTCAATAATCTATGGTATGAAGGCGAAGGGAATTATGTGATCATTTGGGCTAGAGTTTTAAGCAATGAAAAGTATACATCTGTTCTTGCAAGCTGAATCCCAATCCATCCGAGAAATCATTACTCTTTACTAAATGTTTCCTTTAGAGAAAAATACTGAAAGTCATTTCTAAACCAGATCATATTTTCTGAAACAATAGCTATGTTTCAGCATTAACTAGCCTGCTAGAATACTTTTTCCTTTTACTTCCTTACTTTGGTAGGGAACGCAAAACATAGTGCTTTATTGCTAACTTCAATCATTTCAAAGCTATTTGTTTAAATATACTTTCAAAATATAGCCTTTGCACAGCCACACCAGTCAAGCGAGTAGAAATTAACCCTACAACAGAGAATCCAGATCGTAGCGATAGCCATTAGAGAGCTGAATATTGCAGCATATTGGCTTTTACTTTGCTATGGGCAAAACACAGTAAGACTTAAACCTCCACATGAAGGAGAAAAAACAAAAAAACAAACAAAAAAAAAAGTGATCATTTTTTTAAGACACCAGCTTTCCAAATATGGAACAGCGTAGAAACGGGATCCGAAACAAGTGTAGGCAGTTTCCAGAAGTTGCCCAGGATGTGAACACAAGACAGGGTCACAAAACCCTTCTCAACGAAGGCAGGAGCTTCATCAAAGCTTCCATGTCCAAACGGGATCCAGTGCACAGCCTCCTTTCTGCACATCGGTCCGCACAATTCTTCTTTCTAACAAACAGTCAAAAACAAAAACAAAACAAACAAACCACCCCCGCATACTACTGGTGACAAAGCCCCCGATGCCCACTGCTTCCTGTTCCTCTGAAACCTCTCCTCAGCCCAGACAGGCCACAAACTGATCCAGAAGTTTACAGAAGGATGCTAACAGCAGCCACAGGGATCCTGCCCAGGAAGAAGTCATTTCACTGCCAAGCAGGAAGACGCTTCAGGTAGTTGTCCTTCCCTGCCTAGCAAGGGCAACACGCAGTTCTCGCTAGACAGCACCTTTTTTTCTTTTTTTTTTTTCTTTTTTTTTTTTTTTGAAGCTGCAGGAGGAAGATTCACACCACTTCTCCTCACATGCCAACAGAAGGCAAGACTTGGCAATATGCTGCTGTCACGGGAACAGGCAGAGAGGCACGAATCCCTCAGAGCACCTTGGAAGCTCAATTCGGCTATCGCTGCTGGGGCCCGAGACAGAGCCCCTGGCTGCACAGCAGCGTGCCTGGCTGTCACCTGAGCGCAGAGCCAGCAGCACGCCTGCTGCTCACCCACACTGCTTCCAAGGCAAGGGAGGAAAACAAACGCAGGCTTGTATGCAGGCTTGCGGTGCTTGCTGAGCAGGCACCGTGCTGCTCCCCAGGGACCCCTGCCAGCTACCCATGGAGGGGTTAAAAATCCCCTCCCTGCTCTTCAAAACTATGCTGGAAGAAGGCAGGATGTTTTCTCAGCAGCACCTCTTTGCTTCTAGGTGTTCCCAGCAGCACGAAAAGTCATTCTAAATGCTCTACTCGCTTCTGCCTTGCTAGCTCCACTCAGAGTCAGTAATAAACAGTAGGAAATTATGTTCAACAGCACAGCTTTCTAAATTATGATTATTCATTATAAATCACTTTTTACATGTTGCTTCCAACACTGTTTCTCAAGAATAAGATCCATCTGCAGTGAAATGCTTGGTGATTTTAAAATGCAAACCTCCTACAGAGATGATGTCTCATTTTAATTATTGTTTCGGTTTAATGGGTTTTCATTAAATTAGAGGATGGAGCAATTACCAGGGTGAATAGCTAATGTTACAAAAGGTAAGTTCCCATGACTATACAGCAAAAGCAGTTCTGCTAAAGAAGGTAGGAAAACAGCATAATTCAAAGTAAACTCTCCCTTTGCATGATGCAAAACTACCCTGGCAATAAGTGTTCATATATTGGTGTCATGGTGATGTACGTTTGTAAACTACTTTACGACTAGGTCTCACCTAACAACATTCATCTAGCATTTGAAGTTATATAGCTATTCCATTCTTTTTGCAAAGCTACTGCAAAGTCAGTTCTAAAAGTCAGATTTTTGAGTGGCTATGGAAATCAGGGACTGCTTATCAATTCACCATTTCTTCCCCAATTTAGTTGATTTAGGAGCTTCATCTCAGACTCTTCACTTCTTGAAAGCTGCCCAACTTGAGCACTGGCTAGAATGACCATGCTCCAGTTCATAAGGCAGTTGTCAGAAAGTCGAAGTCTCGTTTGCTTGATCAGCATTTCAAACTGAACCAGGGAAACTGAGCACTCCGCAGCAAGCAGAGCACCAGATACTGCACAAGACTTGGAAATGAATACGTGCCATGAGAGAAGGCAGCCACCTGCTTCCTCAAGTCCCAGCCAAAACAAGGTCCTACAGGGGACAGAGAAAGCAGAGAGCGGTAGCAAAGCCTACACTGCACGGGCTGCCCTCTTCTGCTACCAGTGAGCTTCCTATCTCTCGGGCCCTTGTCTTCCCACCTAGACAGACCAAACAACCTAGGCAAGTGCTGGAGTTGTCTCAGTGGCGACAGATGCATGAGCAGCACGCCCGGGCACACGCATCACACGGCGACTGACACCGTCTTCAGACCACGTGGCTCGTACAGAGCAAAAGCAGACAACCTGAGTGAGCCAACTGGCTTTGCCCCAGGCTTCCTGACATGAACAGCCACGCTGCTCAATGTGCAGAGCGCTGCACATCACCTGTTGCTCGGGCAGCCCCTTTCCCTTGGTTCCTTTTAAGCAGCTACTGGGCTCAGGCTCGCCTTCGCAAGTTGGCTCAGCTGTGTCCTCGAGGGACTCGTGCTGAAATCAAGACTATTTACAAATGGATGATCCCTTAAATTAACTGCTTATTCCGGTGCCGGTAGAAATGCTCCAGAAGTTACGCTACTGCTAACAGCACATCATCTGCTCTTAAATCATGTGAGTTAATCAAATTACATGCCTTGTTAGTTAATTAGTGCAGGAGTCACTGATTGTAACTTCTTTTCCACTGTTTATCTATATTAGCTAGCACGTCACATCAGTGTGACTATAAAGGTAAAGGTTGCTATTTTCAAATTTGAAAATAACCACAGTTAAACAAAAAAAGTAAGGATTACAGTAGCAATCCCATCATGAGGAGAAGTCTGAACAGAGCCAGCAGCACTGTTTGCAACGTTAGCATGAAGGAGCAGTAATTCCTAAGACTCATTACCGAAATGCTGGCCGTTTTGCAGAAGCACCGTCCATTTCAGGGATTTATTTCAGAGTATGTTAAATGCTAATGCCACACAAGATAATGAGCCACCTAAAAATACTGTTCCTGTTCTGACTTCGCGCACAAGCAAACCCAGCAGTTTTTACTCCACTTCCACAAAACTCTTTCAGATAAGCTCAAAATCACAGCAAATCAGAAATGATTTTTAAAAAATGCAAACACATACTGAACTTGACAAAACACATTCCTTCAGCCACATTTAGAACAAGTTTACATCTAAGTGAAGACAGTACCAGAAAGTGAGGAGCATCTAGAACCAAAAATTAGATGCAGAAGGTAAGTTTTACAAATAACTGCAGCTTGGACCACCTTACTCCCACTATAACCCTTAGCACATTTCTAACCTGGAAACAAACTTCAGCTTCATCAATAGACTGTACAGAGAACAATCTATTTGTATTTTTAAGCTGTATGTAATAATTCTGATTTCTCATTTAGTACTCTTCTTTCTTTGAGGTGATAATTAATGCTGCTCATGCTTTGTGACAAGGTGTTAAAAATAAATAGTATCAAGTACACCTGCTTTAAGGTTCCAAACTTTAACAGGAATGTGAGAGGCACAGGTAACCAAGAACCTGGATGTTCAAAGGAATTTTAAGTACCATATCCCAGAGAAGCAGAAGAAGCCAAAATGCCTGAATTATTTTGGCTGTGCTGAGAATTCCAGTCTAGCTCAGCAGGGCCACAAAGAAAGCAGAATTTGCCTCCCTGATGAAGACTTGCGTTCTTAAACACTTCAAAACACCAGAATTCAGTAGTTCGTCAACAGGGAAGCTTCAGCAACCTGACTCAGTTTCTTCACGTGCAAAGAGAGATTACAATGCTTAATGCTGCTTACAGTAGCTAACAGACCTGCCTACACCTACCCAGAGCTCCCGATTTCCAGTCCATATCACAAGAATAATCCAACTTGAGGCAATGAAATTATCCGTAAAGTTCAAAGTAAACATATGCTGATGCACGCTCATGGTTCAAAAATTCCCGTGATATGACACTCTAAGAAGTTGTTTAATTACTTTTAAAACATTTAGCTCATTTATTACTCAAATATTATGTTTTTTGTTTCCTTATTCTCTCTCTGCAATTTGTACAAACACTAACCGAATGCGTTTCATGAATTAATTTTCCCTTCTGTTTTCTTTAACTCAGAAAAATCACTTCCACGGTATTGGTAAAGAAAATTAAATCCTGGGTGTCTGCTTTATTTATTAACTGCGTGATAATAACACGGGGCATAATACATTTGTCAAAGCCCCTCTCTACTGAAGTATAATTTCAGCTGTCAGCCTCTTTACAATTATGTTTATATTCAACACTCTAGCTGTCTTTGTTTCTTGGAACACATATAAGCACGCATTTATATATTCTCCCCAAATCTGTCTAAATTCCACCTCTGCGAAGTGTTCCACACAACCCCCCAACAAGGAATCGTAGCCACAGCTAACATACTTAGTCATTCTCCACAAGTTTTATATGAATTATTTGAGAGATTTAAGAATTTTCAAAAATGTCACAATAATAACTGTTTTATCTTTTTACACCATAATTATGATTTGGAGCATTGCTTTTCTTATTTCATCCAAGCCTACCACAACTCATGAATAAAATATGACAACTTTGATAGCATCCATCGCTGTGGGTTCATCCGTAACAGCAAACGTGCTTGGGGTACTAACAGCTCCCTTTTGCTCCATAAGCCTTTGTTTCTGAAAATAAGCTTTTATTTAAATAGAACCACCACATGTGTCCCCCTTTTTTGCATTTCTTGCCGTTAGCAATAACACCAGCAATAATGTTTACTTTTTTTTTAATGACTACATTTTGAAACAATTAGGATGGCATAAAGCTAGAAAAGCTGAATATCCCATCTGAAAGCTGGTACTCACAAGACATCAAAAAGCATTAAAAGCACTGCCGGCATCAGAGAACAAAAGGCTAACACAGAGGACCGTGACTTTTAAATTTGTGGGCTATGCTATTTAAAAAAAAAAAAAAAAAAAAAAAAAAAAAAAAAAAACTTTTTTTCCTGGCTTCATAATTAATTACAGTGAAGCAAACCTAAAGAACTTCCCCTATTTTCATAAGATTACTGTAACCAATACCGCACAGAGCCCTGCTCCCTCAGCTTGTCAGTAGAGTCCTTTGAAAGGAAGACTTGAGATAAAGTGTAGTACGTGAGGTTTCCAAATCATTGGCATTTACTAAATTATTCTCTAGATGTCACGTTTTAAGGCTGTGCTGCTTCATTTTCTAAACAGCATGATGAATATCTGTGGAGACCTCCACAGACCAAGAAAAACCATGACACACATGCATAAAGCCCACTCTCCTCCCACACATCTTGGCTTGGTTATTATCCCTACTCCCAAGAACGGGCTCTAAAATTTCAATATCGTTATGCACAACGAGCCAAAGCGGAGAGACAGAAGCAGAGGCAGGTCTGTGTGCCATCTGTAGATGGCCTTTCGTCACAGAAACAATGAGCGTTTAACCTCTGAGATTTGGTTTTATGCTTGTTGCACTCTGAGAGTCTTTGCTGCCTTATGGGTTACAAAATACAAAAAGAAAAAGAAAAGGGAGGGGGGTGATGGGGAGCAAGAAACACAACAAAGCTTTACAACAGGAACTTGTCCGCTGCAGGAGGTGCCTGTTCCCACTGATGCCAAGTGGAAAACTCACAGCTTCAAACAGAGGCGTCACCCGGATGCTCAGGGGGGGCTTGGGCTCAGTAAAGTAATCCTATCTACTTTTTCCTATTTATGGCATGGAGGATCAATGGGAGACACAGCTGTAACTACGTACAAGAAGCACTATCAAGCAGGGTGGGAGGATGGGGGACAAGAAGACTGCCATGTGACATTTTGGGGAAGCGAGAACACCAGCGCTCAGCCACAGGGTTTATTGGGTTTATTGTCAAATACCGCAGTCACATCAGTGATCACAGATCCCTCTGTTGTCAGAACCACAGAATCAGCTCTCTCATTTTAGCAGGTACACAGCCTACATAACTACTGATTTAGATGAATGTTTCAGTGGACACCAGGTGCCAAAAGCACTTCTTGTCCGTTTATTAAAAAAAAAAAATCTAATGTTCCGCATTTTATATCATTGAATAGGCTACAAAATGCAAGGCAATCACATGATATAATGCCACAAACCAGCACAGTTTGATATGATTACTTCGCACCATTTATGTGGCAAAAATGAAAAATAAGAGGAAAAAAACGTCCCCCTCGTGTCATTTATACACCCACACTGCAGGTGGCAAGATTAATCTAAAATTTGGCATAGAAGGAGTAGGTTGAGGCCTCAAGTAACATCTAATTTTTATTCTTGATAGGTAGTTGAAGGCAGCAGGGTTTTTCACCACAGGAAGTGGTCCGTGCCTGGCTCTTGCATTTAGTCTGATTGTATCTGCCTTTGTGTACCTTTTTAAGGCACAAAATCTTAAAAAACAATCATCATCATCATCATTACATTCATCTGACAGTAATTTTAAATAGCGTCGCGTCTTTCCAGGCAAAAGATGTAGCTCTGCTTAGAAGTAATTTAATCAAGCAGAACAAACGTAAACACTCCTCTCAAATAGATACTAATAAATTTCCATTAAAATTGTTTTGAAAATTAGAAGTCCCCTCCTGGGGAACAAAAGCACCCATAAAGGGCCACTTGCCTCCATGGCCTGCAGTGAGAACCCAGGTCTTCAGCGCTGCTTTTCCCTCCCTCTGCATTTTGAGAAACGTTCATTCCACAGAGCCAAGCACCGCTCCATGTCCTCTCCTTTACCCCAGTGCCCATCCAGCAGCCCAGACCTGCAGCGTCAGGCCGTGGCACGGGCTTGCCCTGAGCTCAGGCAGGATTCCCCCCCAAAGGGATACTCGGCACTGTGCAGGACTCACTCCAAGGAGTAGGCTCAGCTCTGGCACCGCAGCTCCCCAGGGCTGTGGCTGGCACTCAAGCCTGCACTGTACGATATTTCAAAATGACATCCTTCCTCTGGTTTAACCCTCCTTTTCTCAACAAGTAGTTAATAAAACCTGATTGCATGCAGAATGATAAGACTTAAGAGTATCAGCTCACCAAAATCCTCTGCAGAAGAGAGACAATTTTTGTTGTGTTTCCCTTCTGACAAAGATAGAAGAAACTCAGACTGTTATTCTTTCTTTTATCTAAATTGATTTACTTCCATTTTAAGGACTTAGATGGTCATGCCATGGGGAAGCATGCAGCACTTACTGGCAAAATCACAAACTAATTTCTCTAGCCCCCTCTCTGCCCACTGAAGAGTAGAGACCTTTTGTTTTCTTTCTGCTTATCTTCATTACAGGACTTTGTCAACAGGTTGCCAGAAGCATTTGAGGCTTTTAGCATACTACAGAAATACTGAAGTGCTTCTCCCACATCCCCCTTTGTACTTACCACAGTGGCAATGAAGATAGACAAGCAGCACAATTATTGTCTCCCAGGAAAGCAAAAATAACTGCCAAGGACAGAGCCAATGTGTGCTCAGAATTCTTTCCTAATCATTATAGACATGATGGGAAACCCAAAAAATGTCAAGTAACAGAAGGCAGCATGACAACATTCAGGATAGGAAAAAAAAATTGAAAATTGGTCACTGTAGTTCAGTGCAACTAAGTTTCTGTTTTAATTCACACTTAGCTTTTTTTTTTTTTGGGGGGGGGGGGGGGGGGAATAAATTAGGGTATACTCAACAAGAAATTTTGCAAGGATTTACAATTGTATCTTCATATCAGTATGTTGGATTCGTTTTCCTCCTAGACAACACTCTATCATAATTCAAATTTAAACAACAGTGGAAACAGTGAACGCTGGATGGGTATATATGAGTATTCTAAAAACTACTTCTGGGCACTGACAAAGTTAACAGTAGTTTATCTATCTTCAGAGACTCAGAACATTGTTCGATAATTATGTCTCAAGTGACCTTTAATTTCTTCCACTGGAGATGATTCATTTCACTCATTCCCACCCAGCTCACTGTATTTTGACTCCAGTCATTTCTCTCTGATGGAAAGGGTCAGTTTTACACAAGATAAAAACCCACTTTGACTAATTATTTCATTGCCACATAAAAAAAAAAAATACACTGCATATACAAAACACATTAAAACATTAGCTATATTAAAAGAATATGAACAAGAAGTTAAAAGGCTGAAAGCTTTCAAGTCTCTGAGGGACACCTAGCTCGGCCCTCCAGAGGTACGCATTACAATACCACTTTCAATTGCAGGATCACATGCTGCTTTCCAGAGGGTCCCCCTGCCTCAGTCAGTGCACAAAGAACAAAGAGCAAACGATACCTGTGTGACAAACAAGGATTTGATTTTTTATTTTTACTATGCAAGGCAGACCTTGAACAGTAAATCCAGCAAGTTCAAATCCTTCTCTGAAGACAAAACAGAGCATGACCAAGTTAATTATTCCAGTGCAGTATCTGAAACTCGACAATTAATTAATTCTTTTCACACCAGTGTTGTTAGAGCAAAGGGTATTAGTACCTCAGCTTTACAGGTGAACAACCCAAGCAGAGTAAAATTAAGGTTCCAAGTCATTAATTAAGTACACATTATCCTAGCTTTATCCTCCAAAAACATTTGTTAAAAATTAGCACGTCACAGACACCCTACAGCACTGCCAAATCCGAGCTTCCAGTGCTTGTTCCCTGTTACGCTGCCCTAATGCTGTCTCTGCTGTAAACAAACCTTTACCCAAGTCTCACACATCCAGCCTGAGACCTCAGCCCTCAGGTTTCTCATTCAGGCACGAGCCCCTCACCTCTGTCCAAGCTGCTTCTCCCCACCACTGCCTATGGTTCCCCTCACCATGTTCTTCATCCCTGCACCCGGTTCCCTTCCCCTCAGCTCAGCGTCCTTGTACCGTCCTTGTCACTGCTCTGCCCGGCCATCACCAGTTTGCTTCTTGGCCTCAAGCTCCTCACCACAGCTGCTTCTCTCCTCTCCCCTCCATCTCCCGGTTTGAGTCCCAGTCTCCTTGCCCTGCCTGTCACAGTTAATCTCATCTGACTGCTGCTCACCACCCACCTCCCAGCACCAGCCTGCGTCCCTTGCCAGCTCTCAGAGGAGCTGGTTCACCCCAGCTGCATTATCGTCTCTTTACACACCCAGTCCTCACCCCTAAACTCCCAACCTCTCTTTTCAAGCTTTCACAGAGGTCTGGAAAGGAAGGGTGGAAAGCTGGAGAGCAACCACGATCCCTAAAAGAGATCCAGTCCTCCCTCTCTGTCCTGACAAGTCCCTAGCCGCACTGTGCTCTGTCACCCTCAGGCACAGCCGGCCCAGCTGCTCCGCAGGAACAGCGGCGTGCAGAGCCACCAAGGAACAACGTACATCCAGCCACACAAACCATCCAGCTCTTGTATTTAGCCACTGAAAACCTCTGGTATTTATTTCAACTCTTATTGTATCAGTTCTTTACAGCACAGCTTTGACAAAGAGCTGAAAGCGGAGGGAACTCTCCAGCAGCTCTGAAGGAAACGTTACTGCGGGATCAGGGCAAGAGGCTGGCTTACACACTGTTTTTACATACAAATAAAAAGGATTTTTATTTTTACCATTGCAGACCTTCCCTCCTGAGGTTCCTTTAACTCTAGACATGGGCATCACAGCAAACGTGAGGTAAAATCCAAAATCCACACCACCCCAGTCAAAACTGGCATTGACCGACACAACAGGGCGCATAGGAGAGGAAAACACCTCACCGCCCACCTTCAAATAAAAAATAAATAAAGAAATAAATACAAACTCCACAAGTTTGAGGAGCTTTCAGAGTTTCCATGGAGATATACCTGTGCCAGAGGTGAGTGCTGAGGGGCTGGCAGCAGAGGGGCTGCAGGGCCTCTGTGAGGAGACGCAGCCAGTTCCGGAAGGTTCTGGACGTTCCGAGGGTCCCGCTCGGCCCCTCAATCACATAAATGGTGCCCTGGGGAAACCGTGCTGAAGAAAAGGCAAAAACCCACATGCATGAGGGGTGCCACGAGCAAATGGCCACACGGGCACTCAGCTATGAGCTGAGGCAAGGGATGGGCTCTACCTGAATAAAAAAATAAAAATAATAATAATAAAAAAAAAAAGTTTCTTGCCTTTCCACACGTGCAAGGGTGTCTGTGTGCTTTGGAGAGCTCTCCTGAACACAGGAGGGAGGGATGCAGCAGGGAGAGGCCTCCAGAGGCTCAGCACCGGTTCTGCCCCAAACCTCAGCAGCACCCCAGCGAGGCAGGATGCCTCAGGCACCACCATGCGAGGAAGCAGCGACAGAGCTGCTCTGCCTCACTGGAGCTAAAGGCAGGATCAAGACTGAGCCAGCCATGGTGTGCCTCCCTGCTTCTTCTGAAAGATTTCTGCTTTGTAAAAACAATATCGCTTACACTTCGCATTTGCTATAAACATACCGGAGAGATCACCAAAACCAATGACCCTGGTTGATTGTCTTATGTATAGAGGGACAAACACCCTCAACTCTAAAATTAAACTTTATCTCTCCCACTCAATACAATCCTCTGTGCCATCCACCCCAGGAAGAGCAATTGCACATTTCCTCCCTGAGCCATTATCTGCTGCCTTTCATGCAGTCCCTCGCTCTTGTCTGAGCTCCACAGCCTGAACACCTTGCACATCACACTGGCAACACTGAGCTTCAATGCCTGGTGTGGAACAAAGCCTCAGCTGAAGGGCACAGCCCACAGGCTCAGGTGAGAAGACACACACACACTGATGAACCAAGGCAGCACCCTACACTCCTGACCCTTGAATGGGGTCTGGAAACACCTCCAGTCTCCGAGCACGTCATTAGCAATTCAAGGAGGAAGCTATCTGAAAATCAGAATCCGTAACATCCTGAGAGGAAACACCGATGAAGAGCAACGTACCACATCTGGAAGTGCAAGGGAGCCTGCCAGAAGGCACCTCTTACCCCCCAAGGCTGCAGCTTTGCTCTCTCTTTTGGCCTGAAGCAGGACAGCCCTCTCATTTCAGAAACTAATCAAGATCCACTCTTTTCTCACAAAAAGATTAACCTTTCTCTGTTCTTCAAGATACTTGTTATTCTTTCACCTTTCCTGTCAGAGCCGTGACTGTACAGAAAAAAACAGCAGTTACCAGTAAAGTGGGAAGAAGGAGTGCAACCAAACTCTGTGCTGCAGGAGCTGCAGGCTGGGTGTTTCCCTTACAAATCCAGCAGTTGTTTAATACAAAAAAAAAAAAAAAAAAAAAAAAAAAAAAAAGACAAGGGAGAAAGGACTATATATATGTAGACTTTGGACAGTTCTTGGTGGTCTAAGTTGCCAAGTGCTACACGTAGTATACATAGTAAAAAGATAGTTCCTAATTTAAAGGTAAAAAATACTGCCAGATTGTGAAGAAGGGGAACAAGAAAACCTTAATAAACTTCTTGTGGGAATTGCTTTATAAGTAAAGGCTTTAAGCCTCTATCAGTTCAAAAGAGATGCTGAGGGAAGAAGAATTAAAAAGCAATGTGCACAGCTGACAGGTTATAAAAGGAATAAAATTTTACTTCCATAAGAAGAGAGCACTGAACAAAAGTCACTGCTTAAGATAATCACATAATGTAACAGTTAGGCTGAAGTCTGGGCTCACTGCCTAGGAGCAGAATGACCAGTCCAACACCAACTCCTGCCTGATTTATAACTAAAGCCTTTCTCTGCCACTGAACTTAAGGTTCCGTAGAGGTTTCCACCTACAGGTGCAAAACAAGCCCTGCTTCTCTGCTACCTGAAACAGAGCATGGGATGGAGTTCCGCTATGCAGGCCATTGTTCAGCCTGCTTCTTTACATAATAAAATGTATACCGCGGTCCTGTTAGAGGAAATTCAGTATCTTCTTGTGACGTTGGACAGATAGCATTCACAAATGTTTTTATGCAGTGTTTGTAAGACATTATCACTGTGCATTATCACATGGATGAACAACATTTTCAATATATTTCTTTGAGGTAGATTTCCAGCCCACCCTTGTAACTGGTTCCCTGAATTCTTTCGGTTTCCGGCTGGAGGTGAGGAGATGTAGGGTTGGACACCGGGACTGTGGGAGCCCCGTTTCCCAAGAGCACTCTAGTCACAAGTCTTCACTCACTCTCCTTTGTCCCTTGCTGCTGGGACAACTCATCTGGACAGAAGGATTTTTTTTCCCACTCCTTCTGTAAAATTAATGATAAATAAGACCAGAATTTTAGAGACCTTATGAATTAGACCCTTTACAGAGTTGCAACTGTGAGTTAGATAACGACATTTCATCTAATTCTCACTGTCAGCACTCAGACAGTTTTGTTCAGTGTTTGTATTTTTTTTTTTTTTTATTATTATTATTCCCTCACCCCCATTTCACAGAGAATGGAAGTGAAACACAAATAATTGAACTGATCAATCAAAAATCCAGCTGAAATACTCTAATAATCGAAGATAAAGCCCAACAGGATCACCCAGATGATTGCACTTAATTACAGGTTTCTATGCTTTTCTGAATTAGGAACAGACTTGCTTGTCCAAAGGCAACCCACAACTCTCAATTGGCACTTTGGTTCTATCATGCTGTCTCACAATTTGCCACGGAGCTGAATTTGATTCTTTGCCTGTAAAACTGTTTTACATGGAAATCTGAGTCTCAGCTCTTACTACCAATATTATTATCAAATCAGAATACTTCACTGAGGTCACCTTGGACTGAAATTGCCAACCTTCCAGGGAAAAGAGTCCTTCTACATTTTCTCTACTATCAATCAAATCACGAGGTACTCCCCAGAATCTTTTTTAACAAACAAATTGCTTCCTTTAACAGAGCTAGCATCACAGATTTAAAAAAAAAAAAAATAGTCAATAAAATTAATAGTTTCACTTTCTCCTGTGCCTTTCTTTCTTCCCATCACCTTTTTTTTTT
This sequence comes from Anas acuta, assembly GCF_963932015.1. Classification (NCBI taxonomy): domain Eukaryota; kingdom Metazoa; phylum Chordata; class Aves; order Anseriformes; family Anatidae; genus Anas; species Anas acuta. The sequence goes on along the minus strand of NC_088983.1, from coordinate 54,641,143 downwards.
TTTTTTGGGTGGGGAAGAGGAGGAGGGCTCTAAACACAACTCAGAGAGTGCCCAAAACTCATAAAGCTTTCAGCATCGAAAAGCTCAATTCACAGAAAAAAAACATTGCCTAGGAAAACAATTCACACTGACACTACAGCAGTATGCAGAACTGTCTGAGTGGGGGTAAAATTACCATTTCTCTCCCTCACAGATATAGACTTCCAGGGATGCACAAAGCAACACACTCAGTTTGAACAGCTCTGGTAAAGTCATTTTAGAAAACACATCTTACAAGACAAAGCGTTCCTTGGGGAGCCTTTGTGTAAGCTCAGAGCCCCATTACGTTGCTGTAAGGACATGGCAAAAGAAAGGGGGGGGCAAAACTGCCCCCATGAAAGCTGCACGCCAAAGAACACCCTCACGAAATCTTCTTTTCTTTTCCTAAACCAGGAAATCCTGAGTGGTGAAAGCACACAAGTGAAGAGGTCTCCTGCCACGGCTCCCTGTTCAGCAATCAGCCTGCCAGGTGAGGCGAGACCTCCGCTGCCCAGAGCCCCAGAGGTGATGCTGGAGCAGCAAGGCACAGCGCTCACCGACTACTGGCATGTGATAAGAACTGATCAAAGCAAAGCTCTGCGTAAAGAAAGGGCTGCCTCTTTGACACTGGAGCAGCAGGTCCAAGAGGATATAGACATTTCTGAACGAAGCGCTAACTTTCAGTCTTTCCTCTCCCCGGGAATGTCACCTTGTTGGGATTTTTGTGAACTTCTACAGGAAAAAGTATGATTCCTTCTACCTGAGACACAGCAGTTGCCCACGCATCCCTCTGGGTTCTGTACTGGTTTTACTGTACGGGAAAATAAGTATCAAAATTAAGTGTCTCCCGGTTCCAGGCAAAGGCCTGGCACGCAGCCCAACTGTAGCTGTGAAGTAAGTCACCTGTTACTAAAAGGGAATTCATACAGCTGCCGACATACTGCTGACATTTAACAAATAACAGATACGAACAAGAAGGGAAGCAGCCAACAGGCAGCCTCAGACTTCCATCCTGCCTGACAGCAGTAGCAAAAGATCCCTCACAGACCTCTCTCAGGATGGAGTACTTCTCCAAAGGTCTCCAGTCTTCTCCTAGCCCAAAGGCTTAAGTGAAGACGGTAACTTTCCCAAATCATCTTCCAAGAAGCTGGGTACGAGAGGCAATATCCAAGCATAGGGCTATTTCTGTCTGCATTTACAAGGATAATTTGTTTGGGGAACTAGAAAACAACTTTATTTACTTACTTACATATATTCACTTCATATTGTGAACTTCTGTTTGGTGCTTTTGTGTACATCTATCTTTGGATTTATCTGCTCACGTGAACTTTACAAGCTGTATGTTTTTTACACTAGTCTTCAGGTTTGTAAACTACAGAGGCAGTTTTTCAAGGGAAAAAAAAAAAAAAAAAATAAGCATAACATCTTCACCTCTAGCCTTTCAAAACTACTTTCAGTATCGAGGGTTTCAGTCAGTGTCCCCAGAAACACACCTCAATCCTTCTCTCTACAGCTCTGAGCACCAGTCTGTGAAAGCTCACTGCAAGAGTTCATCAGGGCAGTTGCAATTAGCTACACAGAATGGCAATTGGAAATACTAACATATCTTGAGTCAGTTAGGCCTTTGCAGTCTTTAGGGGAATGACTGTACTTCAATACTGTTCATCCATGACACATAAAACTGTAGTCAGGGGTATTAGAAGCAAAACAATTGGTATCTTTAAATGATTACGATGAACATTCTTGATTAACTTAATGCCCATCTTCTGGGCATCAGTCTGGCAAACGGTGAAAGTTCTGCTACTCAGCATAGCACAGATTGGAAATATGACTGACAAGATCTTAGGTCTCCAGAAGCGTCTGCTATGGCACCTGAACTGGCTTTGGCCAGGTAAAAGTCAACTAAGACTATAGACCAATTTCTTTTATTACTTGTAATAAAGTCAGTTGGTATTGCAAATCCAGAAGTAAAGCAAAATGAAATCATAATCTTTTGCCTCTAAGAACAGCCACAGAGGAGAAAGAGCAACAATTAAGACAATAACATAACCACTTGAATACATAATAAAAGCACAGTAAAGAAAAAACAAACATAGGACGCCTCCGCAATAGAAGTGCTCCTAACTGTGCTTTAATGTTTCTCTTAATCCCAAGTGATAAAAATGTCTCTCTCACCCAAGAAACCTATTGTACAGTCTCAGTGCTACCCCTTGGTGGGACTTGATCTCTTAATCTTGGTCTCACCTAAGACCACCATAAAATATGCCTCATTGCATCCACTTAGAGAAGAGGGGGAAAAAATAAAAAGTGGAAAAAAATAACCCCTCACAAGCATTATCTTAGAATATTGAATGAAGAATAATATTACAATTCAAAGTGACTTATTCTGTGCCTGGTACTGATCTCTGACAGTTAAGCATGGCCCGATTTTCTCACTTTAACAGTTCTCATACAGTTGATAAAAGGTTTGCTACTTGTTACTAACTGGTGGCAAGACATTAACTGCCTTCTCTTACCTACATAGCTTCAGCTCTGTGTGTCTCTCGCATTTGTACAATGACAGAGATAGTGCCCAAGAATACAACAGAGCCCACGCCTGGGGCCACTTGGACATGCTAATTTGAAAACACGTACTGAAAGTGTTGTAAACCTACCCAAACTACTTCCCCTAGAGACCTCTAATCTCAGTGACCTGACAGCCCACAAAAAAATGCCATACGCATTTCAGCAAAAGAATGACAGTTAAGACTACCATTACAGGGCATCGGGCATCAAAGCTCTTAGGAGCTCATGAAGTTATAAGTGGGAAAAGAGAACCAAGGATGTGTGTCTTACCTTGAAATAAAAATGCTTTGCTGGCATTGTGTAGTCCTGACACTTGCGTTACCCCAAGGGTTGTATTCACAAGATCCAGTTCTGTGATTATATCAATCTGTAAGTCAGGATCCATTCCAAATCCTATAGCTGTTGGAGGGAGAGAACAAGAAAGGGAGACTTGAAGTTAGATCAATTTTTATTTCAAATCAGGTAATGAAAAGAAGGGAGAAGTACAGGTACATTTCTAGTATCTTCACACACACACACTGTATACAGTAATTACTTACAAGGCAGTAACTCTGCTGCAGGAAAGAAGATATTCTTTTCTAATTATTTCAATTAAACTCTTTTCTTTCCATAGATTTTACTGTGCACAAGTTAAAACATTATAAAACTGATTACATTAACCCAGCATCTTTTTGAGGCTGAAAAGTAATAAATAAATGAAAGCATAAGCACCTATGCAAAAAGATGAAAGAGATTTGCAACACTCATCTATTGGCTACATGATTTCCAGGGAGACGTGAAGGCTGAAAATTCCTCTCACATTTCATACCTAGCTGTGACTAACAGAACAGGCCCTACAGCTCAGTCTAAACATTATCTATTTTCCCAACTGGACAAAATGACCCTGGAGGAGATATGGTAGCAGGACAAAGGATGCCGTAATCAAAGAGCCCTGAGTGATTCACCAAATTGTTTGATAACGCTTATGAACCATGTCTTCTACATTTAAGCACAGCCAGTGCCTGCGGAGCATGTCAAAGCCTACCTACAAATAAGGGATATTCATTTACCTAAAGCAGCAGTAGCACCTTCTGGTCTGCAGTAGCACCTACTGCAGAAGCATGAGTCTAAGCCCAAGATTTAGGAAGGGCTCATGCCCAGGAAAAGGCTGCTGCTCCTTGAATTGATGGGGGAACTAACAGAATTGACAGAAAAGACACATATTCAAGCAGTTTGAAGTTACCATGTTCAAAAGTTCAGGGCAACCTAATGGCCATGGCACACCAAATTCTTTCAACTTGTCTCCTTTTTCAAGGGATGGAAAGAGGCCAGCCTGACCATGGTCCCTCTCAACACAGCAATAAATATCATATAAGACCTGTGCCTGAGAGATAGGCCAAAAAATCTCATGCAAGCACTTTCCTAATGAATTTTTTTTTTTTTTTTTGCTAACGTCATTAGTTACAGGATCTGAGAACGGAAGCCTGATACAGCCAAAGTCAATGGTAAAACTCCCACAGACTTCTGAGGAGCAAGGATGTTACCTGCAAAGCACATCCAGATTGATTTCCACTGAGTGGACATCATGTTCAGATCTAAATTGATTCATTTAGTATTCCAGGACTGTGCTTCTGGATCAGTTAAGCTGCAAATACTCTACTTTGATTCTTTGAAAGGCTCTAAGAAATTACTGAGGTGTACAGAATGAACAAGAAGTTAGGTATTCTACTCATAAATCAACTGTACCACAGTGTTTCTCCTTTCTTTCGCTTGGGTATTGAAACTTGTCAGGACAACACACTGTGCTTATACAGAGGACACTATTGCACATCGAGCTGAGTAGCAAAAATCCTTGAAAAGACAGCTTTAAAAGGGCTTCATCAACACTACTCTACAATGAAAATCAACACCTAGAAGCATCTGGCCAAACTGATCCTCCAAGAACACGGACATATCAAAGTGCAGACATGCACAGTGCTTTCATAAGGATGTGTGGTTAAGTAGCTTTTGTAGAAACTTTAGATCAGAGAATATGACACCAGATAGAATTATCCAAAAGCAACATCTTCCCAGATACTCAGCAACATCATCAGGTTTTAGTATCAGACGCGAAAGCAGCAAAAAGTTACAACTGATGCTGTGCACGCTGATGGACCAAGAACACACCTTCCCCTTCTGGGAGAAACACAAGCATGAAAAGCACAGCCAGCCAGCTCTTCTGGTCCCAAACTGCGCTCACAGTCAAAATGCTACTGAAAAAATATACGTGTCCTGCTGTAGCCAACATTAGCCAGAAACCACTTGCTTTTAGCACACCTGCCTGCAGTCATCAAGAGAACTTACCTACCACTCCATTTCCAACCTACAGCAACTCTTCTAATGCAAGGGCTGCAACCCCCAGACACAGATTTGTATATACTATTAGAGGGAGCAACCTTTCTGGACAAAAACATAAAAGCAAAGGATATTTTAGAATAAAAACAGAACAATTTCTTATTTCTACCAAAGGATTTTATTCAGAAGAAGAGCAGCACTCTGTCAATTGTGTGAACTTACTCATCTGAGAGTCTGCTTTCCCTGCTGAGAGCAGAGTATGCTGTTCCTTGTTTGAAAGGGGTCGGATCTATCTGGAGCAGCAAAAACCTACTGATATGAAGGCAGACTAAATAGGGACTAAAACTTGCTCAATGGAGAGGACAAACAACATCCAGCAAGACAAATCTTGACCCCATTAACATCAGTGAAAGCTCCGCCACTGACATCAACAGGATGAGGACAGAAACCGCATCTAGCAAGCCTATGCCCTCCCATAAATCACAGGAGCTTCGCTGCTCCATTAAAGCTGTTTATTCCAGCCTGAGTACCTGGGGCTCAACAAGTATACATAGATCACTGTGGCTCCACAGGCTTCGATTTATGCCAGTGAAGGGTCTTGTGTGACAACTTCAGCGTGCCCCCTTCCAGCTTTTGAAATGCTTTCCAAAAAAAAGGAGACTATTTTTAATGTCACAGCAACTATTTAGGAAGAGCCTAACACCGCTTTAAATACTTAGTCATTTTTAGTCATTTTCCTGTGCTGCCTCTTCAAGCTGCAGCAGGCACTCAAAAGCCTAGTTAATAATTAATAAACAACAAATCAGCAGCTTCAGTGCGATAACTAAGTCTCCTTTTCCCCTGTGGTCTCCCACAGTCTATCAGAAAGATACCACAGGCATATCAGCGGCACTTGCATCTAGTGTTTTATGCTGCCTCCCTTCAGCAGGAGAGGAGGCTGGCAATACTCCTCCTTTCTGAACTAAAAATTAACCGTCAACCTGTAAGCTCTTCCTGGAGAACCGTGCAAAGCTCGGGCCTGATCCTGACTGATGTTGCTTTCAATTCCTATTTAAAGTAATTGGGCCATTCTCCTTAAACCAGGGGCTTACACGAGCAAGACTCCAACTAATTCAGACAGGAGGCGGGCGCAGAAATCATCTCAGGACTTGGTGGATTTGGCCCAACGTGAAGTGAAGGCAGTACAGTAGATTAGAGGATTAAGCCGTATAATTATGAATGATGTCACTAGGAAATCCCTAAACGAAATTAATTCTGCCTTACGGCTCCGACAGCTCGTGCTCTCTGCTTGTGCCTCTATCACCAGCAGTCACGCCAGGCTCCATGTAGCCAGCGTGCAGCTGCGCAACGCATGCAGCACGCTCCTGATTTCCGTGGCACCCTACACAGGAGCTATTTGGGGATGGAGAAACTTTTAGGTCGGCACAGCCGAGTCGCGGTCATTCCGACGGGAAGGAGCAGGCTCTACGAGGGGCGTTTTGCTCTCCTCTCTCCCTTCGGCGGCAATTGTTGCACACAAAGAACTTTCCGAGTAGCTTCGCGAAGCCGAGCGGAGGAGTTTGGGAGCCGCTGACCCTTCCAAACGTCTGTCTGCTCCCTAGCGGTAACGCCACTGAGAGAAGGGCGAGCGCTACCTTCTCCCAACTACTTCTATGCCGCACCCCTCGAGACCGGTGCGTTTTGGCGAGGCAACCCTACGACCGATTTTCAAGCCGCGATTCCTGCGTGCTTCCCATAATCGCGCAGAGCGATTTCCCGAGGCACAGCGGCGAGCAGCACGGAGGGACGCGGGGCGGCCCCGGGGCAGGAGCGAGAACAAAGCCCCGCCGGGAGCAGGGCTCGGTGCCCGGCCCCGCAGCGCGCACGGCACCGGCCGGCACCGCGCACCGGCAGCCGCCTCTCGCCGGGACGGTACCGCGGACAGCTCCGGGACCCCGGCTGGGTTCAGCCCGGCCCCGGGGGGCGCCGCTCCCGGCAAACTTTCCCACGCCCACCGAGCGGCCGCGCCCGGAGCCCCCCGCCGGGACCGCGCCCGGCCAAGGGGGACCCGACCGGCGGCGCCCCGCGAAGTTGCCTCCCGGTGGGGCGGGCGGCGACCCCCGTCCCGTCCCATCTCATCCCATCCCATCACATCCCATCCTCTCACCTGCCCCGGCGGCGGCCGCCCACGCCCAGAGGAGCAGGAGCAGACCCATCGGCGCGGCGCGGCGGCGGCGCCCGCCTCCCTCCTCCGTGCCGGCGAGCTGCTGGGGAGCGGAGCGGAGCGGAGCCGAGCCGAGCGCAGGCTCCCAGGCGCGGAGCGGCTCCGGCTCCGCCCGCTGCCCAGGCGCGGCCCCGACGCCCCCGCGGCGGGGGCTCCCCGCCCGCCCCCCGCCGTGACGCGCGGCCCCCCCGGGCCTCGCCAGCGCCGCCGCCCGGCCGCGACACGGAGCGGGGAGCGCCCCCGGGACCCCCGGCCCCGCTCCGCTTTGCGCTGCCGCCGCACGGAGCGGCTACGAGCGGGGAGAAGCCACCCTGCGGAGCTCCCGGCGCTCGGCACTAAGCGTGCCCGGCCCCAGGAAGCAGCGCTGGGAGTAAGGGAGGCGATGCGGAAAGCTGGACCCGAGCTCGGGCTGAGGGAGGCTCCTTGCTCAAGTCACTTCCACGCTGGTGCGGCTGGAAAGGGTAAAAGGGGGAAAGGAGGGAAGGATACCTGCGGAGCAGCGCACAATCTGCTCTCGTGGCTGTTCTGCACCTCAACACTTCTCTCCAGCCCTGAACTTGGCTCAGTCCTGGGCAAGAAACAACCCCCCCCAACACACTCATCGATTATATTTAATGACTCTCCACCCTAAAGCACCTGATCTAAATTTGAAGTAGAGATTGTTGGCTCCAGCTGAAGCTCCCATCCCAATGACCAGAATCAGAGGGAGTCGCACCTGATCCAGTTTTACTGCAGTTCGCCCCAAGCCCTAGCTGCTCTAAAGCCACAGGATCCCCCTCATCACATGGGGTTTGGTTCTGCGTTATGTAAATTTAGGTCATCTGAAATGAAAATATTAGCCTGTACATTTGGATAAAGTAAGGTTGATACAAAAAAAAAAAAAAAAAAAAAGCCTTTTTTAGGGATCAGTTGCACTTGTGCACACTTACAATGGTATGATCAGAGTAGAGCATGGCTGCCTAATTATTAATTTAGTAAGATCACTGAAAACAGCTGCTCCTGTCTGTAAGCAAGGCATGCACTCCAGGAAATCTCTGGGGTGGTCATTCCAAAAGCGTCTCCTAAATTCATCTCCAGTAGCGTTAGTCCAAATATAACTTAGTATACTCTCATTTTCATCTAGGGTGTTGTGTTATTAGCACCACTTTTAGCCCTGATGCATGGCGACATGCACATACACAGTATACTGCTACGTACACGTTATGTATCCGCAGCACCAAAAACAGGAGGCAACAGCACATCCTCAGGTGAAGGCACAGCCTTCTATCCCATCCTGATAAAATCATTTTTCTGCATAGCTTTACTCTGATTTAAGATGACATGTCTTTCCATGAAATACAAGTATACATCCAATTCATGTTAGCTTAGCTATGTTTGTGCTTATCTAATAATAAATCCAGGGTCTATCTATACACAAAACTTAATTGAATCCAACTGAAGTTTTACTCAAGTTTCCAACCTTAAGCTGAACTGGTGCAGAGCCTTTAATGTCTATACAATCTCAATTCATCAGGCATAGGTTCTCAAACAGACAGGTAATTAGCTTAAGTTAAATTACCACAGGTAAAAGCAAAATTTTGGCTTCAAAGCATAGCTTCAAGCACACCCTGAACTCTGTTATGGGCAGACACTGCTCTCACCGTCTCTGTCTTGTTCTTCTGTGAGCCACAAACACCCAAAGAGCCCACAGGCACTACGGCAAGTAACACCCAACTTGCTCCAAACCAAGCTGGTCACGCCATAGACCAGCACTGTGCCCAAATGGTCACGCTGTCGGAGAGCATCAGTTATCTCACAAGCAGTTTCAACTGTTTGTATCAGAAAATGTTAGACAGGATGGACAAAAAAAAAAAAAACATTCTTCCAGCCAACACTATTCTCACACTTCCTCTAGTGGAAACGCATCATCTTCGTCACCCAAAAAAATCTGATATTCTGATATGATCTTGTTGGAAATATAAATAGCCAAAAGGCATGACATTCAAATAAGACTTAAAGCTGTGTTCCTGAACATTCATAGCAGTTAAAAAAAAAAAAAAAAAAAAAAAGATGGCACTTTTACAAGAGGAAAGCGTTGTTCCTGGCAAGCTAGATGGATTTCAGCTCAAATAATATTCCTGTGAAAGATAGCTCTTGCACTCCCAGTTGGACGTTGAATGCTTCTTGATTGTGACCTAAATTTTTGTGATGTTGCTAACTGTGGTGCTAAGCTGCTAGTCCTTTCAGCCAAAAACCTTGTGGCACTTCATAGCTTGATGAAGTATTTTTGACTAGGCCCGATATCTCTCAGAGCAGTTGCGATGCTGTTTGCATCCCTTGGACGAAAGGCAATTACAAGTGCTAAGTGTTACTTTAAGTGCAGCCGAACGGGGGGGGGGCTCAGCCACCAGCAGAAATGCACACGCTAAAGAGCTGACCGTGCTCGCACCTGATAAAACACCTCGTACCTCATGGAATAGCACATCTTTGCTTTTCATAACTAATAAGGCTCGTCCTCAAAAGCCAGTTTCCAGAGGGGAACTTGCAATTCTCACTGGCCAAGCGTACTTTGCAGCCAGCAGAGGGCAATAATTTGCAATAGCACTTACACCTAAATACTGAGAAAAGGATGTGAGGGGATGGGAAATTCTGTATGAATACTGCCTGCTGTTCTGTCTTGCCTACTACCAAACAGTTTTAATGGACTGTACGGTATCAGTCCAGCGGGTTAGGAGTGTACACGTTAAGCTGTATTGCTATGTAAGCAGCCAACAAATCCAGCAGAATGAGGCCCTGCAAAGAAAAACTCTGCTTCACTACTCTGTCATGGAGTGCTACCTACTGCTTTTTTAATTTCCAAGTGCATGGCTAGGTAACGTCTGATGATTGTGAAGTCTAAATTAAGCTTTTCAACTGATTAATCCATTAGGTGGATACAAGATGTGCCCTTGGGTCTGCACTCTGAACACTGCCATTTCAATACCCAAAGGAGTAAAATTATTTCCAGCTAAATGCATCTGGCTAGCACCACAACAGAAGATGTGCCTGTCTTCTAGTCATCTATGTAACATAGCATACATCGGTTTCAAGTGCAGCCTGAGTGAATCCATACAACCAAGTTAAAAGGACATGGATTTTTATCTGCTCCCACGAGCATAAAGATTTAAAGCAATAGTGCCTAAAGGTGACAGCAAAGGACTGTCTCTTAGTCCCCAAATCAATGTGTTGTATCATTGACTCACACTGTTTGACTTTGGAGATCTGACAGACTCCACGTGCCTCCCATTTTCCTCCTGGAGAGGGGACTAATGACACTTACCTGCCTCCCAGGGCTCATAGGGTGCATGCTGACAACTGCAGCCTCCTCCAAGATGAAATCTGTCCTACATGCGCCAAGAATTCCTGCAGTCCTCCATCATTAGGTCCTGCCTCCTCCTTCATCTGCACATACACATCTCAGAGAACAGCAAGTTTACAGACATAACAAAGTGCTTTTTCCTTTGGGAACTCGTTACCAGAGCTGCTGAAGCAGTCCTGCCACATAGCTGTTGAGTCATGTTCTGGACTAGGCCCTTGCCTGGAATTGCTATCCCATTCTTGGCATAGCACTAGGGTATCTTTCACTACCGTGCTTGATGCCACGTTGTGATCAAGTATCACACTTCATCTATCATATTTGGGGAACACTCTTGTTTTCCAGCAGAGAAGTAGGTCGGATCGGTACCACTGCAATACCAAGGTATCAGTACGCAAAGAGTCAGCTTAGCACATGGGTTTTGTGGCACACTCAGTGCTTTGCATCACACTCACCATGCTGCAGAAATTCGGCTTTAAACAAAAGGTGCTGTAACATCACGAAACGTCTGCTTATGCTTTCCTTCTTCACTAGTCCCTTCTGCCTTTCACTTAAGTCTCCATCGGAACCTCTCTTGTTTTAGCAGTTCAACTTTCTTTGGGGTGACTGAATTGAGAGGATAAAAAGGATTTAAAGAAATCCAGTAAGTCCTCTGATAAGCAATCTATTATTCTACAAGCTACAGAGAACTCAAATAGTTAAGAACCCAGCCATTTAATTGATACTTGTTTCTGCAGCTGTGCAATATCTCCATTTCCCAAGAGGGCTGTTTCCAGTTGCTGCTCAAGGTTTCTAACAATCAAATGGATCAATTCTGCAGATACCTTAAGGCTGTGTGTTAAGTAAGAATGATGTTTGTGGTGTGCACTGGGTGGGCAAAGAGGGTGGAAAAAGAGAAATTCTATTCACCAGAACATGTTAGCATATTTTGTTTTAAACACTGGACATTTATTTAGAGACTTGGAGCCCATACATTATTGAATAATTTTAATTTATCACATCCAAATATAATAGGCAAATATATAATACAATAAATTGCATTTGTACACATAAATACAAAATTTGAGGTAGGGCCTCAAGAATAATGACTTCTTAAATGAATAACATACAGCATTATAATATGCACTACATGAGATATATATGGTGCACCCTTTGTAACATAATGCATCTTCTCCACACATAGGTAATGAAAAAAATAAATGACCTGGTTAGGGTACAAATCTTTATCCATAGGCAGCAGTACCCTATAGAATGCCTGTAAATATATATATATATTTATATATGACATTACGCAAGTAATTAAGATTTAACCCATCAGCGATGGGTCTGTAATAAAGTGCCATAGGACACAGGGAGCAAATTCTCAGCTGGTATGAACTGTCACAGCTCCAAACCAAACTGTGACAATTTAGACCAGCTAAGCATCCACCTTACAAGGTAATACTACATAATATAAATGACAGATAACAACGTGTTTTAGTCGATCAATAATTTTCTTAACAATGGAAGATAGCTATAAGGCAAATGGTTACCTGATGATGTATTTAAATATTATGGGCAAATAATAATATTGCAAGCTATAAGGTCCAGCCTGGTTCTCGCATTAAGTTAAACCCATCAGGAAAACCTTCTCTCTTTGGTGATGGGCTGCCTGAGGGTGATGAAGGCAGAAACCACAAATACCCCTACCCTCCCCCCTCGAATCATCAACCTGAGTCCCTCTGGAATATCAAGATCTGACCATTTGACAATTATCTTATGTGCACGCCATTTAACTACAAACTAAGAAACAAGTGTCTCGTAATCATGCCAGATAGAACAGCGTTACTAGCAAAACAGAGGCACGTTTTGGGAGGCCACTTGCCGAAAGATCCTGCAGCCTGCAACCCACACTCTGTTCATGTCTTTCTTTGACAGCAAGAAAAAGTGGAGCTGCAGAATAAGAAACCAATAGGAAACCAATCTTTGTCACAAATAAGCAAACGCTTTTACCATAGGCAGCAAGAAATCATATTATCCATACAACTGTACATATATTCAAAAAGGCCAGAAGATACCTAAAATAAATCAGCACTTGGAATTTCATGGTACGGGATAGCCACAGTGTATCGGAAGCGATGATCTTCAGTGCTGAGGCACATCTAATGTGGTCAGTGGAGCAGAACCTAATCAAAAGAATACTTTGACCCAATTGAAACATATAAAGACAATCCAAGTCTTTCTCATTTAAAGGTCATTTTGTTAAACCCTTCTTTTGGGAACAAAGTGCTGCCATGTCTAGCTGAAACACAGGTTTTGAACATTGCATATTAAAAACACTAGGAAGACCCCAAAGGATTTGAAGATGGCAAGCATTTGCATTAAGTGTGATCTTTAATGCATACAACAGCGCGTCTTAGCTCATCCAGAAGTTCAATTTCATTTCAAAGAAAAAATATGCAACATAAGTAATTCTCACCAAATTTGAACGTTTTACTCACAAGTATCTGCAAGTACGTACATCACATTTTTACTAATATGGCTTTTTCCCCTCCTTTTTATTTGTAAAGATCTTTACTGGTACTTAATTAATTACTAAATTTATTTTTAGAAAATTATCAAAGCACATGCAAACTTTCCTAGAACATAGTAAATGAAGTGCATTCCCAAACTGCAAGGTTATTTCTCATTTAAAGAGGCCACTGCTGGTTCATTTAATCTCAATGCTTGGATTTGGCCAGTAAAATACTTTTTAAGAAGTCTAGCACGAAAAAAAAAACTTCTGTTTTTAACATACCATAAAAACTTCGTATTTTCTCTGACTTTTAAATTCATTTCTCCCCCTTCTCCAAATATTTTTGCAAGCCCAGTATTGAACGTCAAAGCTAAAGACAAAAATCAACTAAAAAAAATCACTCATCTGCTTTCAGAGTTTCTAAGTCAGGAGTACAATCCTGTACTCATGACTTAACTATCAATCACAGGAACAACACCTAACTTAAAAGCAAGCATGTTCATTACCTAACTCATGGAAAGCAATTCAATTTTTCATATGCATTCCATTTTGCTAATCCAAGCCAAAGGAAAGATATCATAACCTAGCGGTACTCCTTCAAATGATACCGCTTTTACACTTAGCGCAGACAGTAACTGACATCCTTATACTGAGGCCATTTTATTGCAAGTAGTTAATTCCAGTTCCAATTCATGTCCTGAGACAAAAAGTTACAAAGTTAAAAGGATTCAGAGCTATTAGGTGATTTGGATGCTTTATTTTTTCTTCCCCTCTTTAAGAGGAACAAACCTATACATGTATTACTTTTCATCACAAGAGTAACAAAAGCAAACTAGACTGGACTCCAAATACCAAACCAAGATGCTAGGTAAAATTGGTAAAGAGGCCTGAAGCTATTTATCCTGACAAAAACGTCTAATTGCCACTGCTCACTGACTTAGGTTCCTTCCCAGAGGAATGCCCTCAGCCCCAATTAGATGTGGGGGCCAAATTTCCATTGTGTCAGAGTATGGCTTCTCACACCTGCCTCTGCCAGGAAAATAAGAGGCAGAAGTAAGAATAGTAACACCCTTATTAAAATAGCTGGCAAAGCCAAAACAAGGGGGCGACAGTTTTAAGGCAGAGAAGCTCACAAAAGCGTCCTATCTTGCTGCCCCTCGAGACGAGGAGCGGCAGAGCCCCTGGGGCAGAGATTCAGGGGCCAGCCCAAACTGTGGCAAAATCCACGCTTGTCTCGCTCAGTGACAACCCCTGACAGCACTCCACTTGTCCTGCATGAGGATTAAAGGTCTCCAGCAGTGCCTATAATTGGCAACACTAATTGCCCCGTGAAAGAGGAAGTTCAGCAAAATGATTAATATATTTAATATACATATATATATACACACACCGAGAAAATAAGTTCATTTGTGGAAGTATTACGTTAAGGTTTAGTTTTTGCTTTGTTTTCTTCAACAGGATGAAACAACACAGCTACTGATCTACAGACACACATTAACTGAGGATTTACCTGAGACCCTGTAATATGCAGACAGACAGACAAAAGAACGGGATAGAAACAGTTCCCTGAAAGGAAAGAACATTCATTGGCTACTACAATGTGTGTGGGGAGGGAAAACAGGCTAAAACTACTCTAAGCTCACCATCTCTACACTGGTCGATAAGATACTTATAGGGACATAAAACATCACTAATACACACTACGTGAACACTGATCACTGGTAAAAAATATCGTATCTGTATGTATAGGATCTAACAAGATCGTAAAGGTTACAGTTGTGCCAATTATTGAAGATATATTTTTCTCCCTCATTCTAGTGCATTTACAATAAAATGGGCTAATTTCCTATTCAGATAAATAAATGTACTCCTAAAAAGCTCTATTTTTACTCTGCCCAGTAAGTAACAACTATTTGAGTCTAACATTCATATTGCCACGTCTGATGACTAAAATGTAATGATTTAGAATGTCCTGTAACTCTTCAGCGTTACCATGGCTGTATAACACACTCTCCTCTCCCTCCAGCCTTGCATTTTGTATATCTAATGCTGCATCCATGTTGATGTTAATTGTTGTGTTGTGTTTTTTTGTTTTGTTTTGTTTCTATGTGATGAAGGTGTTCTAAATGGAAAAACATAGAAAGGAAACTATGTACATTCCAGGGAATACCAGTTGGAAGAATTTACGTGTTATATATATAATATATAGACAACTGGGATTCTGCTATTTCCCCGTTGGTTGAAAGAGAAGAATACATCTAAAGGTCGCGTAAAGAGTGGAGAATGAATGGGGAGTCACAAGGCTGAACAGCACATCTAACTTCTAATAACTGTTGTCAGGTGGTAACCAGACTACACTTACCACTGTAAGAATACAAAGTTAGGCACAAATTATATGATGGCTTCTTGAGGAGATACTGTAAACAAAAGCAGAGAAACAAGGAAAGCTATGTTCAAAAGTATCGGAGTTCAGTGAGTAAAACCGCAGTAGCACTTCAAGTACATACAGTTTGCCAGCGGAGCCAGGTTTTGGACACTTGGTGTAACTGAGTCATTTCCAATGAAAATGACAGATACCAAATTACAGAAAGAAACGTATGACAGTACTTTCAGCTGATGCCCATAATCCTGTCTGGCATGCTTTCCAAACCACTTCTAGGTTCAAATACAGTTTACCCCAATCTCAAGTGATTTTTTTCCTAAACTTTGTTGTTGTTGTGTTTTTTTCCTACTCAAAAACAGCAAACAGACCATTGTGTTTCTGTTCTGATCCCACATATTGCCTACTGGCATGCTATTTAGAGGGTGTCTGCTAGTTTAGACAGCAAGTCCTCAAAGTTAGTATAATTCATACTTAGACAAGAATTGTGTGACAATGAGTCAACGCCTGCTGTCAGTGTAGACAAAGTGACTCCACTTATTGCAACAGCCTCATGCTGGACTTACACCAGGGCTACAGGCGATCTCCTCCTGTGCTCACTTCCATCCTATCTGAGAGCTGAACTTCCCTTTGATTACATTGGTAACAAAAACAAAATCCTAGTCCCATCTTTGGCTGTTACAAGGATGCTTGTGTGAAACAGGTCAAATTTTGCACATAATTTCCTTTAAAGTTCTGTTGTTTTTTGTTTATTTACATATAACCTGAAAAATACTGGGACATAACCCACTGTGCAACATGCTTTTGCTATTTCACCCAAAACAGAATGAGCATCACCTGCACACGGAAGTGGTCTGGCTAGGTCTCCCTATGGCATGCAACAGTCAGTCTTACTTTCCTAAGCAGCCACTTTCAGGCACTGTGGAAAAAGAAGAAAAAAAAAGGAAAAAATGGCAGAAAAATAAATAAGAAAAAATAGCTGAAAAGGCTGACAATGTTATTGTCACCAATATAATAATTATTAGCATTGGGTCCCCAATTCTATATCCTTCACTGGCAGTTTAAGTCCCAGGGAAGATGTTCCCAGTGGATCGATCATATTCATGTAACGTTCACCACGGTGCTTGGCCAAAAACGGGCCCCAGTCTGGCTGCGGAGAGCACACCAACTTGAGTCGCTGCAACGTTAGAGAGAGAAAGAAGAGTCTCATTTGAAGTTACAAAGCAGAATTACAGTGCGGAAGAAATAAGAGGAGGCTCATTTGAGGTTATTGACAACGACCCTGCAATGCTCCACTGCTCAGTGTTTGTTTTGCGCAAAGTTTGCAAGATTAATAGAGGATAAAGTGCCCAGATTTTAATTATACATTCTCCCTCGCACCATATGAGGGGAGTTCAGACCTACTGCTGCAGATTGCCAAGCTCACTTGCTGAAGGACATGTGCACAATTACTTAACCCAATCGCCTAAGCAGTGGGTAACTGCATTAAAATAATTGGATTTCTGTTTAGCATATTTCCCAGAAGTATACAAACGACCAAAAACTAGTACAATGCTATGAATGAACAAAAATTTTAATTTTGAGATGACAAACTATTTCCCTTCTACTTGCAGCAGAAAGAAACAGAAGAACGTTAATCTGGCAAACATCCAAAACCTTCTCATCTTTCCACTGATTTCTTTATTGTATATATAATATGATTGGCTATTTACAGATAAAAAGGAAAGAAAACATATTTCTGATGACTTAAGCGGGAACAATTATAGGTTTATTACCTAATAAAGTGAATCAGGCCTCTCTATCAGTTATTTTAATCTCAGTTTAATTACCAGTTTGCAACCCTTACCTCCCAGATCAACCATAATAATTTTATGCAGCAGACTCCATGTTCAAAAAATACTGGGCTACGGATGAAATAACTGCAGAAAAAGCCCCTTCAAAAGAGATCAGACCTTTTGGTGTTTCTTTGGGTGCACTACTGGAGGGACAGTAAATAAAGCACCCGATTTTTTGAGGCATTACATACTCCCATCCCACACAGGTAAACTGGAAGATCTGAAGGAGAGCTATTTATCTCAGTGAGAGAGACTTGTGAACAAGCAAGTCTAATGTCATATTAGCTCATTTCCAGTAGGAGTAGTTATCTTTCCCACCTTATGCGCTCCAACGTTCTCTACACAAGGGCTGAAAGGCCCTTTAGACAAGTGGCCTTGTTGCCTAGTGCCAACTGTGTACTTGGATGCTCTCCCCAGGGTCTCCTGCCACTTAATATTAAACTCCTTTGCTCTGTATGAAATGGAAAAACACAATCTTCTCCCTTAGGCATTGTAGCGTGACATATTGAGAGACCAAGAGATTATTCTATTTTAGTACATTTTCTCTCCTTTCCATCTTTTAGGCGTATAACAGCCCCGATGGATTTTGCAGGAAAGCCGAACTGTAAAAATGGCTATGAAAAGGGGAGATGGCTGGCTGTTCCTTATCCCAAGGAGGCAACAGCACAAGCAGCATGCAGTGAGGAGAGGACACAACTGAGAAAGCCTCTAAGGCCACAAACAACAGCACTGAACTTCTTCAGATGACAAGGTGAAGACAACGAAGGAGTGAAATGCTGGCGTGGGAAATGGGAAAGACTTCGCTCTTCTACAGCCCACAAGGAACTGGGGAGTCAGCAGGACGGGAACACTTGTGGAGAGGCGGTGGTGGCAGCAGCTGCAGTGCTGGGCACAGAGAAACAGAGCAGAAGGGGACCGCCACACTTTTGGAGTGGTGGGGGGAAGCAGCAGGGATCTGCTACGTACCACAACACAAAAATAAAATGCCACCTGTTTTTTTTGTTTTTCAAGCCCAGGTGCCACAGAGGAACAGTTTATTCAGTCAGCTAAGGTTTATAATAACTCGTTTCAGCTGTAGAGCATGTCTTTTCATCTTTCTTTTTCTTGGATGTCATGAAGCGGCACAACCTTCTGTAATGCCCGCCCCCTGTGTGACTTTGCAAAAAGGCTGGCAAAGCTAGGAAAACAACTTTCTTCCACTGGCACCATTTTCAGGGCTTATGAAATTTGTGACTCCTTTTAGTTCTCATAAAAGCAATCACTTAACAATTTAGGAGCATTTTGTTGAGGAATAGGGAATAGAAGGTCTGCATTTTAAATCTACCAAGCATCTTTTTGCAACACAATAACCAGCTTACCAGAAAGCAATCTTAGCACCATTAGCCATTCAATATTACAAAAATCAATGTAAAATAAAACAGACAGTCTCCTGTGACCATATTTTTGAGCAGCAAAAAGACACGAGAATTACCTCAATAAATTTGCCCGGGGCTAGATGCATTTTTATCACAAACATAACTGGGATCCAAATAACCGAGCAGGCCAGCATCAGCCATCCAAGCACCATGGACCAGCCCGGGTAGTGGTAAGCTCCGTAAGTCATTGGTTCCCATTGGTAGAAACTGAAGCAAAGAATAAACTGGAAACAAGGAAGGAAAATAAATGTTTGAGTAAGGAAAACAAACCTGTTTTTGCAGCACTCGGTAGGCATTCACACACATAACTGCTCTATGTGGAATATAGATAAAAGTACACGCACCTACACAGGGTGCTCTCACAAACTGTAACAAACAGGTCTGAGACTGAATCTAATGAGCTTTGTGGAAATCCTGCAAAACCCCACAGAAATTACCGCATTTATGGCAGAAGAATTGAAATTAGAATCTTGCCCCTAGAGTAACAGGCTTTATTACATGGTCTATTGGCAGTTTTACCTAATGTGATTATGCTAAGTTAGTCCATTTCATTTACAGTATGAATAGCAATACATCTGCTTACATTTGTGCATAATTCAGTAACTTTTGGGAAATGCCTGTGCTTACAATAATTGCACACAGAAGATTTATAGTAGTATAGCTAGGTGAAGGCATATATAAAATGATCAGTTTTATTTCCAGAGATGGGGAGTAATTGAAAGTCTAATATTGGACTATACAAATGTATCAAATATTAGCTTTACAGAGGCCATAATAGAAAAAAAAAGTATTGCTCGGGTTTGCTTTGTCCATTTCCATTCCACAAAAATTGAATTATGACTGATCAGTCTCAAATTATTTCTTACCCTAAGTAATATTTAGTGAACACTTGGAAGGAACAGCAACAGAACATGCAAGCTTGACTGGACCTCGTCTGCTTTCCAAATTTGCTTTCCGTAAGAGACAACATAATTTCCTATTCCCTAGTTGTGATTACTGGCAGTAGCTAAGCGTGCAAGTCTGATCAGTAAAGCAACCAAGTAATTTGCAGAAAAGCCTTATAATTCCCCTCAGAACTCTAACAATGGTTCTAAGACAGGATCATGAAAACAGCCATTGGAAGAAATCAGAGAAAAAAAACGTGCACACATCTCCATTTTAACAAGGCCCTCGAGAAAACATATGTTCCCATTTACACTGTGCTAATACTATTGATTAAACTGAGCTACACCTTCAAACTTTTCAAAAATGGATTCAGAAACTATACCTAAATGTTGTCAAAATCAAAGAACAGTCACCGATACAGAGGTAAGGTTGGTCTATCTGTTTTTCACACACGACACCACTGCACTTGAGTGATGACAATGAACTGGTCAAGAAAATCTGCACGGGAAGGTACAATACCTGCATCAGGGCTGCTGAAGAAATTCTTCTCAGCACAGGAAGTTTCTTTCCCTCACAACTCAGGAACTTGTTGAGTTAACCAAAAGAAACCAGTCCCTTCACACAGGAATTCCTTTTTCAGTGTCCAGAAGAAATTACGTCATTCTTAAATTATGTCACTTGAAAGAAGTAAGCACCTATCCAAGCAGCCTGTTTCAGGGTAGATGGCTATCCTGAAGTAAAAACTTCCCAACAAGATCTGCTGAAGAATCACACACACGCAGGAGCTTTCCAGCACGTTACGCTGAGGCACAACTTCTCTGCACAGTGACTACAAATGACTAAACTA
The DNA here is from genome assembly GCF_963932015.1 of Anas acuta. Classification (NCBI taxonomy): domain Eukaryota; kingdom Metazoa; phylum Chordata; class Aves; order Anseriformes; family Anatidae; genus Anas; species Anas acuta. Next base: position 54,620,854 of record NC_088983.1, on the reverse strand, counting down.
CAAAATCTGTCACTGTTTTGCCTCTCTACCTCACCCAGCTGACATTGTATTCATCATTGTTTTGAAATGCCAGTCCTTTCAGGAGCTCTAGCATTTGTGCTTATCTTGCATATTTATGTCTATGAATACCTGTATGAAATATAACTCCCTGTAAAATGAGGTTTCTGTGAGAGCTGAATCATTCTAGTGCCACAACATGGCACGCAACCAAGGCCTGTATCTGCATTTAGAAATGTGAAGGGAACGCTGTGTCAGAGCACCACACGGGAACCACACGGCTGTGACACTTCGAGGACTACCGGACCTGAGGAAAACGTGCTTGGGTAAAATCAACAACGTGCCTTCTTTTAGATTCAGTGGAGCCCTAGATCTGAAGTAAAGCATTATTCTAGACTGCGATGTGGAAATAACACATCTAACCCCGGACTGATACACCCGTTATTGCTGCTTTCCTCCCCGCTGTGTCCCTGCGGGCCGTGCCAGTGCCGCGGCCGCTTCCCGCAGTGGCGCAGCGCCACCGCCCGGCCCAGCCTTGGGAAAGGAAAGCTCCTTCTGAAAAAGGACGGGGGGAAAGAAGAACAAGGAAACTACGGGGATGATTTATATTCGTTATTAAGAACGTAAATATTTAGACCTCTGCAGAAATAGCTCCATCTTCGCAAATAAGACCACGTCACTCGCATTGCCACCCAAGTCTTTCTAAAGCATGTCTCTTAGATCAGTTAGAGTCCATAAAATATTTTTCCCTAACTAGGATTATATGATTGAACCTGAGAAGAGAAAGGAAGATTATGTCAATTTGTCTCTCCCTCCTCACATATTTAAGTGTGTGTGTAAATATAACTATGTATAATAAATACACACACTTAAATATTACAATATTATAAATATTATAAATATTTCATAATTATAATATGAAATTATAATTAAATATGAAATTATAATGAAATATTATAAATATTTCAGGGGTGACCTTATTGCTCTTTACAGATACCTCAAAGGAGGCTGTAGCGAGGTGGGGGTTTGGCCTGTTCTCCCAAGTGCCTGGTGACAGGACGAGGGGGAATGGGCTGAAGTTGCGCCAGGGGAGTTTTAGGTTAGATGTTAGGAAGAACTTCTTTACCGAAAGGGTTGTTAGACATTGGAACAGGCTGCCCAGGGAAGTGGTGGAGTCACCATCCCTGGAGGTCTTCAAAAGACGTTTAGATGTAGAGCTTAGGGATATGGTTTAGTGGGGACTGTTAGCATTAGGTCAGAGGTTGGACTCGATGATCTTGAGGTCTCTTCCAACCTAGAGATTCTGTGATACGCAGACACGTACAGAACAATCAAAAACTGCAGGCACGCAATGGCACGCCATCCCAGCACGTTGTACAGACAGGGAAAGACTACAACAACAGCATTTGGAAACTTACTGTCCCTCTCTACCAAAATGTCATAACTTAACCTCTATTTTATCCACTACAAACATGCAAGAACACGTGCAAATCCATGTCTATCCATTCACGTGTACCCAAGAGGTCATTACTACCATTCAGAAACATCACAGACATCCAAGAAACAACATCATCATCTTAGAAGAAGACATCACAATGTCTTTGCTTACTGTTAAGATAGTAGGGGTCACGAATGCCCAACAGACTCGCCAGAATTTACTTGGCTGGAATCCAATCATCATTTCTATATCTTCACAAAATCTTTGCAATCCTGTAGGCAGCGAATGTAAATGCAATTAGGGGGGTCAAAGCAAACAGCTGCAATTTGCAACACAGCTTTTGTGATTTTTCTTGTGTCTAATTACAATAACAAATCCGAATATGTTTGTTGAAAACTTCAATGAAAGATCTAACCATAAAGTAACAAATGACACCATTATATTGGGAACCATTCTGATAAAATATTTACTTCCTATGGAGTAAAAATAAAAATAAACATGACAATCTTTTACACAGAAATTACATGTATTACATACTGAGTACATCTCAGACTGAGGTACTGATAGCACATGCTGGTTAGCTGCAATTTTATGCATCCTTGTTCTATTTCACTGGAAAGAAAACCCTTATTAATTTTAAAATAAACTATTTATGAGCTACATACACTATACATGGCCATTAAAAACTGGCAGCTGCATACCTGTGTCAGCAAAGGCACTATCTGAGTTTCTTTATACCAACTGTGTGACTAGAGTATGATTATATCACTTAACGTTGGAAATTATAGTGTCCTATTATTTTTCAACTGATGTTTAAGCAATACTTAGAACTATTAGAGAGCACCAATAAATATTTAAAATTCTATTTAATGTTATTTGATTAAATGGATTGACTGACATGTTAATTCTTCCCATTATCGTATTGATTGTACCTGTGTAGTTACTGGAGTTAATAAAACTCACAAGATTGGAAAATGCTGTTTCAGCCATTTCTGCAGTTAGCTCCTTATTTATGCCATGTGACTGGAGAAGGCATGCTAGCCCTGCTGCTGCCATTGCCCACCTAACAAAAGCCAGCCTACTTTTCAGTCTTCCTCTGCATAGCTGTTTAGGTCAGTGGCCCCTACTCACTAGCATATCCATTAGTGATTTCCCCAAAAGTAATAAAAATGAAATGGAAGCCTGCTCCAGCTTTTCTAACAGTGATGAGAAGCGGGAAGTCTGGGGTTCAAGGCTGAGCTCGCCCGTCACACAAACATTTCAAACCCGGCCCAATTTTATTTGATAAAGCAGGTGATTGTCTCTGCCATTTAGATTTTACACAGCATTATACTACAGCCTTTCATCTAACTTGTGTGATGTGGAGACAGGGATGGAGCTTAAATATTCAGGAGAAGTCATTCAATAAGGGAGGAAATACTCGGAAGAGAAGTAATAAACCGCTTTATGTTCTTAATGCCCTTATAGTCAGTCACTGCAGCTGCTGAATTTAAGAAGGGATAATCCCCAGGCTTGATCCACCTAATTTTGAAGCCTTTCTGTTGATACGGAAAAGAAACGAAACTATCCACCTGACTGTTCTAAGAATTAAGAATTGATGAACCACCACATAAAAAGTAGCAACGACTCCATGTTCAGCATCTTCTGATGCACCTTTAAGAAAACAACAGGGTTTTGTGGTGCTAGGACAGCCCTAGAACCGAGCTTGACAGGTGAGCACAGAGTAAGCCAGCATAGGCTGGTATCATGCAAGAAAAAAGCTAAGAACTGTGCTATTTTAAGAAATAGATGAGAAAAATCCCGAAGTTAAATAATAAGGTGGTATTGCAAGATCTGAATTTGGGGGAAGAAGTACAATCTACAGTGGGTATGAGATCAGAAAATTAATCCAAAGGGACAATGATACTTCTTCCCCCTCCCACCCCGCAGTGTCCCTTCTTGCTGTTGCTGCAACAGAGGTATACCTCATTGGATGGCCTTCTGCCTTCAAAATTTGAGCAAGTTCTGTGCAGATCTGCACAGATTTATCTGAAACTCCAAAAGAAAAGATAGTTCCTTCTTGGAAATGTTGGCAGATATTGAGCTTCAGGTATTTTTAAATATTAGCAGTTCACGAACCAAATGTATGTAAACAGATACAGAGATTACACAGTAGGCATCTATTTCTCAGTGAATGATTGAAAGCAGGTTCAGAAGTTCCACAGAAAAATCCAAAGGATGCTTCAGTTAATAAAACACTGATTAAATCTTAGTGCATCTGGTTTCCCTCTCAGATCAGTCAAGCCTGTTGAACGACTTTGGTAAATAAACAATGTGATATTCCGTATTTCAGTTTCCACTCTCAAAGGTAGGATGATGCATTCAAAGTGCTACAGATATAAAATCCATTAAAAAGTGGAATGCAAGCTAAGACAGACATCTACTTCAATATTCTGCCACAGGTAAAACATTGAGAATTACTAACATACTGTCTGCATATACACTGCAGCCGTTACCACTCACTCTGATGACAAACCTTCCCAACAACAGACTGTCAAAAAACAGGTCTAGAAGGAGCACAAATAAAGTTAAGGTAATGCATTTTCAATTTCAAGCAGTTTCCTACGGTGTTTCACTCAAGCACAAAGATCTCTGTATTTAGCTTTGCGTTGCAGAATGCAGCAGTGGGAATTATGCTGATGATTAAATTAATACCCAGAGCTGTAAGCTATTCTTTACCAATCATACATCATAATCTAAACAATTGGAGAATAAACATCTATAGCAGCATGTGAAATAAAGAACTGCATTTGACTGGATAATGTAGCACCGACTCTACTGAAAAATAAGTGATTGCAAGAAAATAACCAAGTGTGCCTCTTTTTAATTTAAAAATCTCAACCAGCTCAGCAAGCAGAACATGTAACAAGAGCTAAAGACAGATTTATTTCATCATAAAAGCGCCTGCCACTATTATGCCAACCTGCTTGCTACGAAGAGTACAAGCGTACGGAGAAAGGTGTCAGTGGAGTGTAAAACAAGCAATTGTCTGAGCTTGAAAATATATGATACCAATTTTAAGCACTGCTTGAAAGAATAGAACAAGAGCAACAGCTTCATTTGTATTTGCAACATGCAAATCACAAATATACAAGCTGTTTATAGATTTAATATGGTAGAAGTAGCTATGATACATTAGTCAAGTGGATAATGACTGTAAAAATAAATCCTTCATTTTTCGTGCTGAGAGTCGAAGCTCTTTAGTGTGACAAAAGGTTAATTCCAGGTAATAATCTTTGAAATCGCTTAGATCAAAGACTTGACTGGCATCTGTTGATTAACAATCAGCTGGTACACAAAGCACAGAGACAGTGATTTGCAGTTCATCAAATCTTTGCCACATCTGATCATTTTAAAGTACTATGTAATTAAAAAAAACTCCTCCACTCCAGTCCCTCCTTAGCAGTACTGTAACTCTTCTGTATTATGTTAAGGTTTTCACTCAAATTCGTATTTTAAGCAATATTGATTGTGTTGGACAAACAGGGCACTACCCAGAGCAATTTTGTTTGCAAATCTAATAAAAAGTTGTTCCGCAAAGGCAGGTTTGTAGTTATTCTGCCACTCAGTGTTCAGAGGAGGAATAGAGCCTTCCTATTTATCTTCATACTTATTTAAGAACATGCAGAACAAAGAAATTCCACAGATTGCTTTTGAGCTATTTAACAATATTCTGTGCAAGGAATTTTTACCTTGTACCGTGATGGCAATGGCTTAGAGGGAGTGATCGTTTTGACATAGACTAAACAATGCTATTGACAACGCTGCCAAAGAAGAGTGACATCAAGTGCTTTTAGAACAGCATTGTTCAGGCATGCTGTCAGCAAATGGAGAAGGAGGAAGGAGAAAAATAAATAAATACATCCCAAACCCTTAACTCTTCCTGAGCATTCCCACTCACCATCCCTTACAGAACAGCATTAATTTTAAGCACGCTGGGAAACTGGTCAGAACAGTAACCAACCTAATCCATCAGAGAACACATGCCCCATGATATTTTCACAGAACAGGTAAATGCTAAGCCTCCTGGAAACTGGGAGGAAGGAATGGGACAATTGTGCCTATCTTCATGGAAACTGAAGAACAGAAAAGCAATGCAGCTTGCCAGTAGCAATTTCCAGACCAGTCTTTCTGCTCTATAATCCCCAAAAACCTGTCTCTCCACTTCAGGAGATATCTCAAAGCATTACACTCAGGTCCTTTGAGTAGACTGTTTGAATGTAAAGCTGACAGCTGTTAGCAATATCATCTCACTCAGATATTACACTTCTAAACCCACCTCTAATCAAAACACTTATATTTCAGGGACCTAAAAAACAAAAACAAAAAGCAATTAAATCAACCAAAATGTGAATGGTCTAAACTATATTTTTTTTGCTTCCTGTTTTGATCTTTTTCATTGTTTTGTAACATTCTCTCCCTAGGTCATACCTGAGGTACCTTTACAACCATTTGAGCCCACTCACTGGATTGGATATCACCAGAGATAAAATACTCTACTGCATTTCCATAAAATTTGAGACAATGGGAAAGGATGGATTGCCTGTCCTTTTCATGTATTCATTCCTCAAGCAAGAGCAGCAGATGTTGCATGTTTTGAGTTATGCTTGATTTTTCATACATTTATATTAGAATAGACTCCACAACATCAGTAGATATAAGTATCTAGTGCACAGGACTAAGGCCTAAGATCATCCTGATAGGTAAATATCTTCAACAAAAAATCTCAGGATTGTTTAAAACTAGCTGATAGAAAACATAACGTTCATTTCTGGCCATAGCAACAGCAGAGACAGCTTTATGTTTGTTTTCTCTAACACCAAGGCTCAGAACTTCTTTCACTTTTGAAGGCAAGTCTTAAGTGACACCAACATACTCCAGACATAAATTAATAACCTGTTATGTAAGGAGATCACCATATGATTTCCTACTACAATCATCTCAGATCACACATTTCCGAGAATCAATTTCCTTAAAGCACTGAGTGAGTTTGGGAACAGTCACCAACTAATACCAGCTGATGCAGCTACAGTGGCATCAAAGTAATTGTACTACTTTCCAATAGGTGAGTGTCCTCCTAAAAATTCCATGTATGTCAACATGGATTGATATAATTACAGTTACCACTGTGCATAATGAATCACTGAGTAGCAGTGTAGTGCGTAGTCTTGACTTACTGTAGAGTGCTGTAGACTTACTGTAGAGTGCTGTAGAGATGGGCTAAAGGAAAAACTGGCTGTGTACGTGGAAAATAAAAAAGTGTCAAAGAGCTCCTGGCTAAGTGTCACTAAATGTTTGGTCAATGTTTAGTATTTGCTAAGAATGTTCATATACTCTTAAAACATCGGCTTTAAGCTACTGATTGAAAAAGGACTTCAGTCTGTATAAAAGGGTCTTTTGAATATATGCATTTAAAGGAATCCTATAGCAATGAAGTCCCATTATGCTTCCATTCAAAATCATGTTTCTAGATTCTCAGGGTTTTTTTTTAGTAAAAAAGAAAAATTAAAAAGAAACATTACATCTTTGTAAGATACCATCTACTTGACCATATGCTAAAATGCTACTTTGACATAGGTGGTCCAATAACATTATCCATTCTTACCATAAATATAGGAAACTCCAACAAGCTCAAAGATGGCTATGATGACAAGAGAATAAGAAGCTGCATAAGTGTCCACAAGCTGTAACATATACATTCCACCCTAAAGAAAAAAGGAAAAAAGAAACATTACTTATGAGGTATATCTGGCACTTCTCTCTACATATGTCCCCATATCCCTATCCTCTAGCTAGCACTAAGGTAGGCAAAATGGACAGGAGCAGGACACAAGACTCTGTCCCCAAGTACACATCAGGCATTGATGGGACAGAGGCTCAAGCCACAATGTTGTTGCTTCCTTCTGGCTGAATGATCGTCTAATCTTTTTCAGTCAAGTGAAGGAAGGAGTGAATCCATCCTAGGCTTTGGAACCGCAAAGTTGGGCTGGTAGGTGACGAGGTGAGACAAAGAAAGACAAAGGCAGAAAAAATGGATGATGAAAAGACTAAAAATAGAGTCTGTGCACATCTTCTTGAAATTGTTAAGTATTTACAGTGGTGGAGGAACTAGAAGAAAAAAAGACAGCATTGACTATCAATGATAGATGACAATTTCATTATTAACTCCACGCTTTTCCAGTACTATCAGTAAATAACCCCTCTATACATATGAAGGAAGGCACCCAAAATTATTGTGCAGGTCTAGATGACGTATGAACTTTTGTAAAATGTGGATACCTAATTTATACGACTATTTTGGAGATGTTGAGTAAGGGTTAATTTTTAGAGACTCAGATTTTCAGAAAGATTTGAGCAACCAAATCTATTAAATAGATCTCAGCCAGAGTGTCCACACACAAAAAAAAAAGCTTTCAAACTCAGCTGGTGTCTTCACTCATTCAGTGCAATTCAGTTTACTGTTTTGCAACTGCTTCTTGCAAGGGAAGGGAATGGCCACCAGAGGGGGACTGGGGACAGAAAGTGATGCTCAAAGACAGTATCGTTACCTGAGTGATCATAGGAAATCCCATGATGAAAAAGGAAATGCAGCACCCAAGAGTGAATAGTGCCTTGTGCGTACGTAAGTATTTTGGAAATTCATCTGAAACAGAGGTCACTATAGTCTCGATAGTAGCAAACTGAAAGACAAAAACAAAAAGATTAATTTCAGCACACAATGTAAATGAAATGGTCCAGCTGGGTATGCTGCAGTGAGACAGGATTAAGAATCCTGGGTGTTAAAATGCTAAAATGCCAATGCCAAAGCTTCCCCCACATCTTTTTGGTATTGATGGTCTTAATTCAGTCCTCTCTTTGCAAATCACTTCACTGACCACATGGAAAATTGTGAGCAATCTCATGATCCTCAGAACCAATAAATAGGAGAAGCAACAAGAAAAGAAGAGAAAATGAAAGCAGTTTTACCATCGTGTCCAATCCAAGTGTCAGAAGCATCAAAAAGAAAATTATAGCCCAGAACGGAGAAAGTGGAAGCCTAGTTAAGGCTTCCGGGTAAACCACGAAAGCAATTCCAGGACCTGGAAACAATAAAAATAAAGGCTGTGATATATTTTATTGCATTAACATCATTGACTATACAGAAAAAAAATACATGGGTAAAAAAGGGAGATGTCAAAACTCATGTTTCCATATATAATGCTCTATTACTATGCTTGTTAGAAGTAAAAATGATCACATTAAGTCTCTGTTATTTACAGTAAGATTTATCATCACACAGTTAATATCTAATTTGGCTGTAAGGTTCAAAACCCTTCTACACTTCCCATTTTCACGTTGCAGAATACACATTTAACCAGTAGATTAATACTCTGATCCAAATAACAAACAAAATCTTGCACTGTAGTTGTTCTTTCCTGCTCTGTGACCTAATTCCTACCACTGTCCCTGTCATCTGGCCTCAGACCAGCAGAGCAATCATCCCTACCTCAGTACTGGAAAAGAAAATGCTCTTCTCTAACTCAGCAGCAGCACACAGCCAAGTGAGCAAGAGAGAACATAATGCATGCACAGAGCTAATATCTGGCACGTGGTAATAATTACCAAAAAAATATAATAGTATTATAATATAGTAGTAATATAAAAATACAATAGTATTATAATATAGTAGTAATAACGAATAAAAAAAAGATAAGGTAACACAGCAGAAAGAATAAGGAGTTGTGGTTTGTGTTTGTTTTTTTTAAGATTGAACTGGGAGTTTTGCTTTCTCTGTTGGTTGGTATCTTAGACTACAATTTTTATTGGCTGTCAAGAAAAATTATTTTCAGAAGTATGCTTAGATTTGCCGGGGAGAAAACATTGCAGGAATTTGATTGTAGCATTGCAGTACATGACACTTCTCTATTTATCCTGGCTGAAGGAGTGCCCGCGTAAAATGCTCAGAAGGGTATTTCCCTTCAGGCAAGACATAAGTGAGAGAGAAGTTGTGCTGGTTCCATGAGCTGAGCCACAAGAAGGGGGGATCCAAGCTCACCCTGTCCTGGCCATTTCTAATCCAGATTATTGAACCTGATTTCCTGCAGCTCCCCATGCTGTTTCTTTTCAAGGGAGACCTGTTGCTTTCTCACATAATGGAAAACAAAATGCAGTTCTAGCAGCACACAAAATCTCCACAGGTTAACTTTTGAAGGAGTTTCTTCTGAACGAAAGACAAATATTAAATTTAACAACAGTGTAAAAAATAACACTGTGTATGACTCAGTGCTGTTCTGTCTTTAAAACATGCTGCAGAAAAATGGATTTTCAAAAGAGGATGGTGCAAGGGAGAAAAATTTTGTATTCACAAACATGTTCTTTCATCTCTTGATTAAAGATTTCTTCTTGACTATTAGAGATAAAGGCTCTGTTTGCAGTAGCTTCCTGTATTTACAAGTTCAAATTAAGCCTTGAAATAATGATTTCCCATTAATCACGCTTTTAGGAAAAGTTTAATTACAAAATATGAAATTGCAATCTTTCCATCTTGGCGCCTGATAACTTTCTAAGGTATTGCATGCCTGGTAGCATCCAAGCACATGTAAACAAGTGCAGGGAGTCTGGCTTCCACCCCGGCCACCTTCAGGGACTTCTGCAGGAATTAACTCCTCCCAAATGTCTATTAAAGCCAGGAAAACTCCCAAGGTTTTGCACGTGCTGAAATGGAAAAGGCAAATGACCTTGAACTTTTTAGTGATTTTCCAATCACTAAAGCCTTTCAGTTGTGGCATATTCTTAATCAAACTGTGAGAGTAGAACCAAAACACATTGCCTCTTTGAAATGGCTCATTTTTTTCATCAGGATTTATTTTTTTTTCTGAAAGCAAAGTTCCAACTGAAAATAATACACGGTATTTCAATTTAATATTTTAGGAATAAAAAAAAATTAAATCCCTTCCCCAGACCATTAACCATTTCATTCAAGTTTTTGAATGTCTGAAGGCAGATTACATATCATCGCAGTTTTTGCTGTTTTCTCCCTCTGTGAAAAGAAATACAACTTTAGAATTTAAAAAAGAAAAAAGAAAAAAGATAGGGAGGGACGAGGTTCTTCTCCCCTCTTGCTGAGTCAGCTTCTTAACTCTGCTAATTCAATATGCTAACTCAGTCTGCATTTTCTCCTCGTTTCCACTCTTCCTACCGTGCAATTTTCTATCATGAGACTAAATTTTCTTTCCACCTATTACAGAGTATAGGGCAACGTCACCATTGTGAAACAATTTTCAACAGCCTAAACAGGGTTTTACAGACCAACTGACAGCCCTACAATAAGATTGGCTTGTGACAGCTTTTTCCACATTCCCTCGAACATCTGCTGAAACAGCTGGGAACAGAGAGCTCCAGCCTGTGACTAGTCACTCACTCAAAGACCACCAGCAAGCACTCAACAGAAAAGGTTTGGCCAACTACTGTGCTAAATAATACGCCATCCCCAGGGAGATGAACCAGCTGAACCAAATGTTTCCCCAACCACCCCTATCAGCTATGTTTCTCCATCCCTCCTCTGTAGCCCCTTCAGAGTTCCCACTGCAGCTTCACCCAAGCACAGCTCTCCTTAAAATAATCTGACTGTGCTGTGGGGTTTGGACTTCAGGGTGCTTTTTTTTTTTTCCATGATGGACACACAGTCTAAAACAAAAAAAATAATGGAAACATTATTGCTGAAGCATCTGGCCTTCTAACTTGAATTTTCCTAGCAAACTAAAAGGATAGAATCAAGACTGCATAAACACAAGAATGAAGACAGACACATATATAAATAATTTTGAGAGCTAGACCAGAATAAAAAAAGTGTGAAGAGATGAATACACCAAAAACGAAACTTATTTTCCTCAGAAGTTTTTTACTCTACCAGACCACACTGGTAACAGTCAGTACTTCAGAGAGCTTCTGCTCTTTTTGTGATCCGTTTCAGTGCATCCCAAATGCCTTCTGCAAGGCATAGAAGATTCTGAGGATACTTCTGACAATCAGTATAAAAGCACCTGATAAATAAGGTGTTCAGAAATAGCTGACTTCTGAATTTTGTAGGAAACAATTACTCCCAATGGCTGCCCTTTATTTCTTCTGTCAGTGGACTTCTAGAAGAATAAATAGCTCACCAATAAATACAAATGAGAACCGCATTAAAGCAACACAGACAAAAATGCAATGTCCATTTTTAAAACCAAATTCATAAGAAATATTTCGAAATACTAACTCTCCCTTTCTCCCTATTCTGCACCCCAAATACTCTTTTAGCTTGTTTTCTTGTTGTTTTTTGTTTGTTTTGCTTTGTTTCTTTCCCATCAATTACATGGAGAAAAACGATCACATATTTGCTAGGTAACCCCCGATCTTGCATCTGTGGCTTGCACTTGCTCAGGTCACATTTCCTTGGTGCTCCTAAAAAACCCTTGCTCCTTAAACGCTCATTAGATAAATTCTGTTGCAGCTCTTCAACAGAGGCTGGCTTAAGTTGCTCTGCAGTCATAATCATTTTGAAAGGCTCACCAAAAAAATATCAAAACAATTCAAGGTCACTTCCCTATATACTCATTCCACTTCCCCATTTCATTTTTTATGTAGCCCTTATACGGAATCATAGCACGGAACTTGGGTGTCAAGGTGCCCCCTTACCCTCTTTTCCTTTGGAACCTTCTAGATTTCAGGAAATGATTTGTTCCTAACCAACAGCAATGCATACAGCAGAGATAGATATATTTGCCCTTGTGTCATGCCTCCCTCTCCTCTCACCATTGAACTGATGGGATTTGCTCCTGTGAAGTGATTCCTCATCTAGTGTCTTTTTGAAGCCCCTTAAAGGGAAGAGCAGTTGTAAAGTCAGAATGCAAGAAGATGAGGGCAAACCCATGCTGCCATGCTAAGCCAGAAACAAATTATATAGCCTGTTTTTTTTGAGTGTGTGGGACAGAACTGTGTTCCTTTCTGTGTTGCCTAGAGGAAAAGCTGGTCATCTGTAACCTTCAAAGCTCTAAAGTACAAAAAGGAATATCCTGACATGTTCTACTGCCTGGTCAACTGGGAGATGAACACTTCCTCTGGTGCATAACAAAGCTCTCAGAACATCATTTGTAAGAGCAAAACTGCTGGCAAACAGTTCTTCTGTGCATCTTTAACGAAAGAGCACTAGCATTATATGAGGATGTGAAAAGCAGATACACTAACTAGAAAGCTGTTAAGACGACATACAGCAATAAAACCAGTCTTACAGCCCTGTCGCAAGTCTGGATTCAAATGACATGTAGCCAAGAAAAGCTTAACAGAACTATCAGATGAAGACTGACCCTTAGCTAACTCACAGAGTTTTTCAAACACAAAGGTGTAGCACCTTGGGGCACTGAATTTAAGCACACAACAAACATGTCAGAAGAACATTGGGTGTCTTCACATTAACAAAGACAGCAAGACACCTCGTGTATAAACGTCACCTCCTGTATGTGACATTCAGTTTTTGAACTCTCTGTCCTTCCTCCAGTTCAAAGCCTCCTTTTACTCTGTGCTACTGCAGGGAACTGGGGGACAGCATGGAAAGCCTTCCATCTTTTAATCCCTTTCATTCAGCACTTGGAAATGGCTGTATCTGTGCCGAAGGCTACAATACGATACTTAACACCCTCACTTGTATACAGAAATGGCTGTGGTGGGGAAGTGAAAAAACGTACGTTATTCCAGAAGTATCACAAACTTATCTTTTTAACCAAGTCTGAAATCATCAAGAAGATTGGGGTTGGTTTGGAGTCGATGTACTGTACATTTCACAGGAAACAGAACTGAACTAGGGTAATATTTACCCCTACATAATTCCACCGATTTTTACACTTCTTCAAGCTTCTCTGAACAGTTACCCTTCCTATCTCCTGCTGCTTCATAGCACATCATACATGATAGCACCCATTCTTCCATCCGTCACGTTCTTCTTGCCCACATTTAGCTGAACTCATTAAGGCATTATGGATCCCCATTTCTAACCGTCTCACTTCATTAAGGCCTTCTCATCTGCTCCAGTACAGTAACAGTTCTGCAAGAATTTTTAATTTCCCTGTAGAGGCATCTCCTTGCTCCCCACAGTTCAGAGGCTCGATCTACATCTCAGGCTGTACTTCTCCTATTCCCACATTGCAAAGCCCAGCACTGTCTCATCCAAGATTTCTCCCATCAAGAACAAGTTTTACCTTGAACAGGACCTAACAAGGCAGCAGCAGAGACAAATAAGAAACCCAGTGATTGCTTAGACTATGTGAAGGAGACATCTCACCCCAATCATTTATTTACATAAAGATTTGGAATGTGTCTCATCTTGCTTTTTCTCTTACCAAATGAGTGACAAGGAGGCCCCAGGTAGTATCTTGACTTCCCAGTAACACTGAGTACTGTACCTTCTCCTGGATCAAGATGCACACAAGTGGCTTACTAAGCCACTGCACTTTGAAGCCCCTATTCCCACCTCCACCGCCAACATCATTAGTAGTAGAGCTGAGTGTGCCACCAGGTGCCTGCACTTCAGAATCGGGTCTAAGAAATGAAACGGCAGTGTACCCTACCTTGGTCTGCAACAGCTTCGATATTCACTTTGAGCTCATTTGCCATGAAGCCAATAACTGAGAAGATGACAAAGCCTGCAAATATACTTGTGGCACTGTTGGTACATGTGACTATCAATGTGTCCCTGCAAAGAAAACACAAAAAGACAATCGCCTTGTTTTTAATACACAGGAGGGGGTTGGACATGTTTCAAATGTCTCTCACATGCATGCACACATTCTGTGGAAACACTGACAAAGGCAAATTTTACACTTATCAGGTGAACATGATTCTGGTTGGAGACAGCAGAAGTCTTCACACCACCAGATATCAGATGTTCAAGTTTCCATCATTCACATGCCATAAAGGAAGCCACAGGTTAAAGAAGACATTGATTGTTTCTGCTCTTAGAATCTCTGAAGACAGCAGCAATGACAACAGAGTTCATAATGGAGTGCTTTACTCTATACCTAAGGTGGCCATCTGCTCACTACGTTACATACGGACTAACCACTGTTGCTCAGGTAAAATATTTTTTGTCCTGTATTTTTCTACACGCAACATTCAGGGTAAAGCTTTCTGTACCCTACAGCACCTGCTCATCTGTAGAGGTACAGCCCTCGGTGATTGTTGTTGGGATGGGAATCTCAAGAAATCCGTATCTGAATGCCATGCTATCATGGTTAAGTCCACGTGACACGACAGGAAACCAGCCATCACTGTCTTTGTCCATGATTTTTTCATTTGTTCTAGGATTTTTATTTTTTTTCCCCAAAAAAACACCCCTTAAACTACTAGGGCTGAGGAACAAAAGTCGCTTCCTTTAAATGCTTTTCAAACTTGGCTACAAATGCTTATTCCTACTGTTATTTCTTTGTCAGGAACAGAACGAAATGCAATCTGAAAAGCTGTTAAGAAGCTCACTGAGCTGGCAAGCTATAACAGAGCATCCCTCAACAGGAATGATTAGGTTAATTCTTTAAGCTTATAGGAAAAAAATATATTTGTTTGGAATCATTAAAGGTTAATCTTCTTCCAAAACACAGGTAAGTTTTAAGCAAATATTTTAGGTGCATGTTATGCAATGAATGTATATAAATTCACCACAACTGCAGATTATCTGAAGATGTTTAAATTGGATATGTAACTGAAAACTAGAATACTATTTGCAATATTAAAATGTAATGGATATAAAAATTGAAATGGGACAAAATAGTCAAGCTTCATTTCAGTATTCAAGATGTGTTGCAAAATTAACCACATTAGAAGTAATTAAGCTTTTCTAATTATTTCTGCTTCAGTCTCCCCATCCTCTCTAACATAAGTAAATCACAAATTCGGCGTTAAAAGCATAATATTATTTTTCTATTTCATTACCGCATATTTCATTCAAATTTGTCGTTAGCATTTTCAAATGCCACAAACCATTGTTCAATTCAGGCAGCAAGATATCATAACACCTATCACACTTTTTGCCCTGATATACTGAATGTATCCATTCATCACCAAAAAAATCAAAGCACAGGATAAGCATTTTCAGAAGTAGGACACAAAGGACAATTAGGTGGGAGTAACAATAAACAATGCTTTTACTTATCCATATTTTAAGGTATATTCAAGTATTTTTGAAAACTATTTTTGAAAACTAGTAGCAAGTATTTTTGGACTTCCTTTTTAAAATCTGGAACCACCTTTTTTGTTTTTTGTTTTTTAAAGGTACCTAAGTATATGTTCCGTATACAATACCTAGAACTTACAGAATATTGATAGGATATTGGAGTTCAAAACCCAAGGAGCCTGTGCTGCTCTTAAGCCTTGATTCGGGGAAGTTTTTAAGCGTGCTGTTGGATAGTCCCTGCCTAGCCAGCAGCACATGCTGTCCTGAATCAGCACATGCATCCTTGCACAGGAATCAATGAAGGTTTGCTTCAATAGAAACAAGACCTACTCTAAAGACAGCAAAATATCAGTTAAACATTCTGCTAATGTCACTTGCTTTTGTTGTTTTTTTCCTTGTCTACAGATATTCATCTGGCACACACTCCTTGTTGAAAATATGTACTATGCCACTAGTGAAATGACTTTACTTGCAAAAATAAATTTCACTGATTTCAAATAAACCTGATTTTGAATTTTACAACCTGAAATACATTCACACATGTGAATTAAAATTAAAAATCAATTAAAAATATGAGAATCGCATATAGAAATTGCATGTTGAACTCATGCACGTACAACAACAGCCAACTTGAGCTTATTCAACGTATTGGTTGCTCTTCAGCAGACACTGCCAACTGTTGTGGTTTCATAACGTTGCTCACAGCTGCTGACAGCTTCCCAAATTGGTTTTCAAGCTAAAACTGCCAATTCTGAACATAAAGAGTCAACAGGGACTATAATAAGGCTAAGGCTCATTGTGAGACTAGTAGGTTAGGACCGAGAAAAATAATAATAATAATAATATATATATATATCATTTAAATGAATATATATATATATATATATATATATAAAGAAGAAAAAGAAGAAAAAAGACAGAGGTGAGCATTCCAAACGACTACTGCAAGCTGGAAAATGTTGGCATTTTTGGACAAGACTCTTTTAGTAAAACTTGCGGATTTCACTCTTACATACCTGTAGCAATTATTATGGAATTTGTTGTAAGAAGAGAGAGTGATTAGACCTCCCCATGCTGCAGATAAGGAGAAGAAAATCTGAGTGGCAGCATCCTTCCAAACCTAAGTAAGAAATAGAGGAGAGGAAATAACATTGGCTTCAGGAAGAAGAATTAGAGAGACCGGTAACACTAATTGTTACTGTTGGGGATTAACATGCAAACAGTTAATCCTGTTAACTGGTGAAATAATTTTTAGAGAAATGGATGTAAATAAAATAGCATTTACAAGTGAAATCCTGCCCTGAAATACAGTGTCCATTTGATTAGGAGTACTCTTCTTGTTCACCCAAAGTAAAATGATATTACCTTTGCCATTCAACACAATGTGTTACTTGTTACATATCAGTCTAAATAAGTTCAAAGGAAATACAAATCAAGAGGAAAAACTTGCATTGGGCACTGATGGTTTATCCAACAGTTACATTATCTTCTTGATAAAAGCAAGAACCTCAGCACTGTTGAATGTACTACTTATGAGTGACATTACGTTCCAATTAGGGTAAATTTCTGTTGTGAGATGTACATCAAATAGCATAGTATAAGGTAGGGCCATTCAGACTGGGCCTTATTTCCTCCCTTCAGAAGACAACACATGCTCAGCCAAGTCTCTCTTTAAAAATATTTCAAAAACATTTCAAATAAATAATGTAAAAAGAAAGTACTGCTTGTTCCATACTGCTTGATATTGGTGGTTCTTTAAAGCCTTAAATGCATTTAGATAAAATATTTCTGAACTGACTAGAATTTCCAAGGAACTGGTCTTATTTAAGAAAAATTTTCAAAATGTTCCAAGCACTGGTATTTCTATTTACAGGCTTTCCTACAAGTTCCGATTTTCCACCAAAGTGTGTAGTGCAGAAATGGAGCTAGACATATATGCACAAAATTCAGGTGTTCCTGTGCACGCTAACTAGTTTGAAGGTACTACTTGAACGCTACTTCAAAAGACACCAGCCAGTAAGGAGTCAACATTTCACCTGTCTGCGTGTAATATACAGCTATTAATTTCTGGTACACCGCAGAGAAATTTAAAAGCAGAAGTCCACTTGAATATTCTTGAACACTTACCTAGGGTTATACACCTGGTGTGTACAGATAGCCCCATTTTGCAAAAGGCAACAGTTCTCACATCCATTTTTGCACCCCAGGGAATCCAAAAATGCTCGTACTTAATGCATAAAGTCTATATTGTTTGCTCAAGATTTAATACTCTATCACCAAAGGACTAAAATACCTAAATACCTGCTGTTTAAAGAGATAAGGACATTAAGAGTTGCAGAATTCCCCACTGCTATTGACAGAGGAAGGAATTTCTTAGGACAGATTTCCTGAGATGTTTCTAAAAGTTGCTTTTTCTGCAGAACAGAGTCTGAATTCCAAGTTTCAGCTCAGGCTTCAATTCAGTCTCCAGCCTCAGGACAATTGAGAATAAAATTTAGGAAGCCAAGTGCTCCTGCACCATTTCATGCAAGTATGTGAGCCATGTGTGGATTCATGTCTACACCAATACAAACCACGTGTATTTTTGTAGCGTGTTTTACTGGTTTAATTGGCAACAAGCAGCTTCTTAGAATTCAGTGGAAATCATGAATGAGAAAGCAGAGGTGAAGCATTCGTACAAGTCAATCTTTTCTAAAGAGCAAAGCCGGGTACCAAATTCCTTAACTCTGTCCTGTACTACACAGAAAGTAACATTATTTCTTATAATACAGGTAGTACAATGATCACAGCTGTTGAGGGAAGAGGTGCTAGAGTACCTTGTATAATTTGATTTTGTTTCGTGTCTCGCAGTCAGTCTTCAAAACTGCATTATATTCTCAGCATCTCTAAAGAATTTTCTAGACAAACGCAGACAGGCTTATTATGTTACCTATTAAAAACCTCACATTTGCTCAAATCAAAGCAGCATCCACTCAGACACCAGCACATGAAAATCTGTACCTCCTTTTTAATTCCCCATTTTCCAAATGCGCTTAGTCTAAGAGATTCAGGTGAAATATTAAATATGAAGTAAATACCATATCTGTAACAACATACATTATAAAAGGTATGTGCAGACAAATGACAAACATCCACTGTAACAGCACTCCATAGAGGTGAAGAACAGGACTGCACAGATGCACTGCCTCTGCACACAGCAAACGCTTGCAACAGACACTAAGTGAGAAATCTGTAAGAGTTATTCATGCCATCAGGAGTTATAATTGCAATAATAAGCCCACCATAGCATCAATTAGCTTCTCCCACTTGGGTGTGATGAAGTACCAGATTCCAGCTCCAGCTCCAGGTAGAGTTACACCTCTTATAAGAAGGATGATGAGAACTACGTAGGGGAATGTAGCTGTGAAGTACACCACCTGCAGAGACCAAAGAGGTCATTGAAAGGTTATATGAGAAGGGGAGTGGGGGAGTGGAAGCATTTCAATTTAGGCCTTAAAAGGGTAATTACTCAGGATCAGAGACAACAGGGGATAAGACTAGCAAGGCAACAGGCTTATTTCCCAGAATATCTGACAGAGTCAACATCTTTTGCAGAACTTCTTGCTGCTAGTGACAGGAATGATATCAATAGCAACAGTGGTAATAATACCTGGGATTCTAGAGAGAGAGAGGGGAAAAAAACAAGGTGAGTAAAGACTGGAGATCAGTATTAAGTTCAAGCTGAATGGAAATACCGTGTTTGATCCTTGTCCAGATAAATACTAACACAGCTCACTGGAAACGAAATGAGCAATGCCAGTAAATGGCACCTAAAGCCCTGATCTTTTCCCGATGTATTTCTCTGTATTTAACTCAACCTAAAGATTTTGTATTAGTTTGTACCTCCTAATAATTACATATCACCATGACAATGTTTATGGGCCCAATGAAAAAAAAAAAGTCAGCGTAACAATCAAGATACACCAAATGACTGTTAAATGCACAACAGAGGTTGTGTGCTTAATGTCTTCATAATTATCTAGTACAGAGCAGAGCTCTCTCTGTAGTCAAATAAAATGCTAAGTTGCAATGAGCTAGGCTGCACACTCTTCAAAAGCATTTTAAAACCTTTTGCACTTCAACCTCGCAGCCTTACATGGGCCAGAATCCTCTGAGCTGAGGTGACTTTTGAAACTGCTTTCCCAACTTCCCCCTTGCTGTTTCAATAAACTGCATTTTGTGCAGTGAATGAAATTTTATTCAATTGTCAGAAGAGATTCAATCCATTTCTGTCTAAGCAGTATTCCTGAGAAATATCTTCAGAGTTTAAAGCAAAGTGCATATACATCAATGAAACAACACGTCTGTATAGACGTAACACATTCTTGTCTTCATTTGTATTTCAGAAGCTACTTCTTTCTTTGTAGATAGGATTTTATTATTTATTGTACTTAAGTGTATCATTTCTGCAATGACTGGTATTTAAATGATGTAATATTCAAACAGCATTACACAATTAATATGTAATCGTTGTTCATCAAGAAAGGAACTAGGTTTAAATCAATAATGGCAATTGGAAGCCAGCTATTAAGGTTCAATAAAATTACTATAATTGCTCAAGTCTACACTGAGAAAAAAATGAAGATATTCATTTCAAGAGAAGAGCTTTTCCCCTATTAGATAATAAAACTTAGCAACATTAGCATGTCTATCCAACTTCAGTAAAAAAACAAATGGCTCAAACAATAGAAAAACTCTAATCTAGAAGACTTGACTGTATGGAGCATTCACACTACTTCAGCCCCAAGAAAGGTTTTACACAGACTTATCTAGCTAGTCCAGCAGAGCATCATTTCCACTCTTCATTTTAAAACAAGTGTACTTTAGGATTCTTAAATTAACTGGAACATAATTGAGCTATCCTGATACACATTGTTCAGGGATTTGTGCCTGCTCAACTAGTTTTTATGGTGAACCTAGATGCCATTTTGTCATTTAGATAGGACCTACACAACTTCTTCAGCAGGTTAGTTGTCCCCACATGGTACTGTACTAACAAGAATATTGAGTCCTCCAAGACCAGTTGACTTTCTTCAGCTGATCCCCAGCATATTAAATAGACAGACCCACATGGCTGCAATTGACCACTGCGGGCACCTTCCTGAGAGCTGCCTGAGGAGCCAGACACAACTGTTTGCAGACCAACAGATCTCACTTTGCATTATTATGTTTGTTAGAGGCAGCAAGAACCACAGGGCCACATATTGACAGTTACCTGAATGATTTCCACTTGCCCCCTCACTACAATCACCTAACCATCAATAGCAGTTTCTTATCCCTGGCACCAAGAAGCCAGTATTTCTTTTGGCCGCTACGCCTGTCTTACCTAATATCTCCTGCCACATCCAAACCAAGTTATTCTCCTCTACATCTTCTGTTTCCTGGCTCTGGCCTTTCATGAAACAGTTTTTCCTGTCACGCTACATGTAATAAAAAACAAAAAACACTCAACTTTCCCCTTGTACTCAAGCCTCTGGATTTTCTGCTCATTTCCAAGCTAGCTCATAACAGATGTTGTCAGCTTCTAGATGCAAAGGGGTGGCTTGAAATTAGCTACCCGGTGACAAACTGTAGAAAATTCATAGCTGCCTCTGTACATGCGTTACCTTTAACACAGAAAATATATAGTTATTCCATTCCAGTCTTGGCATTTTGCTTTGTTTCATTTGTGGGCTGTTTTTTTTTTGTTTTTATTTTTGTTTTGTGTGTGTGTTGTTGTTTTTTTTTGTGTGTGTGTGTGTGTGTGTATGTGTGTGTTGTTTATTTGTTTTTGGGGGGAGGCATTTTTTCAGCCTACAATTATTAAATGAACTGCATTTATCCTATAGTATCATCTAACTTTTTGACCTACAAGCTAATTACAATGGCATTGAAGTCTCAGATATTGCATTGCTGCAACTGCCATGAAAAACACCCAAAGCAGTGCTGCTGCTGAAAAAAAAAAAAAAAAAGGGTTGCGTTTCCCTGCGCAGACAGCTGCCTAGACAATTAGGATGCCTGCACTTGCAAGTCCATGAGAGCACATGTTCCCTCTTTGTATGGCTGCTGGTTAGGACACAGGGCAGAAAGCTGAACATCAGAGAGGCAGAGGAGAACATGACACAGAAGTATAGGAGGGAGATGGGAGATGTCAGAAACAGGAAAAGGGAGCTGGATTACTGCAAGAAGTTTTAGGAAGAGGCATGAAGTAGTCGGGAAAACAGGATACATACTGTCACAGCTCAAACACCACAGAATGATTTAAGTTCAGTTCTGATTTTAAAACACGTTGCTTAACATCTTAGTGTACATCGTAATTTCCCAGATTACAGTGACACCTGAGGTGACTGCGGGATTTCTGATGAATGCCACACACACTAGGGCACTGTTTCTGCCATCCAACTGCTAAGCACAGCTCAAGAGCTCATTTTCAAGTTTCCAAGTATTAGGGATCAAATGCTAAACCTGATTTCCAAAATTATCTTTTTAACGTTTTAGCTAGATAGGAAAACATGAACAGGAAAAAAAGACATTTCATTAATATGTAGCCATTTGCTGAAAACAAATTTCTGTACTTCAGTGCCTTAAACAAGAGCGTGATTCCCTCAAAGCAGGATGCTGCTTTCCTCTAAGCGTATGATTGCAAATATTTTTCTTACTTTTCCTGATGACTTGATTCCTTTAGCAAGGGAGGCATATACAATCACCCAGGCTAGGAAAAGAGACAGTGCCAAGGGCCATCTAATCTCACCAGGATATTCTATCCCAGCTGAAATCTTCAATACAAAGTACCTAAAAATTAAAATAAAAAGAAATTAAATTAAAAGGAAAAAAAAAAATAATGACAGCAACTGCAGGCAGTAATTCAGTGCTAATTCCTACGGTACGTAGTTCTGCTTTATCGTTCTCAGTGGCTTCTCCAGAAGGTTCGAGTGAATGTCACCATGTATTATTTTATTTATCTGCATTGCAGTAGGAGATAAAAATGCCATGCACGGGCCAACACCCCAGCTGTGCTAAGCACCAGAGGAAAAGAACAAAAATAATGCAGTGTTTAAAAATTATCTTTCATTGTTAATATGCATAAAGTGTATCATTTATCATTCTTAAGTATTTTATTTCTAGTCTTCTAAATAGTTACTTCTCGTATTACTGGTTGATTATCTGTATTACTAGAGATTTTTACTAGAGATTTTAGAGAAAGTAACGTAATATTTCAAAGGAAAGATCTTACTTGAAGTATTCTTCACTTCCGCTGACAAATGTTTTGTTTCCTTCACTGGTGAAGTTAACCATAGTCAAGTTTGGATAGGCACTCATACAGAAAGTAGAGTTCTTGATTTGGATTTTTGGTTGGTCACCAATAATGCATGAATCTGGGAGAGAAAAAAAAAGGAAAATAACTTGTCTGGATTTACAGATTGGGTGCAAAACAACAATAAAAAGCATTCTATTGTACACATCACTTGAGTTTCAGTTTTGCATTAGGTTTCTGTAGCAATGCTGTAAGGCTCAGAGTACTAGGTCTTAAAATGCCTCACGGTTTTTCCCTTTACACCCAAATGCTCAAGGTAGTAAAGAGTGTGGACCAAAAGCAGTTACAGGCAAGGGCTTGCAATAGGGGTCACTATCTAGTCTTCCTTTCTACACCACGTCAATACAACTACAGGGATGCGCATAAGCTCAGCTCCAAACCAGGGATGTGTGTCACTGGAAACAGGAGATGAGACTGGACAGGATTTTACCCCACACCAAACACCCTGCGCAGCACAGGCACCTTTCAGCTGTAAAGATTTCTTTTTTTTTTTTTTTTTTTTTTTTTTTTTTTTTTTTGACATTACAGTTCAGAACTTACATCTACCCTTGATGGTGAAAACATTTAAAAAAAAAAAAAAGGTAGCAAATGAATTGCTCCAAGCCACCTGGGTAGCACTCCCTGCCCTGGGCTGGGCACCGCAGCCCCCGCTGGCAGCAGGGAAAGAGCTGTGAAGACCCAAAAGCACATCCCAACTCACCTAGTAAAAGTTTGTTCTTATCTTTACAATCTGGTGTGTTCCAGGGGTTATTACAAGAAGCCCAAGGCAGCACGGGCACGAAGGAGGCGAACAGGTAGAAGAGTGTGTAGCACAGGATGATGTTGTAGTAGATGGCTATCAGGACAGAGATGATGAGCATCGCGATGCCGCAGCCTAGGAAAGAGCAGAGGGAGCCCAGAGGGGGCCACCATCACCACTGCCCGCACAGGAAGCCACAAGGGGTGCGGGTGGCAGGGGGGGCTCACCTTGCAAGGCAGGGATGGCTTTCCACACTGACACGGGGCCCTGGCTGGCGAACTGCCCCAGCGAGACCTCCAGGAAGAAAATGGGGATCCCAGCGAGCGCCAGCATCATCAAATAGGGGATGAGGAATGCACCTTTTGGGGGGAGAAATGACAGCCTGCTCAGCCCCAGCCCGGGCAGCCATCCCTGCCATCCCCAACCCCAGCAGGAATGGGGGAGCAGGGTTTTGGATTTCCAGCATCCACTTGAGGCAGCAGTGTTGTATTAGAGGAGCCCCCACACATGCTTTCATTTTGTATGTTTAACGGCAAGCTTACCTTTTATTTATTTTATTTTTTTATTATTTTTTTTCCCAATATTGAAGTGTTCCAAATGGTGAGTTCTCACCTCCAACAGCTCGGGAAGAGCCCGCACCACCTCTCTAAGGTCCGGAGCCCCCCACGGTGGCCTCCCCAGCTAGCACTCATTGCAGGTGTTTTTTTTAGGACAAGCACCACCTTATAACGAAATCTTGTCACAACTCGTCTACTTTGACTGCTGAACACCAGCTTTCCCCCAAACCAAAGCCAAGCAAAGCAACAAAAAGCCCCCAGCGAGGATTTTTGCCAGGTGTGACGGTGCAGTGCGGGTCCCGGGGGTGCCCGGCTCGGCGTCCCCGACCTCCGCTCCCCTCGTGCTTATCCCCACCGCAGAGGGGGGGGGCAGCTCAGCCACGTACGGAACTGCAGGTAGAGAGACAGGAAAAAGCCATCATACCTCCCCCATTCTTAAAGGCCAGGTACGGGAACCTCCAGACATTGCCCAGCCCCACTGCATAACCCACCATGGAGAGGATGAAATCCAGCTTGCTAGACCAGTTCCCTCGGGCTTTATTTTCATCCCCTACATCGTCTTCCTAAAGGGGGGGAAAGGAGGAAAAAAAGAAAAAAAAGAAAAAGATCGGACAAGAGCTACGCTTGCAAACGAGCATCGCGGAGCCGCACGGGGGGCACCTTCCCCTGCAGCCGCATCTGCCCGAGAAATTAGGCTTTCCTGTCGTGCCCCCCTCCTCTGGCTGCTCCCGAGGGAAGGAAAACGTCTGCTGCAGCCCTGGGATGGGGGGGCTGTGACAGTCCCCGCTGCCCGCCCCCCAGCTGGTTCCTCCGGGAGGGCGAAGGGCGCAGGGCTCGGCTCGCCGCTGCCTTCCCGGGGGGCAGCCCCTGCAATGCGCCGCGCCCGGCCGGGGGCGATGCCCTGGGGACAGGCTCTGCTCCTGCAGCGGAGGGCTTTTTGCCCCCGATTTCTGTCGGGACAAACACAGGCAGGACCGTACGCCCACTCCTCTCCGCAGGACCAGAGCCTCGGCTGGCTCTAGGCGCGGTAGCTCAGCACCGGGAGGGTCCCCTCTCTTCCCAGCTCCTGCCCCATCCCCGACCTGCTCCCACTGCTCCCCGAGCGGGCGCTGAGGGCCGAGCATCCCTTAATCCCTTATTACCGGGGGCCGAGAACCCCGGAGAGGAGGCTCTTACCCCCTCCACTCTGCCGGGAAGGACAGAAGTGTTGCCATCCGTGCCCAGTACCACGGTGCTCTGGCTCAAGGTCACCCAGGCGCCTTTGGCGTTGTTTTGCTCCAGAGAGCCCTTCCCAAGGTTCAGGGTAGCGTCCCCGTCCGTGCTTTGCAATGCGGGAATTTTGCAGGGGGGAATCGCAGCCTGCCCGGCGGCCCCGGCCCCAGCGGCGTGCTTGTAGGGGAAGCTCTCCCCGGATTCCCTCCGCACCGTGGAGTTGGCTTGCACCGGGGTGCTGCTGAGTTTGCAGATGCCGACCTTGGTCCTGTCGAAATCGTTTGGCTTGGCTTCTTCGGAGGGAAACGTTTTGGGGTCGTTGGAGAGCGAGCGGGGCAGCCTGGCCATCGCGGCGGGGGCTTGCGGCGGGGCATTTTGCGGCTCCTCCTCGGGGCTGCCTCTTCCAGCTCCCGCACCTTCGTTTGGTCCAGGAGCAACCGCGTCGGGGCTGTTGGCGAGCTGCTTGTTCATCTCCCTTTGACTGGCGTAATCCTAAAACAATATCACATATTTTACCGAACGGATTAAAAAAAAAAAAAAAAAACGTTTGGACAGCAGGATTTTTATTTTTTTTTTTTTTTTTTACCGATTGCTTCCCTCGTGCGCAAAACGCGTCTGCTAGAAAATCGGGATTAAAACCTGGGTGAATTTCGAGGGGCCCGGTTCCGCTGCTTGCCCTCTCGTTCAGCGTTAATATTCTGGCGGAGAAAGCAGCGAGGAACGAAAAAACCAAGCAAACAAACAAACAGCGGCTGCAAACCCGCAACTGGAGTTTTAGATAAATGTTCCTACAGCACTGCGCCGCCAGACCTCGTTAGATTGCACATCACGAGCGTAGGATGCTCCCTTCCCTATCACCAGTGTAGAAAGATTCTTTAATTTTACGCCCCATTTCCTTTCTGTCATTCAACAATGCACATCGGCTTTTCTCCCCCTACCTTTTTTTTTTTTTTTTCCTTCATACAGGCAATAGACAAGCTGCCCTGTAGGCAGCCAGGGATGTTTAAAAAAACAGCGAAATAGTGCTGGGGAGCGTTTCTGAGCCGGCTGCCACCTCTCAAAACCCGACAGCAAGCCGGGGAAACGGGGAAACAATCGCACCACCACCGCGGGATCACGGCCATCAGCAGCTGGCTTCCCTTCTGATTTTTCTTCGTTTTTAGAGGTGTGTGAGTCGAAAACGTGTTTTGAACCATTCTCCTGTACGCTAAATAGATTATTGACGACACCACCGTTTCCCACCAATTTAAAATTAAATTTCACAATGTATTATTATTATTAAACCTTAAGGACCCCGCGGGCAATGCCTCCCTTCCCCATCCCTTAAAAATTTTCTTTCCCGACGCACCCTGCCTCCGGACCCCCACGCACCAAGGCTTCCCAGCACTGCCTCCGCCGTGCCTGTCCTGGCTGCACCTGCGGCACCTCCGGCTGCTCCCCCAGCCCGTGGGGGCACGGAGCAGTGCCCCTGTCCCCGGGTGGGGGGACAGCAGCCCCTCTGCCTTGCAGGGAGAGAAAGACAGAGGCAAGTAAACGAGGCGGGCGCAGGGCAGCCAGCACAGAACTCACCTGCGAAGCCTCCCCTCGAGCCCTTCTAAGTGTCGAAGGAAAGAAATGAAGCGCTTACCATGCCTTAAAATCGAGTCGGTCGAGGTAAAAACAGCAGTAGAGGCAATTGACAGACTGGATTTTGCTCAGTCCAGAGCAAAGCTTCTATACTTCCTTGGGAAAGCCTGGGTTTGCGTCAGTGCATAGCAAGGTGCCCTTCGTTTGACATTTTCGTGATAATAAGAGTTTGATAAATCATTACCCTTGGATTCAGATTTTAAAGGGACAACCAGAAGCCTGAGCGCCGGCTAGCTGTCACTCATGCGGCAGTGGGATTGCGTGTCCCGTGTGACTCACGGGGGGCTGATTACTAAACCAGATCCTGCAGGAGCACACAACTTTCTTGCTGGTTATTAAGGGCAGCACGAGAAACACGTACTACTGCGTCCAAAAGAAGAGCAAAGGGGGGGAAAAACCGGCCAGTTCTGCCCCTCTCCCCCCTCCCGTGTGGTCCATCCCATTATTCTGCATTCCTGCAGTTCACATGGGATCGAAAGTTAAAACAGCTTATATATATGAAAAATTCCGTATATACATATATATATATGGAATATATATATATAGTGTATAAAGTGTATAAATATATATCTCTCCGCATAGCTATTTCCAGAGAGAGACGTTCACTGTGTATATAGTGCACAAACAAGTTAATTGTGTATCCCCTGGTCTCCCTACACCACTGTACAACACCACACCGTCTCTTTTCACTGTGCCTCCTGGGGGGAAGCCCTCAGCCCCAAGTCAGTCAAGGGGACACCCGCCATAAAGCCATCTCCTCTTTCACCAAAGCCACTTAAAGAGTTAAGAGGGAGCGAAAATGACAGCAACTGCAGTCAGGTCATATGTGTGCTGCCCTCACCCATCAAAGCATTTTTTTTGTTTGAGAACTGGGGGAGATTCTCAGCGCTACAAGCCCGAAGTTGCGCTGGAATCGTTTTTTCAACGAAGTCATCCACCCATCACCACCTCCCACGCTATTTGCCACCTGAGGGGCTTTCTCGGAGATTTGTTGCTCACGAGTCAGTTTTTTTTCACCCTGAAGAAATTAAAAAAAAAAAAAAAAGAAGTGCGTTGGCAAATCGGGATGCTCCCTAAGCAACCTTCCCGGTTGTTTTCGCGTCAGAGGAAAAGCTGCTGTTCCCCCGCACACGCTTTGCTAGCGTCAGCTTCTCCCGGGGCTATTTTACGTCTTAGCGTAAGCAGTGTGCACCTACTAGGGGGAGGAAGGAGGGGGCTACGCTCCCCGGCACCCCACGCATCTTTGCACGTCCTCGGCTACTGCGGGGCTCGGCGCGCCCCCGGGGCTGCCCGCGGGGACACCAAGTCCCCCCCCGAGCAGTGCCACCCAGAGCACCGCGACAGCAGATGGGAGGGGGGTGAACGAAGCAGAAAATTTTTAAAAATCGTTTCTTTTTTTTTTTTTCCCTGCAGCAAAGATCAGAGCGTTTCCCAGGTGGGAAAAATAAATGCTTTCACCTGGCAGCAGAGCTCCTGAGCGTTTTTACGCCACAGCTCGCCTTAACCTCTGCTGCTGCAGCTGCTGAAAATATACTTAAGCATCAACACCTGTTTTTCCACGCACATAATTGTACCGAAATACAGGTGTTTTGCGCACAGATCCTTTCATACAGCCTGCGCTCTGCTCCTCTCTCCAAGCAGATTTCTCCCCCGTTTCCTGCCCTCCCTGCATGCAGCACAGAGCCCCCCAGGAGCAGGGCTCGGGGGGAAGGCAAGCAGCGCTTGGCAGCGGTTCTGCGCTGTTGCAGAGAGCCGCAGAGCCGGCTGCCCACAGCCTGGGCAGGGTGGGAGCCCCGTTATGGTGCCCTTCAGGTTAAAATAACGCCTCTAAAGAAGGCACGGGGTGAATTAAAGCAACACGGCAGCGCCCCAAGAACCAGGCGGGTCGGGAAGTCCCCGCAGCTCCCCCAGGAGCGCGGGGCTCTCTTGGTGCTGCAGCGAACCGACCCCCCTCGTTCCCCACGGTCGATCCCAAGCCACGTTGTGCCCCAAGCCCTGCTCCTGCCGCCCCGGCAGCACCCAAAGGCCCTGACACCGTTTCGCCCCCACCCAGGAGGGGACGCGGTCTCCGTCAGCCGGTCCCCAGCCACGGCTGGGAGGGGGGGATCCATCGCCAAGTCCCACAAGCAGGGGTCCGACGCCCCCCTTGCCGACCAGAAAGTTCATTTAAGCGGCTTCTCCGAGCTCCGCCTGGGTTTCCCGAGGCCCCTCACAGCCCTGAGCCCACGGGGACCAAGGGGACACCCCCCAGCCTGTCCAAAACGGGGGACCACCCCCCCCGCTTCCCTGCTGCGACCTGCGGAGCGGAGGAACGAGCGCCTCCGTTTTAATTACTTTGTCAAAGATGAAAAATAGCAATTGATTATTTTTTTTTCCCATGCCCGCCACCCCTCCTCCTTCCCCCCCTTTGCAGATAAGCAAACGACGGGGAGGGGGGAGGCGGGACCCCCCTTCGGCAGCCCCACAGCGCACCCCCCTCTCCTCTCTGCAACGAAAAGAGGAGCCCGGGGGGCAGGGGGAGGAAAGGGTGCCTGAATTTCAGCTGAATGTCAGCCTCCCAAGGCGGATGGGCACCGCCCGGCCCTGTTATTTAAGGTGAGGGGGGGTGGAAGGATGCGCACAAACGGCGGCTGCCGAAGGGGCCGCCCCCGGTCGCCCCCCGCACCCCCTGCGGGTTTTTCCTTGCTCCACAACACGGACCCCAGCCCCATCCCGCTGCCCGCCCTGCAGAAAGGTATTGTGTGTCCCTCCCCCCCTTCCCCCATCAGTGCTGTGCCTTAAGATTTAGGGTTTGGGTTTTTTTTGTTGGCGCATAGCTGTGGCTGTACCCGCTGTCACTCGAGCAGTGCGCAAGGCGCAGCCCCGCACAGCATCGCAGTCACCCTGCCCAACGAGGAGGCAAAGACAGAGCAAAACCCGTCCCCAGAAGCCAGCTCCTGCTCAGCGATATTCACCTTCACCTGCTCCTCTTTCCCTTCTCGTTCTAACCCCACATGCATGATTTTATAGCCTTAATTCAGCTCAACACTGTTTTTCCAAAGACCCTTTCTTAAGCCAACTATTCCCCGTACCAGGCTGCAGTATTTTGCCTCTCTCAGTTAATTATGTCCAAATAACGAAGAGATGGTCGAAATCTATAAAGTGATAATTACCTGTTATTTTTCTCTCGTGAATGCCTCGGGCTCATCCTGATGTTTATTAGCTATACTGTACTATTTCTGATGTGCTCGTCTCCATCTGCTCCAACCCGGATAACTCACTGGATTTTCAATAAATTGTCGAAGTCGGGCATCCTCACCGAAAAGGAATCCGTATGCTGCCAGATTTAACTCTTTCAGTGGAGACCACTGTACATAATGGAAAGGAAAAGAAAAGGGGATCAGGTGGGGGGGAAACAGAAGCATCTGGAGGAAATTTCTGCACCACTGGCCAAGCATTTATGCTCCTAACAGCTATTTAACCCATACATACATGTTTCTTCATTAGTCCATTTTCCCTAACTGCGGGGCATAATCTCGGTGTAGGGCATAACATACACAGCTTTGAACCTCCACTTGCTGATAGAAAAGGGCTTAAAGTAATACAATTAGGAAAAAAATATTTTAAAAGCCAACAGTACATATATTTAATGAACAAAATGATAAGCAGAAGCTATTTACAGCTCGAAATATATTCCCAGGATGTACCCCGGTGCAATGAGGACAAGGACACAGCTTTTCTAGCACCACAGTGAGCTGCAGGCTTTGCCTCGGCCGGTCTCTGCCCTCAGCAGTCCCCTGATACAGGTGAGGATGACCTGTCCTAGTACTGCAAACGATAAAAATTCATCTGTTGGAATGCACAGTGCTCAAAACTGGATTACTTCTTTTAATTGTGCAATTGCCTACGTAGGTTTACCACAGAGAACAGACAAAAAAAGCTTCCTTAAGTCAGCTCTTCCTTAAGTCATAGCTCTGTGCAGGGACAGCTGCAGAAATGCCACATAAAGTCATGCTTTGTAGAGGAATCGGAATGCTTTAGGATGTCATCAACCAGGTCATTTTATCTCAGTTTTGGCACAAATCTGTCGGGTGTGATGGACCAGACTGCCTGGATTTTAAGTATCCTAGCTATCGTACCTCAGTAACTTCTTACTATGTGAAAACAACATATTGAAGATGCCATATGCGGGGCTGAATTCCTGATCAGAAGTTTGCAAAAAATATCAAAATTTTTTCCCTAAAAATGAGATTATGTTGATTTTCTAGTCAGATGCCCCTGGGAAGACACCATAACCATCACGTGGAGAATAAACCAGATTCTAGCAGACAGCATCCATTTTATCACCTTTCACTCAGTGTCTTAATCACTTTTGACTGTTGAGTCCAACACAGTAAGAATGAAAAATAGTGCATGCACCTCCATGAGGCTATCTCACAACACTGACAGCAGGGTCCCATTTTCAGAAAACACTCAACATAGAAATGAAAATGCTTCCGTTTTCTCCATGGCACATTGTGTTCTTCATTTGGATCCTTTCAATTTCTGACTGGGAAAAAAAGCCTCAAACTTTTCATGTGCTCTCTCATAGGAGCTGCTTGGTTGAGTGCTTCTCAATGACTTTTTCCTCTTTCACTGTGAAAGGGGAAATCCCCCAATTTATAGCAAATTGGATCATGGTGATTGTTATACAGAGATAATGACTGAACCGCGATCCCTCTGTCAGCATGAAATACAAAATCCTACACTTCTTCCTATAGAGCGCCAAATGAAGAAACCCATCTGTTCACACTCTTGATCAGTCAACTCAATGTTGGGATGTAAATCTCCACCAGCGAGTAGTTTGGAAGAGCAGTTCACAGGAGCAGTAAACTGTCAGGGTCTTAGGTTGAATGTAGCTCTCCTTCATTTTGAAGAGTACGAGTTAGGAACAGGTTTGCAGCTACAGCTACCGTCACCAGGACATCCATTAGGCAGACATAGTAACGACTCCCTATCCTGAAAGCTACCAGTCCCACCACTGTACTTGCAGCAGCTCTGTGGGAATATATTGGTGGAAACGCTTCACCTACTCACATCCTGCTTAGTAGGCTCTCAGTCTAAGTCCAGACAGAGCCCCTTTAGTAGAGTCTAAGCCTTGGGTGAGAAAGAGTCGGGTATGCCAACACTGTGGCAGCTGGGAACTACCCCGTGGTTGAGGAATGGAAGATGGGGATATATTACATAGCCACTTTTCAGCTTCATTACACTGTCAGATGGCTCAAAGGGGCTGGCATCACAGCAGAGAATCTGGCTTACAGCTTGTACACATGTGGCTGTTTTTCAACGGCTTCTCGGCTGTTAGTCAAAGCTACCTAATCCCATCGTGTCTGCACTTCACTAAAAGCAGACCTATGATCTATAACCATGCTGTTTTCTGGACGTGCTGAACCAGCCTCGGACTGCAGCATGCCTTCAACTTTAATTCTTAGCAGACAACAACAATATTGGCAACAAAAAATTAAGTTTCAATTTACTCCCTAAGACAACCTGTGCATTCAGTGTAGAGTACTAGACTTAAAACAAAGACATTTAATTGCTTTAAAATAGCTAGAAAACAAACAAACAAGCTTCTACTGGTCTACATGTAGAAATCAGGTTTAAGCATTCTCTTGGGCATGAATCTCAGAGTAATTAGGATGACAGTGCTTTCCTATGGTATGAGATTCATTGTTTAAATTGTTACTTCACTAATTCCTATGGTTATCTTCTGGAATTGCAGACAGCTTCAACACTGAGCTCCACATATACCTAATGCCACAGTCATATCAAAATTTCAAGGTGATCCACTATCTAGGACCATGGAAATTGAAGCCAGACTTCAGCATCAAGACTATTTTCTTATTATGCTTCCAAGTTCACTCCTATGCTTGTCAGTAAGACGTGAAAAAAGATCAGAGGTATTTCAATAGCCAGTTTCTCTCACACACCCTTTTCATTTACTTTCACTTTACCCTCTCTCCAAATAAAGGCACATCTATCTAAGACACTCAGAGCATGTTTTCACATCATATCACAAATAACTTAACAAAATATAGCTAAATACCACAATTTTTCTTCTTCACTTCAAGAAGCAGACAAAACATGACAAGTACAGCCAGCCCATGGATGAGACTGGAGAAGGGAAGAACCTACTAAGGGCAACGTGAATCTGGAGTTCAGCTCTGCCAGAAGCCTCAAACTGATTGAACGTGGTATCACTTAGGTACCAAGTAAAATTCAAATGCCCTCTTGTGTGAACTCTCAGTACAGAGAGAAACAGTCTTGGGGAAAAACAAAACAAAAACAAAACAAAACAAAAAAAACATTTATGTTAATAATTTTTAAAGG
Source organism: Anas acuta (assembly GCF_963932015.1). NCBI lineage: Eukaryota > Metazoa > Chordata > Aves > Anseriformes > Anatidae > Anas > Anas acuta. The sequence goes on along the minus strand of NC_088983.1, from coordinate 54,587,386 downwards.
TATTACTCATCTTACAGTTTGTAGGCAAATGCATGAGTATAAAGTATTGTTATACTGGCAGCTAGGATAATGTTTCACAAGTTTAACAAATTAAGTTTACTCCTTCCCATACATCCCCCAAGCCCCCCTCTGTCCATCCTTAACTGAAAGAAAAACTGGTATAAAAAACTGTTTACTAATCAGTCCTTATTACATAATCTTATCATCTCCAGATATATAACACTGCAACATGGATATGTCCTGAGGCCACTGTGCAATGGTTAACCCACAACGTGCTTTCTGAACTGCATCACACTGCAAGAAAGCCTTCCTCAAAAATTCAGCATTTTTTATCACATTGGCATTAAATGTTCCCCTTCCGATTTGTCCCTTCATTTATTTCTTGTCCTTTGCACAGAACATCAGCTGACCTGGCTTTATTGGCATTCTCCCTTCACTGTAGCATTTCACACTGACATCAGAGATTAACACCAAGTCTAAAAATAACTGGACATTATTAGAAAACAATCAGAATCAACACAATCTGATTACTCAGAGTTGCAGAAAAAAGAAAAAAAAAAAAGGTATTCCACCAGCCAATTCTGTACAGATCCCAAGATCAGGCTATAAGTCATCTTGACTGCAAAACGTAAGACAAAAAAACTTCAAGTTCATCCAAACTAACAGCAGCCCAGATCAACCTGTCATGAAGTCAGCGATATTCTAGAGCTTTAAGGCAGAGTTAAACATAGAAATGTACTAGAAGTTAATGGAGAGATTGTCATATTGGAAATTAGACCTTAGCCATCAAAGAGTAGCTTTCTGTCTGCCCCTGCTTGTCTTCAATTGCCAAGCCAGTCGAGTGGCATTAGGGCAAAAGAAACCGATTCAAATCAGTAAGAGCTAGCACCACAACAACCAGTGCTTCCTCATGCTGAGGTCTCAGATTTTTGCCTCGCTGAAACTGGAAGCTTTGTCCTAGACAGAAAGGACTGAAGAGATCCTGACAAAAAGCCTAGCTCCACAAGCTTTGGCAAAGTGATGTTTTTGCATTTTGCAGTCGTTTTCTACAATGCCTGGCCTACCAGCTCAGGCATAGCTGGTGGAACACGGTCACAGACTTCTGACCATTGTGAAAGGGGCACTCTTAGGTACTTGACATTTTCCACATTAGAACACATTTAGCATTGTATACTGGGCCTATGGCATCCACAGTAAGGTTGCTGACATGAGTCAGTACGAGATACAGAAGTTTGCTCTTGTTACTTCTTGCCTTGTAAGGAAGGACATTTGCTAAATCTTAGCATCTCCAGATATCCTTACTGCAGAATTGCATTTTTTTTGGATGACAGGTTTCAATTACAGTGGTTCATTGAGCGATACTATGAATAATTTTCTTTTTTTTCTCCTCTCCTCACTTTCCATTTTTTGCTTAAGATCATTTGCTCTGCTGCTTTTATTCTAACCCCTCTATTCCCTTCAAGTCGATCAAAAAAATCAGAGGATAACCTATAATTCACATACCTGCATCTCTCGCACTGTGGCAATAAACATTCCTATGCTCATAAACACATTCCACTCCCCCACTCCTCCTCTAAAATGCAGCAGGGCAAACTATGCATTTAGTCATACTTGGAAGAGACTTGCTGGCAGTGGAGACATTTTCTTTTTCTGTCAGGGAGTGCTAGTTCTGCCACCTCAGCCTATGTGGGGGATTTGGCCAGGTGAGGAGATAGAGGCAGGCTGAGTCTTTTGCGCTGTCACCATTTCCATCACTGAATAGGAAATGGCTACAGGGATGCTCAAACTAGGGTATGATGAGCTGTTTGGTCAACAACTAGAGATGGTTTATGCCTGGACAAATGTATGTAATATATCCACCCGGACAAACCAATTACTTCACTGTCTGTATTCTCATCTCTCCTATGTCAGAGGAAATTTTTCAGGGCAGTAGTCGTTACTTTATAGGAGCAGTAACAAAACAGACCTCTGATCTAGAGGAAGGCTCCTGCCTCTTTCTACCCAATTTGCTCATCCTCAAGTAACACATCATTACTCAACTTCAAGCAGTAACATTTAGACAGACAAATGAAATTGATTTTGATGTCTGGAGACTAACCTGGAGAATTTCACCGAACTTGACCAGACGTTCCCTCCTCCAGCTTCTCGCTGGGACTGACAATTATTAGTGGACTCATTTCAGACAAAGAAAACAAGTTTGCTTGGTCTGTAGCCGACAGAGGCAAATTACAGATACCACACAGCCCTGATGCTGAGGAAAAACAAAGAACCTCAGAGAAAGTGAAGGAGCATAGAAGCACACACTTTAATGCAATTTTGACCGAGACAGAAACACTGTTTGGGGGCATGTGTCAGACACAGAGAAAAACAAAGAACACAAAGCAGCCTACAGGCCAGGAATGAACATGCAGTCCAGGGCAAAGTAGAAAAATACGTGCAAGATGGCACTGCTCCATATTCAGAGATGTTCTGCAAACTAACAACAGCTCAACAGTTCAAATCAGCTAACAGAGCCATCAGTGTTCAAACAGGGCACCCGTAACCTCATCTCATTTTTAACCTAGCAAGGTCGTTGAGAACTGCTACAAACCCCAGATCTTGCATGAGAGGCAAGCAGACCTGACATATGGCAACAAAGAGAGATACGTGCACACTCTGTGTTTACTTTTGTTGTGATTACCACCAGAAGTTGAGCATAGAGAGCTTGCATGTGAAGCCAATACTATTAACACCTATGGCAAGTTTTTACACCCCTTTCAAATCTCACACAACTAGTGGAAAGCAAGCTAGTGCAAACTCCCATCCAGACAGTGCACTACAACGATCATGCATTATCTGTACAATCTACAGCTGGCCTTTCATCATACTCATGCTTAACTCCCTGTAGAAACCCTCCACCAGCTGATGGCTCATACTCTCTCTTCTGTTTCCATGCTACTGATCATGAAAAATAGCTTCTCCCTGTACGCCGCAAGAGGTTGGTAGGGAGTGAAAAAAAAAATTCTACTTGTACAGGCATCTGTGAAGTACAGGAAAATGTAATAGGATCTGGTGACACTTTGTTAATCCACATTGAGTTCTAGTTGAAATAATTGCTGTATAAAGTTCCAGCAAGATGTTTTATTACCTCCTACCATCTATGCTCTTGTTACAGGCTAGGCTTATGCATCCCTTTCCTTAATTCAGCTTCAGTTCTAGAAAGAATGTAAATTGCATTTGACTAATGCCACCTGCATTTTCATCCAGGAAAAGGAGGAAAAAGCAGGTAAAGGTGAGGCACTCTGGAAGGAGACTGTCTACTGAAGATATTTTATGTGCAAATGCACGCAATGTATCTACCTAGTCCCCCACACCCGGCCATCGTTTCATCACACTATACAGTCCCAACACTCAAGAACTGGCTTTACTTACCACTGTTCCTGTCGGCCGATTAATATGTTTTTGTGGCCTTTTCCATTTCATGATATTCTTACGACGAAATATCTTTTTACCATCTTGGAGTTCAAATCTATGGATGAGGAATGATGTGCAAACCTATGAGTAAATTCTGACTGTTGCTTTATTAGATAACTCTGTCCATCAGCAATCAAGATTTTATACCTCTGGACTAGGCTTTTGCACAAGCCACATAGGACAGCTTGCCCCCACCTGGCACAGAAACCCAAGTGCTAGACTGTGCAACTGCCTATTCCAGTCCATCTCACCACAATTCCACTCTACAGATGTTTTCAAATATTTCTGCAGTGCACTAGACACTTAAAATTCACATCAGGTACTGTCTCTTGGTCTGAGCTCAATGCTCAAGTCACAACTAAAGTTCAAGTACTGAAATTGATATGTCACTAAAAATTCAGCTAAATTATTATAACGTTCTCACACATTTCTTCATCATAGTCACAGAGCAGAGGGATCTACCATAGAACATTTCCGAAGTGAATTTTATGTGCTGAGAAGCTCCTGAACAGCTTGAAGTTCTGCTGTAATATGTAATTAATCCTAAAAGGGAAGATGCTTAGATCCAGCATTAGGCTTTGAATCTAATCCCCTTTTTCTTTCAAGAGAACGATTACCCTGAAGTCCAATCTCAATTCCTTCATTACCTCGAACAAAGCATTTTTTTGAAGACTAGCTTTGGCAGTAATGAATTTAACATGCCCCCCTGTATGGACTGAAAGGTTCTATGCTTCCCACCATCTTTGAGGCTTAGTTTCCGATCCCAGCAGTATTGCAGCAGCAGGGTGCCTGCCTGCCACCTCATCGTTCTGCCCTGCTGTCCTGAAAATCCAGTACACTGAGCTCAATTCCTAATTCAGAATTCAGCAACCAAGAAAGGGGAACAAGATAACATTACTTCCACCATGTTTTCAAACAGATGGGTTATGTATTGTCTAACACAGAATAAATGTCCAATCAAAGGATCCATGTGACTACAGACCACCTCTTCTTATCCCCTAGATAATGAAAGCTACACACACCAAAGAGAGAGAATACAGATGGGGAAGATAATCTGAAAATACGTAGTTGTCCTCTTCCAGAAGATCCATAAACTCCAATGCTTTAAAAACACAGCTGGCAATAACTGAATCTGTTGAAAAACAGATTAAACTTTGTTTTCAGTAAGCCATTGCAGGTCACAGCACTGGTAATATATTAGTTGGGCATATCGACTAATGAGTACGACTTCCATTTTGTTTGCAGTGTTATACAACCAGATGTACAAACACGTCAAGTTATTGAAAACATTCAAGCACATAGTGGTCCCAGAGGAACTGCAGTAGAATCCAGGAAAACTAGCTATGTTCTGGCAGGCATATGAAAGAGTAATATTTTACTAAAACCCCATTGAACTCCTCTGTAAGTTTATTTCCATAATCAACCGCCTTTAACCAGCCTTTTCAGAGGAGAAACACTAAGACTGTCATAACAGACCTTCTCTTTCACAGCGAAACACTAAGATGGTCATAACAGCTCAGCCATTGCTTGCTTATTCCACTGACTGAAGTAAGGGTTTCAAACAGTATGTACAAAAGCTGACTGCAGGATGGTCTTAGTGTTGATTTTAGTAAGGCTTTTCTGTTGACAGCTCTCTTTCTTCAATAATGTCTCAATTGCTTCAGGTGTAATTAACTGTCATATGGCTGACTAAATCAGGCATGAAACATCTGATTTAAAAAAATACTTGTGTGAGAGAAACAAAATTCCATCAAGGAATGGCCTGAACCACCCTAACTTCATAATTTATTCTTTTGCCAGATATTTCATCCAGTTTTTAACTTAAGGAGTTGACTGAAATGCACTGTAAAACCCATGAAAGATTCAGACTTCAATACAGCCATTACATCACCTATCATCCTGCCTGTTTTTGTTTTGTTTGTTTGTTTTTTAAATACAGGACAATGAGAAAAAGTATGGCATCTTTTAAGGAGTAAAACACAGACCAGGTTGCTATGAAGAAACATTCAGGAAGTCTCTTTCAGACAAAACCATCTTAAACTATTGGTCTATAAAAATAAAGGCTTCCCTTCCTAACATACATACAGGAATTAAAATCTCTATTTTACCCCAGAAATTTCATGTGATGTCTCGCCATATTCTCTCTGTCTGTCTCAAGATGTTGGCAGCTTCATAACAACAGCAATTTATTGTCACCCCTGCAGGAATATCAGAGAAGTGTCCAAAAATGCTGAAAATTCATGACCTTGATTCTCAAAAGAGATTAATGGTTGTGTTTCACTTAAGACACTACCAAGGAGCTCTCATTTAGGCTTTTCATCGGAAAGAAACTCTTGGGGGGGGAAAAAAAAAGTTTCAGGAGAGCAATAAAAACGGAAAATAAAATCACTAAGCATTTCAGAAATTTTAGATCACAGCTGAAGGGTTTCCTAGTTGAAGAGCTTGACTTTTTTCCTCAACATTCTCTTCTTTTGACAGCATTAACCTTCCCTGGCATGTGCATATTTGCATGAAACTATTTGCCTTCCGTTTTCTTCGGATGGGAGTGTTCCCTGCTGCCCTTTGCTGCCACTCCCAAAAGATGTTGGTCTGTTCTAGGTGACAGAAGAAAAAAAAGAGGGGGGCAACTGATCCCCAAGTAGGTTGCACAGCCTAATGCCATGGTCATCTGGTGCCATGAAGGTGCTCAAAATTACATTCAAATCAATTACCAGAGCACTACTTCTCTCTCTGGGGACACTGCATGGTATCTATTGTTGTTCAAGTTACAAATGTGTTAGGGTCCAAGTAGATAAAATAGCTATAAATGCTATAAACACACGGAGCTTCCAAAATTAACAGCAATGCACACATCAACATGAGTGTTTCCTACTGCTTTCTGTTCTCAATGTAGGACTTCATATTGATTTACAACCAGACAAGCGTAGTGCCACTGTAACATGTGAGTTACAGAGAAGTCCTTCTCCTCACATCCAATTTTCCAGCTGAGTAGACTTGGTTTCACCAATGTCCAGTGCTGTGACAGAAGTCAATATTATTAGGAAATTCCCTCTCTGCAGTGCTCTTCTCTTTGCATAACCCATCAGAAGGTTTAATCAAAGTTCAATTCTACTTACTGAATCCTACTTGTATTGCAGGCTTAATTACCTGAGCCATCATTATCCAAACGGGAGCAACGCTGCTTCGAGGGAGCTCATTATGGTACGTGACACCCAGGGCCTGTAGATTCAGCATGCCTCCTACCAGCTGACCTTTCTTTCTCTCCTGCCAACCTAGAACTCCTTTCATCCAGACAGGCCGCAACACTCAGGGAAACACAAGGCAATAAAGTTAGTTCACAGTAAAACTGACTTTGTAATGAAAACTACTGCAAACAGCAGTAGTAAAGAGTGATAGTACTAAGTAGAGGGTGCAGATTTGTATTAATTCATTTGGACATTATTAAATGAAGTTTCCCTATTTTACAGATTTATTTAGTTGGTTTCACATATTAGTAGGTCATGGAGTATTTTTTATGGTGTGAAAACCACCTGCTGAAGTGCATACAGTTTTAAGCCTAGAGTGATGATACAACGAGGAGCTTACGTAGCACAAATTGCTTTCTCCTAATGGTGCGTTATACCTGAAATGTGTTTTCACCACTGGAAATGTTTTCACCATTTCCCAAATGCAGACAACCTTTGGAGTATTTTAATTGTCCATTTCACTGTTCCTTTTTATTTGTTGCGTGTTACTGTAGTGTAAAGATGTGATCTCTCCCATATAATGTGAGCCCCTTTGGAGAAATCTGTCCCTCATTTCCTTCATGTTGTAACACATAAAAATGCAAGAATGTTAAGAAAAACGAAAATGGGCATCCCCAGTTCTGCCTAGCTTCCTTTGGAAGAAGGAAAAAAAAAATCACAAATCAGAAAAGCCTCTTAACTACCACGTAAAACAGGATTTTTTTTAGCATTTGCCAACTGAATCCAAGGAGAATTATTTTATTTGGGTTGTTGCTATCGCTTGTGAAAAGATAACTTTAGTTTGTTTGTTTTCCATGGGACGTATCTGCTATCGCTCTTTTTCCACTGCTGTTTTGAGTAGTACCCAAGTGGAAAATAGAATTAACATGTTGAGTAAGCTTTATTCCTCTTTAATTTGTTATTGCTGTCATTAAGAGTCCTTTATTTTTGTTTGGGTAATTGTTACATAAACAGTGATAGAAACGTTATAAAACTCTAAGTTGATTGTTACGTGGGACAATTTTTTCATTGGGTGAGTCTTCTTCATTTATTGTGGTGGAGTCCAGAGAGTACTGGAAGCTAGAGGCATTAGTAAGTCAAGGAAGCAGAGTAACACTTGCCATTCAGAAAGGGATATAAGCCAAGTTTGTTTCTGTCTCGATACATGAGTGGTAGCAAAGCAAATAAAAATTCTGAACCAGGTGGTACGCATCAAGGAACAGACTACTACTTACAGATTTGCATATGGAGAAAGCACAATCTTCTGAAATATTCCATTAACGAAACGTAATCTCCTTATAAACAGTACGTGCATGCTCCTGGCCTCTTCTGTCTTCGCTGGTAAACAATGCCATTAAAAACCACTGCTTTTAACAGTCAATAACCTTCCTACGAATTTTACACAACATCAAATAATACATCAAATAGGAAATACTTCGATTCTTTTATTGAACCTGGAAACTGAACCATGTTCAGATTGCTTTCCAGTCCAACTACATAAACCTAACTCAAACTGACTGCTTTTTAAACCTTTTAAATCACATAAGCGCTTTTGCAAATTTTCTGCCATGGTCATAACATTAAGTGTTAGCTATTCCCAACATTTTCCCTTGTCTTCTCATATAACACAGTATTTGTCTTAGAGCTGAATGTCAGGTTTTCACTAAGTGTTAGCACCTGTTAATGCCTGGATAAACAGAATAGAACAAAATCATTTGACATCTCTTTCGAAGCGGGTATATCAGGAGATGTGTACAGGATTTCAATGTACTTTTGGTTGCTTTTGAAAACCCTTAAATCCCGTTACTACGTAATCAATCAACATTACAGAAGCAAGAACAAATTTTATACAGAATCTGGTATCTAAAAATCAACTTGTCATCACTTCAGTCTTCCAACAAGCCTTAAATTTCAACTTGTCCTTACTTCCCTTCCAGTATAGCTGTGGGCTCTTTCTACTTCTTTGAGCAAGTAAGTCATACGTAGGTTGTGACATCCCCCTACACTTCAAAGATACACCACTCAGGACTTTTTTCTTCAAACAATTTCAACCAGGGAGAGAAAATGTTCAGTCATTACTAAAGGGAACTTCAGGCACTACTAAATCCATGGCAGACAAAATTCCTTGGAAGACAAGTTAAAAACTAGCAGCCTACCTTCTTTAGTTAGCAAATATATCTCCCTAATCAGCTTTCTGAATCCTCTGTAGAGCATTATCTATTTGTAGTTGAGGGTTTGCTTTTATCTGGATCACAGAAGCTGGATCTATCTCATTACAGCACACCCCATAGAACAGAATTTAGAAGATCAAACTAAGGTGCACATGGAAAAATCCTATTAGCAACCCCAGCATGATGTGCACACAAGAGACGTTCAGTAATGAAAGACCAGGAGCTTCCAAGTTTGTCTTTCTTGCTCACCTGCTCGCTGATGGGTAGAAACACAGAGTTTTATAGCTTAGTTAAATAAACATTTAAAAGCACTGCAGAAAGCAGGAAAGATGAAATCAGCAACAGATCGCAAAAAGAGGGAAAAATGTAGCTTGACATCTACGTAAGAAATGAGATTGTGATCATCTAGTCTTTTCAGATGGAGTCATTTATATGCAAGTACATAAACAAAGATTTCAGGACACAAATGTGCAAGCAGGACAATGGACCCCAACCTTCATTTTCATCTGAATATTAGAAGAACTTTGAAGATTCACCAGGCAATTTAACACCTGTGACCTTGTATAATGTAAACTACATAAGCATGAAAAAAAGATAGACACTTGAGTATTTTCATTGGGAAAAAGGTTGGCTGTTGGATTGGTTTAAAAAAAATAAAATATGCACTTTCAAGGTTCTTCAGGACTCCTGGAGTTCATTATACAAGCATGACAAAACCATACTTTCCTAACAAAATATAAAATTAAATCTGTTATTTATAGCCAAGCATTTTTTCCAAACGATTTCGCATTCATTAGAGCAAGCATAGAAATAATTATGGGTTAAAGACATTTCAATAGGGTAACTTTTTCTTCAATGTCTGTGTCTATCAACTTGCTAGCTGAAATAGCCTACAGCATTTTTTGAGTTATTAACTTGCAAACTAATCATTAAATATCAGTAATGATTCATTTTTAAAGCATCTTGCTTAAAATACCAAGCTATTCTCCTGGGATGTTAAAACTAATCTATTACTTAAAACAATGGACAAAAATGCTCACCAGTTGCAGACATTGCATGTTGAGCAGCTAAAGATTTTGTCTGGGAAATTACCCTGACCTTCTTTATCAGAAAATAAATCAGAATTATCTTTTTTAGTTTGAGAAAAAAAAATCGTAGATAAACTACATGGCTTAGTTTGGAGTATAAAATATGTACTACTTCACATATTTTTAAACTATCTAAAAAGAGCAGATAGACAAATGTACAAGAGCTTTCCACCTCTTCTAAGAGCATTTGAGATTGTTTTAAACGTGTTTAAAATGCCCAGCCTGCCAGGTCTGCCTTTCCATTTACAACGAAGTAGTTGTCTGTCACCTTTTGATTCTGCAGAGAAATGCAGAAGTTAGAACTGAAGTTAGAAATGCTTAGCAACATTTTTTTAAAATTTTATTTTTTTTATTTTTATCAAATGTCACCAAGATTTTTATTTCAAATAAAATAGTTGAACACTAAAACACTACTGTAACTATTCAAGTTCAATAGTAACTGCAGGAAAACACAAAGTGACTATGATTGACCTATATTAATCAGAAAACACCAATAAAAAGATCTACAGCAATCACATAGCTCATGGGTTATGACCTGAAACACCTACATTTATATCCTACTTGTTTACAACAGCAAGCGAATTCCACTGCAAATCTCCAGATTTACACGTTTTTCCCTTATCTTCTGTCTCTTCCCAGTGTTAGGGGATCTAAAGATAAATGCCTGTTTTTATCTAGTCAACATGCACCAAGCATTCATAACACACAAATTCTGCTCTCCTGATTTGAGCTCCACATTTGATATTATGTTGCACACAGCTTAAGCAAGTATGATAATACAGTTTCATATTACTTCCTGCATCTAACCACTGACTTGGAATTCTGGATATCCGTATTACCTTCTTGATATCACCGTACAGTGCATCACAGGCTGAATCAGTTGCGTGTCTTAGCATGCTTTAACAGTTCTCCATTAGCTACCAGAACTAATTCGTAAGTTCTAAAGGCCCAAACCTGTACCGACCCTTTGTCCATACCTGACTTGCATCTGCATCCTGTTCCTGCCACGCGTGCAAATCAAGCAGTCCACGTAGTGCCAGTTTTGCTGAATCAAAGCATACATTTGTATGCAATTTTTTGCATCTCTTAGGAGTAAACTGCACGTTCAACCATTCAGAACAAAAGGAGCAAGCAGAAGGGAAGTTGTCCAGCAACAGCCTTACATCAGAGTCTTCAGCCATGAGGAAGCTCGTCAGAGTAAGTACACAGTAGAAGGAATTCAAACACCACCACCACCCATAACCCTACCCCCCAAAAAAAATCCAGAATCAGAAAAGGAAAAAAATGAAAAGGCCAGGGACAGAACAGACTTGCTCTGAAATGAAGTCAACAGCAAACATTTCTACTGAACACATCAGACAAAGAACACAAGAGGAAGAATGAATGGTGTAAACAACACAGCAGCCAACCACCGGTGGGGCTTGTTACATGCATGGAAAATTTCATCTGTACTTATCAGTACACCAAAAAGAAGGGGAGAAGAAGTTGCCACAGTGGTTTTTTTCCTGTTCAGTTACAAATTGTTTGCACCTTTGACCACAGGCCTTGGGATAAAGCATCATGTTTTGCATGAAGTGTTACTATCTCTGAGCGGAGACATTCAGGAGTATTTTACTCCAAGCAGTTCCTTTCTGATTTTCTGCCTGTGATTCATTCATTGAAGTCCCTTTAAAAGTGTGTTTACCGATCACATTTCTTAAAATATTTTCTTCTCAGAATTACAATTAGGAAAGATAAGTTTACGGATTGTGCTGTCAGATTAATCTTGTATTATTCGATTTTTAAGTTGGGAAAAGCCTTCCATAATGGATGGGCTATTCCCACAGGCTGCTGCGTGACATCACCTATAGGATCAGTTTCCACTTGTGTATTCAAAGTTCTTTGAAACAACACTGCATTTTTCCTAGTAGCATAAATCCGTCTTCGAGTTGTGTTACTCAAGTGTTATCTTCATTAGCACCTTTGACCTGTCCCTCACACCTTGTCCCAGCTTTGACAAGGAACAAGGTACACGACATGTATCTTTCAGATGCGTATTTATCAAACGTAAATACCCAACAGCACCAAAATTCTTAATATTACCACTCTTCCATCTTCCATCTCTGCATTCCAAGTGATTCTCAGCCAGCCTTATTTGCTTGTTTGCTATCTGCTACGTGCATTGATCGTGCTGGTCCATCAGTCTAACTTGTCTTTGGTGCCTCTCCTACTCTCCTTGTTCCTGCAGACATAAGGATGTACTAAATCACCTCATCTTAACTAGGTAAGATTTTCTACTCTTTTAAACGTTCTTAAACCATTTTTTCATTTTTGCTTACCTGTTAAAAAATGCTATGCAAACTCTGCATAGGTCTTCTACTCAACACTGACACAAACGAACATACATGCTTCTACAGAATCTGCAAAATGGTTGAAAAGTTGAGGTTGTAAGGAACCTCACAACATTGTATAGCTCAATGCCATTATCTCAAAAATAATCATTCACAGTCAAAGCACCTGAAACTCCCATAGTAAACTACATACCAGACAAGCCAATTCAGATGCAGATACTTGCAACTTCTGGTTGGCATAGTGTTGAGAACACCGTATGAGCATTTTGCTTCGTCTGTCAATATCCTGCCTTTCTACAGTGCCTCTCAGAAGAGGACAGAAGTAGCAGTCCATCCCCAGCCTGCGTATTTATTGTTTAATATTGACAACTATATCACAAATTACATTAATCAGTCCAATGCTAACTGCTGGCATTTCATCTCTACAGTAAATTTTTATGCGCAGCTGAACAGTGTGAGTTTCAGTTAACCAGGCTCAAGCATTTTAAGGAAAATAAACAAGGAGTTTTCAAAAGGCATATACATCAAGCTAGAAAAACACTGGCGAGTCACACAGTTATACATCAGCTGTATCACTGTAGAGTATTCATGTTTGTCATATACTCCTGTGAAATAAATCATGCATCTTGGATTTACTTTTATTCAATTTTCTCATTTGTTAATTTTTATAGTTAAGCCTATCCTGAAGACAAACTTCTGAAAACACCTTGTTTGTCACCTGTGTGCAACTTCATAAAATGGAAGGATCTAAAATTCAGTGCAAGTGATGCACTCATTACCAGGCAAACACAACTGCCCAGGTGTCAATATAGCTCTAAATCCTTTTGGTGGTCAAGCCCTCATTTACAGCATTCGAATGAGTTAACCAGCAAAAGTGTTCAGCTCCTGAACATCCCTCTTAAACTGGGTATGTGTGCAGAGCTTTTCAACATCTAGATGTTAATCAGGACATTTATAGGTTTAATGGTAATTCAATGGTTTTCACACAGGAGAGAATCTCCACCCTTCCAAGCCTAGAAAATTATTGGGTGCCAATTAGTAAGCTACGTGTTTCCACAGAAAAGGATAAAACACTGTAAAATGAAATGAAATCCACAAGTCTGTTTTCAATTGAAAATGTTGAAGCTCTGTAGCAATTGTGACTTCCTAATCAATGCCCATTTCGCCATGAGGAAAAAAAAATAGGTGCCGCGCTGCAGGAGAATTTCAGCTTTTGGAATAAAAATTTCCGCTTTTCTGCCAAATTGACATAATCGCTGATAACATCCTATTTATCTTTAGTTACAGGTGCAAGAATTTCACAATATATAATTACCCAAACTTTATAGAGCAGACTCCAAGGGAAAAAAAAAATGTTCTCTTCTTAGTCCTTTAAAAAATCTATTTTTTTTTTTTTAACTGAAGTTTGGAGATCAATAGCAAAACTGTCATTTGTGCTTCTTGAAATCATTATTGAAACAATTTCCAAACTCCATAAACATCAATTTGTATTCAATACAAATACGTGTACAATACAAGCATATTAACAGCTTACGGTTACACTTGGTCCAAACTCTATTGCTGTTTGGTGTTTAAACATTATGACACACACATCAATCCTTGACTGTTCACAGCCACTTTCTGTAACCAGCCAAACAAAATCCACTGTTGCAGCACCTGCCAGTATCTGTTCATAGTATTTTCTGTAACACTGATAAAATACACGCTTCCATTCACCTGTGCTCCAATCAGCTACCATGGAAAAAAAAACAGCAAATAAATGAGCCATCACTGGGGAGATAAAAGAATTTCCAATTAAGTGGGAAAAAAAGGAAACAGGCAACTACATTATATAACATATTCGGATCATTTATTTAGATAAATGTAACTGAAATGTGATACAACTTCTTAATTATACAAGTGTAATAAAAATAAAGTCTTTGTTGCTGCAATCCTGCAATTGGAATCCAAATTTATTCCCATCGGGATTTTCCAGCTACTGCTGAGCTGCTCTGGCACATCATTTAGCTTTTTTCCTAAAACAAATTGCACAAGGATTTTGCTTACTCGTTAATGGTAAAATTTGCCAGCTGGAGAATAAAACAATATTCAGAGATAATACTCACTGTTCCTCACAGCAAGACTTTAAAGGCATTTTTCTCACCCAGCAGTCTCATCTAACTCAAATCCAGCTTTTCCTTCCTTCCCCCACATCGTGTGAGACACAGCAGAATCTCACTGTGTCACCAGTCGCCATATGCCACTGTAAGAGCATCCAAACATTCATCTCTCAGTTCCAGGTACAATTTTCATATTCTCATGCATGTATACATATAGAAATCCAAGAGTTTACCATTTTCAGATATTTAGAAACAGTTATCAACTGTTCAATCTGACAGTTATATCTGACATTTCTCAAAGCTATATGTAGAACTTTCACTGAAGGCTGTAGGTCTGCTTTGTGTCCTTCACCGAAAGGGTTATAAAGAGGGATCGCGGATCTTTTCTGTTTTTGCGAACTGTTATCTTTCCTCTCAGGGCCTCCCCTGCAAGAAAAAAAGAAAGAAATTACTATGCATAATTACTGTGTATTATGTGTATCCTGCGTAACATAGATGCACTACATATGCTTATGTTGTACAAGAAGCTGCTCCCAGTGAGTCAGAATTAAGTCTACAAACGTTTCTTGTATGTTTTCAAAGCTCTAACCAATGGTCTTGAAAATGAACCTACATCAAAGTGACTGCAGTTAGATCTGGTGAGGTGCTAAGTTACGTAGATGCTTTCTCAGTTGACGCACCCAAAGAACCAATATGACAATTCTACCTGTGATTGAGGGGGTGGGGGGAACAGTTTGTTTCACTTGTTTGCTTATGAACAACTGAAATTCTAAGGCTTGGACTGCAGAGATGCAGAACAGATCTTAAATTTTTACATCTGACAGTGTGTCAGGTTTTTAAATAACGTCACGTTTAACTCAGAAAAAAATAAACCATCAAGCCAACAGCATTAACATTTTCAAGGAAGTTATGTGCAATGAAGCACCCAAGCAAGAGACTAATTTTGAGGTCAGAGGACTTTCACCTTGTTGGGGTACTCCCAGAATCACAGGGATTGGTTGGAAGAGACCTCCAAGATGACCGTGTCCAACCTCTGACCTAACACTAACCAGTCCTCCACTAAACAATATCATTAAGATCTACATCTCAACATCTTTTAAAGACCTCCAGAGATGGTGACTCAACCACTCCCCTGGGCAGCCCATTCCAATGCCTAAAAATCCTTTCAGTAAAGAAGTTTCTAACATCCAACCTATTCAAGCTATCTTACTCTATTTGGTGGCTTTCAATCAGATACTCTAAGGTTTGGTTAAGGCTTGAACTTACCTGGAAGTTCCATGTCACTGTGAAAGTTCTGGAATTCTAAATTCTGTTCTGGTACTCTAGCTCTGGCCTTATGAGAATTGTACAAGTTGCTTCTTTTTTTTTTTTTTTGTATTGAGCTAACTATACATTAGTGAATATTCTAACATGTCAAGAAAGAAAACCACAAATATAGATATTGCCTCACACTGTAAGGAAACAGGACCTATGTTGGTTTTTTATTTTTTTTAAATGAGCTTAGCAAGCAGCTCTTTTTATTTCACAATGCTTTTGCAAAGACCGTTGCTTGCAGATATTTAAAAAAAATTAATAAAATCCCAATGTACTTTCAGTCCTTAACAAGACCTGTAATTTCAGTTAGATTTGTGAATACGTAGAAAACCCGCTGCTGAGCAATCTTATACCATCAGTTGAGAAATACAACAGCTGCATTTAAGCAGACGATTCTACGGAACACCCTAGAGCAGGGATGACCCAGGCCTACAGCATCAAGTTCTCTGCTGCTCTTTTACTAAGCTCCACTCCATCCATCTCCAACCCTCACATCAGCCACAGCCACTGTTACTGCTTTTCTATCCCACTGGATACCAAGTACTTCCCAACTGTTTCTTAATGTGATTTTAAAACCAACTATTCATGCCCTGTTAAAAGGATGAAATTTTCATTATTCTTACTGAAAAACAAACCAAAACAAATAGCAATTCCAAAACCGGGCCGGTTTTCAATATGCGAGTTTTTTTTAGCAGTCTCCATTTGACACATTATTCAGTTACATACAAACAAAGAACTGACAAAAGATCCACTGTATGAAGCATCACATCAGAAAAAACCTTTTCAGCAAGATTAAGTGTGGTAGCAACACTGTACGGGAGATCTAAAAACTCCTCTGTTTGGTAATTTAACAGTCGCAGATTTAGCTTCATTCCTGTGCGGCTTTATTGTTAGGACATAAATGACTGATACAACACAATGTGTTTTGCAAAGAACTGAAAAAATGTTTTCATAGTTTACTTAGACAGATCTGACCAGTATATGAATAAATTTAAGGGGAAAAAAAGCATTATAGCCCCTCTCCAGCTGGGAATATCAGCTTAGTTTCAACACAAAGACTTACAGAACTGCACTGCAAAATGAATTACTTGGATTATGCTAACATTCTATAATACGGAATATGTTTGAAATCATGACTAAAAAACATCTAAGAACAGAATTGAAATTACATGATTTCAATCAGCCTGTAACAGTCTTATAATTTAAAGCATTTTAATATAGAACAATGCAGTAAACATGGTAAAAAATAAATATAACTTTAAAAATTACATTTGACTTTACGGAACAGAACCCTCAGATTCTGTTTCTAAATACAGTTAGTGAAACGAAGCGGTCCCTTTTTCTCAGCTATTTCTTATGCAGTAACCACATTAAATCTGCCTTTCTAAACAGTCTTTTTCTGAGGGCTGAACCAAGCAACAGCAGTGCAACCAAGTAACAGAAAGGCAATTCTGAACAATTAATCAATGTCACGTAGATATAAAATGACTGATGTTTTTTCACTGTTCTGCTGTCCTATGAACTGCCTGGAGGAAGCTGTCTGGGGGACTCAGCTGCATCACCTTGCTCTTATCACGCTCAGCTGAATGCGAGTAAACTACACAGTGCCATTGCAGTTTGATTAGGACAAAACTGAATCCATTACGACCCCCTTCCAGCATTTTTATTAGCCTTTGGGGAGTCCTGAAATTCGTCCCACAAAGAAACTGAATTCAGCAGAACTGCTGCAGAAGCTTGCTAGCACTAGGAAAAAAAATGCATCCCTACTTCCATACTGACCCACTGCCAAGTATCACACATCCTATTACATGCTCTGCTGTACACCCTGTATACATTAACTTTGAACACCCAAAATAGTTCATTTTGGTTTTGACTTCTATCATCAGTGAAACTGTAACTAACATCGTTTAGTTCTGTGCAACACCATCATCCATAGGGCAAGTTCTTCAGATCAGATACCTCTCAATGCAAGAGCCTCTGTCACTTAAGTTATTTCCAGTATTTTTCAGTCTGACTCATCTGAAATGACTTGACTGAACCCAAGGATTGTGTGCAGTCTCCTACACACATACCCTTAGCATCTATGCAAGGCTTGACATGATCCATGGCAACGAACCTGTAATGCTTCCTGCCCTTTAATACAGCTTGGTGCCCTCTCAATTTTTGATTATTAAAAAGATTGAATGAGTTAGTGAACGCAGCTAGCACTCAAGATCTCTCAAAGTTTCTTTTCTTCTTGTGGAAGAGCTTTATCAAACTAACAGCAAGCGAAGTATGAACATACTCAAAGCATTCTTTTTTCTGCCCCAACCCCTCCCCCCCCAAGCTTAAGGTCTTTGACTTCAAAGATCTTGGAAAGCAAGATCCCACTGGAAGCGTTTCAAAGAGAGCTGTTATAAGACTGCAGTAGACTTGGGCTGAAGACACCTTCCAAATTGCTGTTGAGAAGCATCTTTTACAAATCCCTGCTCTGAGGTTGTGACAATCCCCCACGTAGTAACAACCACAGGTTTTACAGGGTAGTCACACTTGCCTTAACAGTTACATACCAGTGCGTTTTGACACCTCTCTTCAAGATAAGGCTGCGCTCACATGAGACTGCCAATTTAAACGTTATCTCACTTTCCACCCCAGTTTCAACAAACTGGAGTCGCCATCTTAAGTAACATTGAGGGCTAGCAAGCAACTGTAAAAAACAAGTCTTGAAAGAATTACTTTGGAAGAGTTGACTAGGAAGCAGTTTCTACATAGCATCTATCTTTAAAAAACAAAGAAGAATGCAGGAGAGCTGATTTGTTGCAGAACCAATAGCATTTCCCTTAAACTCAGTAATTTATCCTTAATCTCCCCCCCCATGTAATTAAACTGCAAGCACCTGCAGCTGTACACAAACCCTCACCTTCCCATTTGACCACGTCTCTTTTTACTGCATCACCAACCCAGTAATTTCCAATGAGCACTTTCTATACTGAGCAAAGCAATACCAAAGTCAGTGATGACGTCTGATCTGTGACACCCTTCTTACACTGGCCAGTTAGTTTGATCAATTAAGCAGTTGTTTACTGATTCCTTTTTGTTATAGCCCTGCTCTGAAACTATACCAAGGTTCTGTCTGTATCCATCATACCCTAAGCATTTTCCTTGGCAAGTTTTCCTATCAATTGTTTCAACTCTGCAAGCCAAACCACAAAGTAGGCACCTCCAAAAAAGGCTAAACAGCCTGCCGATTAGGTTAGGACAACCTTGTATGGCTGCCTAAGATAACATGTACACACCACACCTGGCTGAGCAGTGAGATTCTCTAAGACAGATCAGGTACCAGAAATACTCGCCAAATGAAACACCGAGGGCCCTCTCCAGGGTCCTCCAACACGGAGAGTTGTACAAGCCAAACTAACTCACCTAGAAGCAGTCTCAATTCACTACATTTTGAAATAGAGATCCTGCGTTGTGTATGCTGTCTCAACTTTCAGCAGTTGCAACAAAATTGTGAGAAAACTATGTTCTTCCTGCCATACTCATCACATTCCCTTGCTGTCTCAAGAGCATTCAAAGGGGACCACACAGAAAGGCACAAGAAGCCCCCGTAATTTTTCCTACCAAACTTTTACGAAGTCAGTGAGATAAATAGGCCATGAGAAGAGACTTTCTCCAATTAGTGCCTGATGTACACACAGATATTTCTGCAAAATAAGCAGGATGATTTTAAGCAGATTTCAAAAGCTACATCACAAGACATGCAAGATCTAGTCGGACCTCAAAAAACAAGTTTTAACAGTTACCAGCTTTTAAAAGCAAGCGACATCATTGCAACTGTAGACAGGCAAAACAAACAGTAAAATCTCAATTAGAAACCAAATGATCCAACTGGGATACATAATATTGAAGTATTTCAGTAAAAAAATCAGAACAGATTATTTGTGACAGTAGTTTTTTGTTGTTTGCTTGTTCTTAATAAACAAACTCTCCAGGTATTCAAATCTATGTTTTCAAGTTTTTATGTTTACAAACAGCTACCCAATCGTGGAGACTGGGGAGTTCAAGATAACCATGGATTTTACAGGGGCTTAGTCATGTGCATTCTTCAGTTTTGCTATGCAAGCCTCTTCTAACTCCACCGACAAACAAATCAGGGTTTTATTTCCACTGCAAGGCACTACCGAGAACACAAAACATTGACAATATGCTGCTTTACTGCTAATAGAATTTGCTTGCATACAGATCTGGGTTTTAACTTAATGCACTGTTACCGAACAGATTCTGTCACCCCCTTGAAATCATTTTTGTATGTATTTTTTATCTGTTCAGTAAACCCTTCGGTCAACCAAAAGAGAATGATGTTCCCTATGTAATTTTCTGTTTATGAAACTTAGCAGCAGTATCACAACATACAATGGAAGAATAAGATCCATATTTGGACCATTAGTAAGATAAAGACACAGCTTTGGCATATGAATTTTAATTTTTAAAATAAAGAGTTTTTCAAGCTACTAAAAGGGCTGCTAAGTGAAGCCTTGTGCTCCATAATGAGTCTGCAATACAGTACTCTTGTCTGTGAAAAAAAAAATCTGGTAATAAAGTATCACCTGGCTTCTTTTTCTAGCTTCTTTGTTTTTACTGTGTGTTAAGCAGTTAAAGCCTATCCAACCTGCTGATGCTCTTCTTACTTCATCGCACATGAGCTTTAAGTCTCTCGTCACAGTCTGTGAGGACGAAAACTAGCTTTTCAGAATACGTTAGTAGCAGAAGATTGCCCCTGTCCCCTAATTAAACCAAAATAAGCAAAAAATATCCATTAAAGCTATTCACAAACCTATCTATCATAGTTATGTATGAAGTTGTAATTCAGTAGCAAATCCCATCTATTAATTAGGTATAATTCTTACTGCTCCAGTCTCTACTAATTAGTTGCAATTCTTATTTCTCCAGTCTCCAGATCTGGAACTAGGTAAAGTTTCTCCCATTTCCTCTCAGAGGATCTGCAAACCCTGCACACCTAGCACAGGCTGCAGCAGGAACGGCAACGCAGGGAGGATTAGTTCCACGCTGCACCCTTTGGCAGCTAATGGCTTCATTCTATTATTAGTAGGAACAAGATCAAAATCACTTTTCTTTTTCCCCATGGATGAGAAAACAGAGCTACTTTTACAACAAATAACCTGGAGTCAAACAGCTGAGAAAAATACATAGTTACCACAGTAGAAAAAAGGAATTTTACCATGGCACAAAGTGGCATTTTTCTGTTAAATACCCAACAGGTTCAGATACCTCCAAGCTCAACCTCTTTCGCAGAGCAAATCCAAATACCATCATTGTTTTATGACCAGATCAGGCACATCCCCAAAAGCTATAAAGCATCTCTGATAGACTTGAAATCAGCTTTACTACTCAGACTTAAAAATTTGAGGGAACCATTTTTCTTTGCTGGGAAAGAAAAAAAAAATAACCTGCCTAAAAGACATGTTTTCAAAACAGGAAAATGTTTTCAAAGTATTTTATACCAATAAATCCCTCTTTCACAGCTTATTAAAACACTGGAAGCAAATGGCACCACAGTAAGCTGGCTAAACAATGAAAGAAGCAGCTCTGTCTCAATAATAGCTTTAAAAATGGAGCCAAGCTTGTGGTTAGACTAAGTAGCATATTCTGTGTCTGTTTATCTCCTTGGCTTTCCTTAACTGCATTATGACTGCGCTTTGCTGTTTTTTAATCAGATTATTAAAAGATTCAAATGATATTAGTTCTATTTATTTTCCACTATCCACTACAAGAAGAGATTGTTCTGGCTAGAACAACTCATTTGGTCTCAACTGGGTGTTTTTCATTGTGTCCCGGTGCCATACAGACATTCCTTATTCTAAGAATTAGTACATATGACAGTTGAATATTGGTAAGTACAAGGAAAGGCAAAAAAGCCAAGTCTTTCAATGATTCAAATGTGTTTAATCTAATATATTTACCCTTTTCTTCAGCTAACTCACATGGAAAAAAGTCAATTTGAAGACAAAAAATCTCCCCCAAAAGCTAAGCACTTGGAGTAGAGTTCAGTTCACCACGCCAGACAGGAACAATACATGGCCAAATGGTGACAAGTTGTGCTAATTAATCAATGAACTTTAGTGACAGACAAGAAACAGCTGGAAGTGCAACTTTAGCCATACTGCAAGACAGGCGTGAACAGTTAGGTTAGCTAGTAAAACAAAAGGAAAGACTGAAGAAATCAAGGAATATAGTTAAACACGAATTACCACAGATTAATAGTAAAAAGTCACTATTTTGAAAAGAATAAAAAATAATATGAAAAATAGAAAGATATCGAAATCTCTTTTTCTTCAAGTCACGTTACTATAAGAGATTTTTGGAATGACAACGAATCCAAGTCAGAAACAAGATATTTTCAGAAGTCACCCAAATCAAGGAACATTCTTACATAATTATCAGGAAATACCTTCTGCCCTGATGCAGTTATATCCTCCATGAAGAAACAAAATTCCACAGAAATTAACATGGAATTGACAAAGGAAAAGGAGCTTATGTCCGTGTTTCTCTCAGAACCTTCTCTTATGCTTAAAAACAGAGAAAACTTGGCTTCTATCTTCTATAGAAGATAAAAAGAGAACAGAAAAAGATGGGAAACAGGAACTTAAATAACTACTAAGAGTAGGAATCAGGCAGAAGGAAAAGAGAAGCACAGCAGCAACAAGATATGGTACAGGAATATTTTTTTTTAAATGTGAGCTAATAAAGAGGAAGAAAGAAGTTATGGTAAAAGTGATCTTGAAGGTCAACCGGGTGGTTGTGTTCACTGCTTCAAAGCACACTGTTTCTGCAGTTATCTTCGGAAAGTCACAGCACCTAGACTAGAATTCTAGATCCAGACACACCTCCCAGTAATTTCGGACATTCTGTAAATGTCAAATGATCTATGTAATATTAAATAACGAGCATATTCTAACAAATGTCATTGCACTTTAAAAAAATAAATCACTTCACACTCTATGACATTGAAATATAATGAATTTCACCAAGGAGACCTTAGCCAGCCTCATCTAGAAACTGAACAGAACACAAGCCAAGCACAAATACACCAAACCACATGTGCATTCCAAGGATCTAAAAATACGCAAAGTAAAAATCATTTAAGAACTTAAAGGATGAAAAAAAAAAAGATCAGTCACATAACATAGTCCTTAATGCCCAAGAAAGACACTCCTGCTAAAAAGCTGTGATGGCTAATAGATGGATGAGGCTATCACAAAAGCTCTTTTAATTGAGGCCTGATGCTGCTATCACCACTGTACATTCATAATTATCATCTATCAAGAGCAGACAATATCCCCTTCTACCTCAATACTCCTCCATATCATGGATAAGCCTCTTGACCTCAATTTCTTGTGCAAGATCCACGTATGTTTCTGTGCTCTTTCTCCCCTGTATGTCTGGCCCATTTGTAAATTTTTGAGTTCAAGGCCATGGAATACCGTGAGTGGCTTAACCAACCAGCAGAACTGAGCCCCATTGCCAGACTGTCTCTAGGTCCTTCCTGATAGTCCCTAAAGAAAAACAGCCCTCAATATGAGCTGAGGAGTTCAATCGTGGTAAGCACGTATTTAGTGGGTAAGTAGACAAATAATGTGCCCTTTTTCCAACATAAAAATATAGCTATTT
Source organism: Anas acuta (assembly GCF_963932015.1). Classification (NCBI taxonomy): domain Eukaryota; kingdom Metazoa; phylum Chordata; class Aves; order Anseriformes; family Anatidae; genus Anas; species Anas acuta. Next base: position 54,564,039 of record NC_088983.1, on the reverse strand, counting down.
CGTTTCCTTTGGTTATAAACAATGACCCACGATCGTCATTGGACACATTTCTATGTTTATGAAACAAAGAACGCTTCACTACTTGCATAGCAAAGTACTTTCAAAACTTACCAAATACAGGTAATTAAAACCACTAACATATAATTTTTATCTTCAAAACTTTACTCCAACAATTTATCATCTGAATTTTGGGTTAACCCGGCAACAACAAAAGCTTTGTTTACTTATGTCAGACTCAAGATAGAACATATTACAGTAGTTATTCACTTCTTAAAAGTCTTCAGCGTATCAAAATCACATCTCCCATACTTCAGTTGATCATGTTCATGGCTGTGAGCTCTTTAAAACCCTTTTCTATTTAGAGAGTAATCCCACAAGTGCCAGGTACAACACCCATGCACGTACCTATATAAGAAATAGAGCATAACTTATGAGTGGTAAAGAAAATACTATGCAATCATTTGACCAATATGAAGCTTAAGAACATGACTGATGTTAAGAGAACCTTAATAACAGTGTTGCAGTCTTAAATCTCCCCCCGTGCCAGACGAAACTCCTTTGACACACCAATTTCTTATAAAAAACACTATGGAGCTACATTAGACATATGCCCACTTAAATATACATGTGCAAACACATATATATACATTTTTTATGTTGATTTTACAGAACACAGATATATATTTCCTACTGCATTGCTTAAGCCAAGAAAGTTTTTAAACAGCAGCTGAAAGACGTATTTACTAGTTCTTTTTAACACATAATTCTTGAACTGTTTTACATGTAAATGATAATAGCAGTGTAACACAACCATTGTTGCACCACAACTGAATTTAAACATACCTGCTTCTACAGGAATTGGTTTCTCCAGGAGAAAAACTGTTTGTTTCCAGTGCGTTTTGGTACACCAGGGACCAGTTGAAAACAAGACCTGCAATGGAAGAGTTCAAGACTTTCATTAAAGAACACCATTTTTAATACCACAATACATCAATCAATTACCAAACACACATGCGTGTTTTCTACAACAAAACTCGCTGCCAAACAACTCAAGGTAGAAAAAATATAGAAAAAATCCTCATCTTTCAAGGCTGTTTTTAAAATCCATAACGCCACATACCTTGTTGTGACAATCCTTCTCAAAAAATATATCAAAATACCCAGCAACTGCCTGTAAAAAATAGGAAAAGGCAAATATGATGAAGGAGCAAGTGACATTCAAGAGAAAGACCATCATGAATATATATGTATGTAATTATTGTGATTTCTGCTCAAGAACATTTGCTCTGTCCCTCCTGTCATCCCACTCCTAGCCTCAAAGAGCTTCGCTCTTCAGTGCATAATTCACTAGTGGGACTTGTCTTCCAGCTTCAGTAATAAAACCCTGCAATTGCATTTTATTACAAACCTCATCTTAAGCTAAGTTTCCAAAATAACCTCCACACCCTAACTACACCTGAAATTACATATGGAAAAGTACTTTTTTTTTTATATGTGCAAGCCCACAAGCACATTAACTTCAGTTCTTCAGTCCTTGTCATCTACAGCTTCCATGACCCTCACACTAAATACACATAAAAAATGAGGAACATATTCACTCTTTGCATAGCTTAACAACATCATCCATAAAAATGTGCTGAGAACAGAAGCAGAGCATAACCAGACAATGGGTATTTTTCTTCTACTAATACATACACAGATGAGGAAGAAGAATCGCAAACGCCTCATGCTGGCCCTTTCAGCAGTTTTTAGTAGTAACTCTCCATAGGATTCCTTGGAACATTTGCTCTGTCCCTCCTGTCATTCCACTCCTAGCCTCAAAGAGCTTCTCTCTTCAGTGCATAATTCACTAGTGGGACTTGTCTTCCAGCTTCAGTAATAAAAGAAATAGAAAATATCTGCACACAAAAAATATACCCACACTATTAGTTACACAGCCTTTTAATGATGGCCTGCTTTTTTGACGAAAAAAGCCTTAGACTCCCACAAGCTCAAATAATTTAAATAAATTTCAAGAAAGAACTGGAAGATGTTAATAAAAGGCAATCAGCTACACCATTTCAACTCTGAAATGCTATCCACGCTCACCTTTGCTTCCTACTGTCTCCTACGAAAAGGCTAAAGCTAACCTGAAAATGGACCCAAGGCAGTTAAGCTTTTCTGCTCTGTCAGTCTGAAGAAATGACTCAGAACAGAACTTTTGAAAAACTGCTACTACAGATGCTAGGGAACTTCTATCCCTCTGATAGCAGGATGACATAGTCCTTCTGATAGCTACGGTATATGCAAACAAGCTATCCGTCCAATTTGGTGATGGAAAGACTGCTGCATGAACACTTACTGCAAATGGTTGTATCCTTCTTCCCACAGCAATAGTAATTTTTTATTAAGTCTATAAAAGTGGTCATTTTGAATAGTTACAAAAGCCAAGTTCTGCAGCGTGTTCTTTATATTAAGTCAGAGAGATTGTGAAGAAAAAGACATCAAACACACTTACAAAATCAAGGTAACCAAACAAGTGAATGGGACATGGCTTTATCATTATGTACTAGGTAATCCAAATAACAGCTAAACCATTCCGGTATTTTTTCTTTCCAGTCTAAATCCGGAACAGACAACACGGATGTGAGTACAACTTCAAACAAAACCAAAAAAAAGTGCTAAATTACTTGTGTTAGCTTTTCAACTAACAGCACTCTAGAGAAGCTTGGAAAGCTCCAAAAACAACCACAGAGATACTAAGGGACCTTCATGACAAATGAGCACCAGATGTTGGAAATGGTGATTCTTCCATCCTGTAAGCAAGACCCTATCACTCAATGTTGAGAAACTCGTTCCCAATTGAATTACAGCCCTGTCTCTATCATGCCTTTTTTCAGTGAAGATTGAGGTTTTGACAAAGTTTTTTTTATTGACCCATCAGACTACTTTTACTGATGCACCATCTTTTTGGATGCTAGTCAGACGTCTCCGAAGCCGTAAGAACACCTCTTAATCATCAGGTCAATACTGTTGATATGCTTGCAGATAAAATTTAGGATAAGATTACTGGGAAGGAAAGATAAAGGTTTAGACAACAAAAACACATTAAGAATTGCGAGGGGGGTAAAAACGGCTTCCAGAGAAAATGAGACTATCAGGATACACTTCTGAGCAGAAAGCAAAGGCAGCGCCTAAAACTCCAAGCAGACATACCACAGTCGGGGGGGGAATACAAATACCCATATGCTTGGCAGCAAGAACTAACAGAAACATTCTACATGGCACCCTGAGAAAATGTCCCCACCAGATGAATATTTTGGGGGGGATTAAGTTCAGCCTGAAAAGAGACTGCAGCTATAAGCAAAGAAACCATCTCCCTGCTACCTGTTTCTTTCCTGTGCTCAGGGAAACGGGATTTTGTACACCTTCTGTAAATAACCAGGATACATAACTACTTGATTCCTTACGCTGCCAATGGAAAGAAAACATTGCAACTGAAAAAGCTGAAACCTTGACATTGACCATTTAAATCAAGTAGTAACAGTATTACACATCACAAAGACTATCTTATGCAGAGTTCCAGGAATTAGTCTTTCCTACATTGATCCATTCAATTCTTTTTGTTAAGGTCTAAAATCAATCTACTCCCTTCACTGAAGCAATTGTTGAGCCACAAATTCAAAAATAAAAAACACAGAACAATATTCTAACAAAATAATTCCCCAAGACCCTAAGGATAAATTCTAGCGAACAGCTTCAGGCATTCCTCAAAACTCCTCAGTTTTACTATCTGACATCTCTTGACTGAAAGCACAGACTTTTCAAATACACTTTCTCCAGGACATTAAAACATGACAGAAAGCAAACAAACACAAGCCAACAAAAAGCAAAGTCCCACCTTTTTGGTGAGCTATGAAAATCAGCTAAGATTAAGGACCCTAGTCATATATAGCTAGTAATATAGCTAGTAATTCTGTGCTTTAAGTTAAACACCTAGAGAAGAAAGTCTATAGAGTATTTAACAACTAACTTTAAGAACAGATATTGTAATTTAGAAAGCTAAGGAGTTGAGTTTGTTGGTGTTTTTTCCTAACTGTTTTCACAAATCTTTGAATGGCAACAAGAAGCATATCTTGGGCTTGCAAACTGAATATAAGATTAAGAAAGTTAAGCAACACGCTGTTCACACAAACCTTAAGTGTCTCAATATCTTAAGTTAAACAGATTTTCTTGAGTTTATGTAATCAAAGCTTCAGTACATTTTTCATATATTAAAACCTAGGTAACTAGTGCTGTAAATTGTTGAGGTTTTTACTAAGATTTTTGTTGAGACTACGAAGCCACTGATCTAGGAAGCACGTTATTTGCCACCACAAAACAAGGCTTAGCATAAACCAAAACACAAGTTAAGGGGTCAAATCTACCCCAAAACCTCCCTGTAACTCCAGTCTACATTTTCTACCTTCCTCCTTTAATCCTCTTGATTTCACATGGAAGATTTTATGTGCTAGGTTGCATGCATTCCCCTGCCAGTAACACAGCACTGTAAGAAGAGCTATGAAAACCTAAAATCCCTGACGGTATTACAGAAGCCCATTTTAATACTCCCAAATGCTTAAAAAAAAAAAAACACACACACACCAAAAAAAAAAATCCACCATCCAAACAAAACCACCACCACATCCTCAAGTTACATTTAAGCTTTGCACCACTACAGCAATGTTCTGGTATTCCACAATAATATCTTGTAAAAAAAGTGAAGTAGATGTAGCTAATGCTTTCTGCAATTTGGTCTGCAATCACTAATCCTATATATTTGAAAACAGAATCTCTCTCAAAAAATTAAAAACCTCCACAAACCAACAAGTTGCATATTCCAACTGCATATTGCAGTGGAATAAAGGGCTGGCCAGATTTTTATTTAAGGTGTCACCTTGGTGCTTTTTTTGGTTGGTTGTTTTTTACACGTAGTCAACCTAAAGAAAAGCAAAGCAGCTACAAATGTCTGTAAGTCCTAGGGGACATTTTCCAACTACTGCCTTGGTTTCCCTTGTTTTAAGCAGAACAATAAACAGTTATTTCTTACATGGGAGACGGAAGATTTTCTTCATCTTTTTGCTCCACCTTTGATAACTTATTTACAACTTCACCAATGATCAATCATCAGTAACTTATGCCTTCTCTGGAAGAATCTCTCAAGTACCAGTCTCTTGAATACCGTGAAAGAGGAAAACAAAAATAATGATTTATAAACTGGTAATAAGTACCTGAAACTCCAGCCTAGCATCTAGCCCCGGTCTAGGCTCAAAGGATATTAATTATTGGGTAAGACTGCAGAAACGTTATTTTTCCTGTTCTCAAATCAATTGCCAGGAGGAAAGCAGAGCTGTGACGACAAAAACCCTAACCCCAGAAGTAACTGCCTACACTTACTTCACAGGGAACTGAGAAGAGTAAATAAAGAGCTAAAGAAATAATTAAGAATCTATCTGCATTACTGGGACTGCCAAGCAGCATCCTACCAACGTGAGCAAGAGTTCACTCAGCAACTTACAATCAAGTTATTTCTGAAATCATCACAGCAGCCACTAACATCTACCCAATTTTGTCAAACCCCGGTTTTGACAGAGTCCACATAAAATAGCTTAATGTATTCACCCATCAGAGAGGTTTTCTAAGGTGTTCATGCAAGCATATAAAGAACTGTAAATGAAGCACTTACACCCCACGTGACCCATTTTTTCCACGAATTCTCCTTCCCTTCAAGATAAAGCTATCTTGAACCTATTTTCATTTATTCATGTAACGTGTACAAAATATTTGAATCATAAAAAGCTTTAACAGCTGTAAAAGATGAATATTAGTACATATTCTTTATTTATACTCTTCGACTTACAGCCTTAGCTGGAACGGGAAGAAAAGACTAAATTTATCAAATTAATTCTAATATATCTGAATACTAAGGCTTTTTCTGCAGAAAATGGCTGTCTGTTCTATACAGCTTTTTAACAGGATAAAACAAATGACAGTGCTCGACTCCTTATTAGAGCTCGTATAGGCAACCTTACCAATTCACTGAGGAACAAGGAAATTAAAAATTATCATCATCACTATCACCTACAGTGAGTAATTTATCATTCTTGTTCTTCACTAGTATCATGTTCCAACAGTGAGTGGCTACAACAAATACAATTAGACAGCTGGCCACAGAAGTGGGAGATAATGTGCTTTTGATGGAGTTTATCCAAGCATGGAGATGGAATGTTTGTAACCCATGCGGCAGAGTTGCTGCGTTTCTATCACAGGAGGAAAAAAATGAAAAACCCTTGCTACTAAAAAAAATTAACAGTTTTGGGTTTTAGAAAGAATTAAGAATCCGGACACAACTGTAGAGGAGGCTCCAAGGTAAGTGAACAGCTCAAAAGGCCAAATCCTGCTTCACAACATGATGCGGTACTCTTTCCTTTCAAGACAAATCATGCATTAGAGGCGTGTTTTGCAGCAGTACCCTAAACCAGATTTCCAACTGCTAACTAAAAAATTTTGTTTGTCACCTAACACTGATACGCTAATAGTTACTTTTGGCTCCCAAGTGCAAGACTGGACATGAAAGGATGAAACTGTCTAAAATATAAGCCAACTTCAGCATAGATTTTCCATAGTCAAAATAATTTTCTCCTGAGTCAACTTAATTTCCTTTCTCTTCCTGAAGGTTTTAATATATCAGTCACGTCCTCTGGTTCATTATCCTTCTTTCATCCCCTTCCTCCCTCCCACTTTTTATACGCATCCTCTGCTCTTTGACAAGATCTCCCGGGAGCAATGAAGAGATACTGCCATTTTCCTCCCGAGGGATATTGTTATTCAGCTAGGAAAGATCAACCTTGATGGACTCACAGGGGAAACACTTGCAAACAAAAGAGAAAGTTTGTCAATTGATTTCTGCACTGAGGGTAATCACCATTATATTTTATCTCAAAAGCTCACACAGCGATCAACTTAGAATACAATTAATGGAATATTTTCCTAGCAGCATCTACTAACTGATATTAGCCAGATGTCTCATTAAAATCAGCAGTGACAAACCCTAGTTCCTTACCAGGAAAATGCACTTTTGCTAGCTAATTTAATTTATTTTTGGCTATTATCTTCGTAAGACTAAAATCAAGTCAACCTGCACTAAAAGTGCCTTGAATCAATTTAATATAATGATTCTATGCAGTCGCTTCATGCTTCAAAACTCTTCCATCTTTGAAAGCTACAATAATGATAAATAAGCTTAATACATTTAAGATACTACTGAGGTACTACTCAGAAGGTACTATTAAGTAGTAAACCGTAGGAAGGGAAAAAAATTAACAGGAAGAATACTTGCTCCAAGAAAAACCTTGACTCCTCCCACCCCAGAATAACTTCTGAAATCCTTAAGACCACACACAAGGTCACCTGTCAGATTTAAATAATTATTTTCACTCAATCTTTCCATATTTCTCAGGATAATAATGATTTTCTTGAAGACCCATCTAATTGCTTGAAGACCTGGAAGAGAAACTATTTAGAGCATGAAGCATTTTTAAAGGGTATGGTTTGAACAAGCACATCTCAGGATCACTTGTGATACCTTTAGGATGCACATATAGAGATGTTAGGCTGATCTGTTTAAATGTGATTTTATGCTCTACTAGATAAATATTTACGTTCTCTCATATGTATACCAACTATGACAGTAATTTGAAATCATTTACAGATGGAAGGACAGACAACTCTGATATGTTTCTATTAGTAAGTAATACTAAGCTGTAAACCACAGGAAGAAGAAAAATTAACAGATTTTTTCCTCTCTGAAAACAACCTTTACTGTGGTCCTTCCAGCCAAAGAACAGAAAAAAAAAAAACGCTGTTCCTAAGTATCCCCAAAGCAACATGGAACAGATTTCCTACAGCCTTTACAAAACACATCCAGATGCGATTACTTGTACAGTCCACAACAACAGAAATTAAGTATGGGAGAAATGAAGAGGTCGATTTCTCTGTCAAGACTGAAAACAAACAAGCACAATTTCAAATAGTATATACTAAAGGGGATAAAAAACAAGACCAAAGAGAAACTAAGGTCAGACTTTGGAGGTATTGAGCATCTTACCACTGAAATTAGAAGGGCAGCCTCTCCTCCTTGAGGAGTCCTGCTGTTGTTCCAAGACAATCAAAGCTAAAGTGCTAATTAGTTGCTAAAAAGACCGCCTTGTTGCTTTGATTCCTGTCAGCTTATACTACTTACTGTCCTGTTACCACAAAAAGAAAACAGGTTGATGGGAGGAAGCAACAGATCGCCAGCTAAAAGTTCAGCTTTGCAATGATTAATTTTATGTTACATACTACAACTGGTTAAGGCCACAATTCCTTACTAAATTACTTCTCATCAGTGCTATGCTTCTGCTAAAACAAGTTCAACAGTAGCAGCAATGCCTTCCAAGCTGTCAATACATCTCCATGGAAGAACATCTATGGTATAGCCCTCTGCACTCATGTAGTACCTTGGAAGGAAGCAGAACACAAGCCACACTCACCAAAACTCAAATAACTGCATGAACTAGTAGCTGCCCTGCAACTGGATCCACCAAATTGCTCATGTATCTGAAGTCTTTCGGTTGATATTCGTTTGTTTTGTTGTTTGTTTCTTAAACAGATGAGTTTAAGAGTAGTCAAGTTTTGACAATAACAGTGGTATGAATTTAGCTTTGCTGTTGACTGCAGCACTTGGAAAAGAACAAATAAATCTGTTTTCACACCTACATGACAGAAAAAGGGCCAAGAAAAAAATTCCTTGGAAATCAATTTTAGGTTGTCAACTGAAATAAAACAAAAACACACAAGCATACAAGGATTTGTTTTCCAACTGCCATTTTGGGTGGAATATTTTCTTTGCAACTAAAACTAACATATTTTCAAATGTTAATACCCAAACATGCAAAAAAAAAAATCACAAAACGGAGCAGCCAAGTACATTAAGCTAGAACTGTGGGAAATGTTTATTTTCTTGTGTAGAAAACAAACAAAACTGAAACAAAACAAAAAGCCAGTAGAACAAAAAAACAGATGCAAACAAGAGAAGCATCAAATGTTATTTTCAAAGGACAAATTGCAATCCTAAAACATCTCCTCAAAAATTCTCAACATAAATAATGGACTTTCATTGTTCATTTGCTGCAAGGTTAGGCAGCCTGATATGATGGATGAACTGTCAACTCACAACTAAACTTGTACAATCCATCATAGAAAGAGTAGAAATTTCACTCAAAGTGTCAATAAACCTAAATGATGAAGTGCAAAATACTTTACAGAGTTCTGATCATTTTTTAGAACCTGCATTCACTGCAAAAATTCAGAAACACTGTTCTCTCCCTACTCCCCATATCTTCACCCTTCAAGTTGTAAAATGCAGACGTACATTTTGATTTTTGTCAGTCACCTGATTATTACCACCATCAGGAGTATAGAATTGAAATTATATTTTTGTAAAGGTCTAGTGCTAGGGAAAATGATTTTTACTAAATAAGCTACTTTACTCTACACAAACATCAAATATCACCAAGATTTTGTAATGATTTCCATTTACTAATCACTTACTGAAAAGTGGCCAAATTAAGGTAACTAGTCCACGGCTCCAGTAGAGTTTGGTCTGAAATCAAAGCTGACCATGCTGAGGCAACTAGACTTATTTTGCAAATCTATGATTAACTAAAACACTGTAATCCTCTAAATCTTTCCCCATAATTCAACAAGGGAAACATATTATACATACATAATTGATGATGAAGCTCCAAGATGTTTCCAGGAGCTATTTTTATCAGTCTGCCCTCCACTACCCTATTTGTATGTCTTGTCAATTCAACCATATGGTTTGTACTCAAAGTAACAAGTCTGTATGTTTGAACATAGATATATATACATATATATTTATAAAATCTATCAAGTCTATCTTGCTTCTTAATTGACCAAGACTTGAATGGATTTAAAAAGAGGGGTTTCTCCCAATATTTCAGAGTTGAAGAACGCATACAAAATAATTGCCAATCCTCCACTACACCTGAGATTCCAACTCCTCTTTCATGAAAGCTGTTAGAATTAAATCTCCTAGGTAACAGAACAACAAGTTAATTGGTATAAACTGAGTTTCCAGACACATTAACACATAACATACCTTTGTTAACCTCAAGTAATGCCTTTTTTCTCTCCTCTTTAATCAATTTTTTGTACCTCTTTCAAACCTTATCTTCATTCTCAACCCCTCTTGGCATCAAAGAACATTGATGCAAGCTGCTTAAAAATCACTTGAATTTGAGAGCTATCAATAAAAACAGAACTCAATTTTTTGGGATAAATCATTTCTCTACCGAAGTTGTCGGTATCAAGTGGGAGATGAGCTTGACTGTCTTTGAACTGCAAAATTTTCTTTGCACTGCGGCACGTGGATTCTCCAATGTTTCTTTGCACTTCACATTAAGTATCATGTTCTGACCCTATTCGTCTGTTTTCTCAAGTAACCAGTGAATTGAAATTTTTTGTCCTAAGGGAAGCTGTTTCCTTGGATCACAGAAACAAAAAGTAGTATAGATATAATGTACATATATAAGAAGTTGGAGGCTTTCATAGGCTGGACTGAGAAACATGACAGTTCCTGCTGCGATATTTATTTGAATTGAGGCATGTAACCAAACTTTCAAAATGTGATGGAAAAATTATAATTCTCATCTTTTGTCTTGTTCATAAAAGCTGTTGTCTTTATGATACCGCAATGTTTGGTTCTGTAAATTAGTTCAGAACAATTCTTCCTCTAATAGTCCAGCAATTGGGAAAGCAGGTATTTCCCAAGTCTCACGAGCTTCACGTCTAGAGAATTCACTGCAATGTTCACCCTTTTCTATGCTCATATTCTCTTCATTAAAATTTCTTTAGAGGAAAACAAAACAAAGAACACAAATCCTTCTGTGTGATTCTTTCCTTCACAACTCCAGTAAACAAAGCAACCTGTGCATCAAAACTAAGTAAAATTCCTACGGTATCCCCACATAGGTACCAATCTACACATTTCTACCTATTTTAACTATAATTATTATAGTTGGAATATGTAAACGTGTTCAGACTATCTTTACTTCAGAAGTCACTCACACTCGAATATATTTATTTTACAAACTTTGCATTTGAATATCTTCCTCGACTTCAAAACCCGAACAATATACACAATAAAAATTACATGGGCACTTGCGGAAATGAAGACGGAACACTTTCAACTCAACTTTCAATCCAAAAATAAGTATTTCTCTGTTCTCTCATTACTAACTGATAATCAATGACCAAGAAAAAAAGCAGCAAAATGAACACGTTAATGTAAATTCATACTGAACAATGTAGGTGCAACTTCAGAGTATTTCAAACATGCCCTGGCACCGAGACTTTACTCAATTCTGAAGGTCGGACTGAAAACATTTTTTTCCCCCTTTCTTTTCGTATTGACTAGTGTTTCATAGACAAATAATATTTAATTTAGTAAGATCAGTCACCCATTTGTTGGGGAGTCTTCATTCAATTTAATGCCGCATACCCTATAATATCAAGATGAATAAGCTTACGTTTGCTGTTACTATAATAACCACATCGATGAAATCCCACAGCCTTTCTAGAACTAGTGGTCTTTTGAATATAACTCATTAATTTACATACAGTAAATTAATACAGTATATTAACTTAAATACAAAACATAATGACAGACGCAATAAAAACTTTATCACCCAGATGTCTGTTCCCCTTCAGTCTTTGCACGTGAAGATTAGGAACTTCCCTGTGTGACAAACTGTGTTTGTCATACGAGCTGCTACAAATTTACTGCAAGAGCTGTAATTTATCTGTCTCCCAGATTCTCTATTTTTTCACTATTTTATTCAACTCAGAAAAGCTCTTCAGAGAACTCTGACTATAATATTCTGCAGCACAATGGTAACAACCTGTCTGAACAGAAATGTTGTGTTTCCAAAAACGGGCTAGAGAACAACAACAATAAAAAAAACAATGCTAAGATGCATTATGCTTCCCTTCTTCATCTTACCTGTACCTGTATATCATAATACTACTATAGGAGTTTAACATTCACCTCTCATTAGAGAGAGGGTTCATTTCACACCTCTGTAAAGTTCAAGTGAAAGTTTCAAACCAAGGATTGATGATAAATACACTGTCTGTTAGTTCAATGTGATACTGACCATACGTAAAGAAATCAAATGTCTTACCGTGCACTTTGTACTCGTTGTAATTGTTAGGGTGAATTCCGAAGAGAATTCTAAATCTGAAGTGGATGCAGTATTACAGTCAATATGCTGTTGAAAGGAAAAAAACAATACCATCAGTAACACTGCTTATAAGAAATTAAGATGTCTCTTTGGATGACCTTTACGTGTTTTTCGGTTGCTCCATAAAAAGATAACTTTTATAGACCAATACTAACACAGCTCTTTGAAATGCCAAGAGGAGACTTAAAAACAGCTTAATCATATACATACACTGCCCAAATACACAAAATCCCTCTTCCTCAATGTCAACACAAACAGATACTGACTAGTAGCTGTTTTGAACTATACATGGTAGCTCACTCTGCTCAAGCAAGTTGCTCTTAGGTAACTTTCTTCATGACAGCTCCCAGTAGTTGACATTCACGAGCATTCACAAGCATACATACACATGTCCTCAGCAGCAATTAGTTTATATGGCCACAATTTGTCAAGTCACTTCTGTTGAGGAAGCATTCTTAGCGCTCGTTGAGACCTCTTTCCACATTTTTTTCTTTAAACTTTAACCTGTTTTACTTCTTGTTCCTGTAGCCACATGGTAGACTACAGTATTCAACTGATCTGGGTTAGAAGACAACTTTTTTTTTTTTTATTATTATTTGCCAGATTAGTTTTGTATTGATCACAAAATAACTGAGGTCAAAAACAATCTCTGGAAATCTGTTCGTCCAAGCACTTAACCAAAGCCACATCTACTACACCAGGCTGCTCCAGCTCACGTTCAGATGGCTTCTGAACATCTCCAAGGATGGATATCCAAAACCAATCTGGGCAACCTGTGCCATTGTTCTATTGCCCTCACAGTAAAATAAGTTTCCTTATATTTAAATGGAACCGCATCCCTGCATGACAGACACAGCTTCAGACATTTCATGAGCTTTGTGGTCCTTCAGCAGACTCCCTCCAGTACATCCAGCTAGCTCATGCACTGGGAAGGCCAGCACCAGGCACAGCCATCCACCAGTGAGCTCTCTGGGACTAATGAGCAGACGAAGCTCCCCCCCCTTGAACGGCTGGCAGCAATCCTCCTAGTGCAGCCCACGGGGTTGCCTGGCTGCTTTTACTGCGAGGGCTCGTTGCTGGCTTACAGTCAACTTGGTCTTAACAAAGGTCCCCAGCCACCCTTCTGCAAAGCTGCTTTCCAGCCAGTAAGGCCCCCAGCCTGTATGGGGGGTTATTCCTCCCCACGTGTGCAGTTTGCACAGCCCTTGAATGGACTGCAGAGGACTCTTGACCCATTTCTCCAGCCACAGTGGGCAGAGAACTGCTTCTCTGCTTTCACACACTCAAAAAACAATGGCATCCAGTATGTATCAATACCGACAGATCACACTGCAACCTACATTTCAACTTTTTTTTTTTTTTTAAGACAGACGTACCAATTTTTGAAAGTTAAAATCCTCAGTCCTCATTTAGTTCATGAAAATTCTATCATGCTGGCCCTGTATGAAGTACTTTAGTTTGCCTACTCACCTGAAATGCTTTATCCAAGCATATCTTATTTTGTTGACATTAAGTCCTACATACAATATTAGTCAGTATTACTTGATACTGCCTCAGGTTTCTTCAGGGATTATCTTTCTTCCTGAAAACTTACAGTATTAACTATTCAAAACAAGCAGCAGCTAGTATGAACAAGTACACTAAAATATCGTCAGTAATCATCATATGATAAATTGGAACATTTTTAAACTTTCTCTCAAAAATACAATCTATTTGTTATATGGAATGGCTATTGATTAAAACAATTTACCTGTAATGCTGCTGTTGCTCAACTCATTAATTTTACTACTTCCTACTGTAATTCCAGCCAATGAGCTCATACATAGCCTTGAGTGTATTTTAAAAATCATGATTGTAACTAAGAACAAATGAGTATAGAACCGTTAGGTACAGAAGTTATTAGAAATGCTACACAATGACAAATTTCACTGAGCCCATACTGTGCTGGTCAGTGACTGCTTGTAATTACACAGACTTAAAAAGGGACATTTTAAAAATGACAGCAGCTTGTAGGCTGCACTGGGCAAATTTAACTATAGTTATTATCAACTTTCAGGGTTAGGATGTGTTGTTTGTTTTCTTGTCTAATAAACTGATGTAGCTTAACTTTTCCACCCAGTTGTCCATTTAGAGCACATTGTACGTTCTTCGTTTAGTATACCAAGCTTGACCCATTTGCTAGAGGTTTTTGAACTTCATTTCCACTTGAGTTAGAACCAAGTGCTACAAATACAGGTGTACACAGGTGAAAAGTACCTCTGTCTCACCTACAGCACAAATAAACCTCTCAGCTAACTACAGCTTCACTTTCTTGATCTCAACACTACTGTTACGTGTACTTAAAGTCACTAACAATAGAATTTATCTTCCCTAAAATTACAGATCTACAAACTGTATTTCATCAGTTGCATTGATAATTCGATCCTCTCCTTACATACAAGGAGAGCAGATACGTGTCACAATCACAAATTGTTATAGATGTCAAGACAAATGTGTCAAACCCCTTAACGTGGATTTTATTACATAGACTAAAGAGGGAGTCTAGTGAACAAGCTAAGACAGTAAAACATAAGGCATCCATGATGACTATCATCTATGAAGAAGGACTACTTAGAGGAAAAAAAATGCACACAAGAAGAAGTAATAGAAGGAAACTTCAGACCTGATTACTGAACTATTAAGAAGGATCTGGTATGGTACCTTAATAACAGTGGCTGTAGATATAAGTGTATTTGGATCCAGCACCTCCACGACCGCTTCTGGAATTACAGCCTTCTTCATGCAAGACATATCAAAGCCATATACATCTTCCCAGAAGAGCAGCTTGTCTGCATGTTTATTCATATCCCCCACAGCTACTAGGCTAATGGTGCAGATGTCCGGGTAAACTGTAACAACAAAACACAGATTTATTTTTAGACATACAAAAAAAATACATTTTTTCTTTTTAAATGATTAACATCTTAAAAACACATAAGAGATTTTTCTTCCATTCTTAGATAGGACACTTTTCCTGCTGCTTTCTTTTCTGGCATCACATTTTCCACAGAAGAGACTAAATGCTAAAACTCAATTTTGACATGCTACTCCGCTAACAGTATTAACCGTTCATGAGAATATTTCCTTTTAGTCGAATCCCACTGCCAGGGCGTAACTGGAAATTTCATGTTTGATGAAAATTTTTTGGAATATCTTATTCTGCTTCTATACACAGACTGCCCTAAAACATATTTAATAACTACTAGACGGATAGATACCCAGAGGAAAATTCAGGTCAGGGCTCTGAAGGAACACGTAATCTCTGTCAAAAGACCTTATTTCCAGAACAGTGCAAATATTATCACTTGGGTATTTTAATCCTATTTCCTGTCATTAGTTGGCTGATACATGCCTTAGAACCTAACCATGACTTTTGGGTACTGAGAAAGAATAAACACTCTTCTTCTACTTGCACCTGAACAACATGGAAGTAACCTAACAGACCGAAGACAACTTCCTCTTCAATTCTTCCCCACAGTTTTAGGATGACAGCTCTCTTTCTTACATTGTCTTCACATTTGTACTCTGTCCTTACAAGAATATTTTCAGGACACGTATTCAATATAGTAGCACATGACTAATGTTTTCCTTCTCAACATCTTCCTAGAAGAAAGCTAGTCCATCTCTTTTCACTACTGATTGGAGAAGACACACCGAACAGCTGCTGTGAATATGGCTGTCTACAGCACTATCAAATAGTAAGAGAAGCTCAATGTAAAGCTTATATTTAACTAGGCTTCTTTCCAAAAAGACATTTCCCCTTTCTGTTAGAGCTTTAAAGCCTTCCAAGTCACACAAGTTGAATTCTTGATCTGGCTTCAGAGCAGAATGCTTACTATTAAGCACCTTTACTTTATTTTCTTACATCAATGTGGCAGCGTTAGCGAGACTGAAGCTCAGTTTCTTTTTTCTTCCAAAAAATCTGGTGAAGTGTAAAATTAATTTTGTCTTCAGCTCTGCTTGAAATTGTAGCTTATCAAAATTAATATGGAAAAAGCACTAGTCAGAAAGGTGCTATTTTTTGCCTTGTAACATAGCAAAGATAGAAATAGAAAATTGATATTAGACCTGTTATACAGCGAGAGTATGTCTATTCTAAAGGAAATTTTACACATTATAAAGGCAACTCTTCTCTAAAGAAGGTTTTTTTTTTCCCATGTGAAAAGCAAGTTCCCATGTTCAAGCAAGCAACCACCTCTACAGCCGAAATGACTAGATAATGCAAAATATGAATGCACGCTGCCATTTTTCTCACATTCTGACTGTTTAAGCCAGAACACTAGATGAATATCGGCTATCTTAAATTGGAATCCCATTGGTGAAGTACCACCTCCACTCTGCAGATGAGAACCGAAAGCAGAAGGTTTTTCCAGGAACAGCCTACAATTAACTCAGCGGCAAAAACGTAATTAGTTGAATGCCTCCCTGTTTTGATTCCCATCAATCTTGTTTGAAACAAATGAGTTGATTCCAGCATACCTGACAGCTGTCACATGCACAGAGATCTGGCAGCAAGAGTATTTGCAAGTACTTTCTTGGAGCAAGCTATAACGGTTTTGCATTTCTTAAAGCCCTCATTTACTGTTTACTGATGTGAGAACTCTGTTATGGTAGGCTTTACCTCACAGTGTTGCAAACCTTCAAGAGCCACCACTAACATCATCCCAAAAGCATGGGACAGACAACAACAGTAAGTGACTACAGGATGCAAGGGATGTAACCAAGAGGATACAAAAGGGGAAAAAAAAGACCTGATGTCTCTAGTTACAGGTCATGCTTTGAGAAATGAGATAGCAAGCTAGAGGTAGCAGAACTGCTAACAAAAACAACAGTAAAAAATTATTTGAAAATTCTTTTATCAGAAAAATAAATCTGAGTTCCACAAACAAGGCACCGGCATGAGATAACAGTCACGTACCCAACTTCTAAATTTACAAACCCAACCATTGTTTAGAAGCTTACACAATATTGAGGTCTGACTGGAAATCTAAGCATGTTGTGTAAGTATCAGATTAAATCTTCTAAAGGCAGCAGAGTTTTGTCAATGTTTAAAAATACCCGCTTAAAACTGCATTTTACATTTCAACCAAAACCCTTGTTTCTCCAAAAACCCTCTGCTTTTCCTGCAACCTTATAACATTTGCCTGTGCAATCCTGACAGATTTGTCTTTTTTTTCTGATTAAGGTTATAATGTAATAATTATTCTTTCTCACAGGTGAAACAACCAAAATGCTGACTGGACAAAAGCACATGCTCCACAATGCGCTCTCAGATTCATCGTTTTGACATCTGTGTCCTTCTCGACTGAGTGCCCTCAAGTCATCTGTCACTAGTAACAGCTCACGTGGTAGACAGAATACGAGGGGAAATCCTTTAGCCCTTAGCAATGCCTCACAAACTTCAGGACACTGAAGGGTAAGGCAGTGATCCTCTGGATATGCAGAAGGAATTCCAAGTGAATACCACCATCTTTTTGACTTGAACAAGAAAACAGTACTTCATTTTGAATGACGACTTCCTTATGTATGTCATCCCCACACCCATGTGTGCTGCGCTCAAGTAAATGGAAAAATATACGCCCAAGCAAGTACCAGCTCTACAGAACAAGCAGATGGGTCCTGGGCAGCAAGAATTTTGTGCTCCCAAACAATGCTATTATATACTGTACACATTACCATAGACAGTCTGACATAATCCACTTCAGTATGCCAATAGGCTCAATTGAAGTAACCACGATATGACTGACTGCACACAAATCTGGAAATCTGGATTCTATTCCTACCTCAGTCACTGGAAGATCTGGCCAAATCACAGCTGCTCCTATCCCTGTTCTCAGCTTTCAAACAGCCCCAATAAATAATGATCTTGGGCTTAAAGGTATTACGTGGCTTGAGACAGAATTAAGCTTTACAGTAGATTCAGGAGTTTCTCTCTTAAGACTTCACCTCAGAACGAGCTCTTCATTTCAGCTCATCCCCATTTGGACGTGCCCACAGTTCTGCTATTCATCCACACTGCATAGTGTCAGTCTTGCTGATTGCTGAGCAATTTTGGCACAAAGCTCAGGCACAGTCATTTTCCCTGCTATGCAAACTGGCAGAGGAGAGTAATAGGAAGCCTCTGAAGGAAAAAGCATCCTATTTAAAATCTGGCTACACCTATCAGTGACTCTGTAACACAGTATGCCTTGGGAAGAGTCAACTAAGAACCTGAGATCCTTCTCAGACCACAAAGGTTAAGTGCACTGCAGAGCCAGCACACCTTCTCTCTCAAATAAAATGTGGGGAAGCTCAAGCCGCTAGCAAACACACCACCAATACAGAAAGATGCTAGCGAACAAGATGCTGTCACAGTTTCTGCAGAGGTCAGAAATGCCTGGCCCTTTTCTGAAAGCTTTGGAAGCACTAGCTGAACAGGAAATCATTCTTTACAGTTTCAGAGGATGTCTTCAAATTTAGTAACTACATTGTTACGTAAAATGACTAGCATATATTTATACAGAGCTCACCCAACTGCATTCCAGATAGGGCTGCAGTGCTCTACAATACTGAAAAAAGCACTCCTCTTCTGCTACGCTATTCAAGAGGCTTCTAAATATTTTAATACATAAACAGTAATCTCTTCCTTACATATTCCGGTTTGCGATCAGATGTTGAACAATTGCGTAAAAAAGCCTTTTTTCTGCTGCACTCTAGCATACAAAAGCTCAGTGCAATCAAAGCGAAGCACTGCAGCGAGCACTGTTACATAGTCATTAATCCAATCATTAAGTCAGTGTAGTGAAACTAACTATGTGCATGGTTAGCACAAAAGGGGGGAAAAAACAGACCGATGACTACGATTGAAAAGGTCAATATGAAATACAATACTGACAAAGGAATTAACTGAAAGGAATAAAGCATATGCAGAGCTCATGCAGAAAACTGCATCACATTAGTAATAAATACTCGCAGGCATTTAAACACTGCTTAAGATGATTCTATCTAATCTACTTAAAAAGGATGAAAGTACTCCACTTCAAAATAATTTTTTTCTTCTGTCACTTCCCCACCCTCCAACAACAAAGAAAAAGAATATATTCCTAATGGAAATGAATATCCTAAACTGAAACAAAGCAATTCCATTAGTTATTTCACCTGGCTTCATATGTTTGAAACTGTATGTTCTCCTCACACATCATCTGCCGTCCTGGAATGCACCCTATTCCCTTTCCTTCTAATTCATCTGAGAACAGATAAAAATTTTGAACTTTTCTTCTTACAAGTAAGTTGTAGCTTTCTCAAACAGTTCTATATCTTAGCCAATAAAAATTGTATTCCTCCATTTCTAGTTTTGCAGAAACTGGTATTTATGGAGCAGAAAATGAACACAAGCTTTACTGATGGCTGCTATTTAGCCTCATATATTTTGAAAGGTTTTAAGTCCAACACTATAATTCCATTAAGGCATTTCTAGATTTTTATTTGTCCAGATTGGCTGCATTGATCATTTCTCAACTCAAAGGACCTGGGAAAAATACAGACAACATTCCAGTCTTAACTTTAACTATTACAGCCTGAGGTTACCATCCAACTGCTGGGAATAACAAAATAATATTCCGGAGCACAGAAGTTAACTCTAGAAATGAAGTTTATTAACTTGCTACTATCCCCCATCTCCCTCCCTCCTGTGTAGACATGTGGGAAGAAATAGGGAGGAAAAATTTAGACTGTGCTTAAGAATAAATAACCCCCTTCTATTCTTAAAAACACCATTAACTTGAGACCTTGATACCCCAGCTAATATCCTTCTACTACCCATACAGTAAATTAATGCCTCGAAGCTCCTACTAATGGTAACATTATTCATTTAGACTGGCAACTTTCTCATCCATGCATAGCTTATTCCAAGTCTCTGAGTTCATTTAGCTTTCCCCCAGAGCTAAATTTATTAGAAGAATTACGCGCACCAACCTGAGCCTCCCTCTGCCAGGTACTTGTCCTTTGCATAGATGACAGAATCCAGCATAGACTCAAAGAGAAGGAAGTAACCCTGTTCACAAAAAGAGGAAAAGAACTTACAAGTCATTACACTTTTACGCAGCGTATTTAATCAACATACAGACTGACTTCATCAATACAGTTTAAGAGCTTTACATACCCATACACCTCAGTAAGAGCCAGCACATGGTGAGTTTCTCAACACTAGCACGGTCATTTCAACACTTTAATTACGTATCATCTTTAATTCCCATGCTACAAAAATCTTAACATTTACTAAATTCATAAACTGTAGGCAACAAATATCCATCTACACCAACAATTACCTGACTCCCATAACATACAAAGAAATGAAATTTACTTTAAACCCCAAGAGAAAAGCTCTATCGATTGATTTTGTAGTCACAACTCCGAGGTGCCGTATGAAAAAAATAAAAAAGAAAATCCCTTTGTCCTTGGCATTACATACAATAGCATTACATACAATTAACCTTTTAAATTAAATCTTCAGTTTCGACTCTTAAAAGTGAAGTCCAAATTTCTAAGAGATATATGGCCATTTGTTTATCAATAGGTTTACTATTTTACGCTCTTCCCATCTTTCAAGTTTGACTATGATCGTTACTCCTGCTGAATACTCTCAGCATGCTTCATCCACTTTCTTTGGACATCAAATCACTTAATGACAAATCATACCAGCATACACATCATTTTTTCACTTCTTCACCATGGGGTTTGATTTATGCACCGACAGCCAGTAGGAAAGAACAAAAAAGATAATGGCAAGTCCAGACTCTGGACTTGTAGACCTACAAGCCTGGGTAGCTGTAATCAAACAAAGCAAAGCTACAAAGACTTCTTTCATCATCTTTCCTACAATTCCGTAT
Organism: Anas acuta; assembly: GCF_963932015.1. Lineage (NCBI taxonomy): Eukaryota > Metazoa > Chordata > Aves > Anseriformes > Anatidae > Anas > Anas acuta. The sequence goes on along the minus strand of NC_088983.1, from coordinate 54,542,807 downwards.
TTGGAATTGTGATTTGTTTAGTTGCTGTTGTTCTTCGTTTCATCAAGCCACCCTACTGAAGACAGCACTGCATGTGAACTGCATTGTTAAGATACCAAGTTAGCTTCAAGTTTATCTCATCTTCTTAGTCATCCGAGGTTCCTAAATTTAAAAAATGCAGCAAGTTCATAATTGCTCTCATAAACGTTCCCATCCACATTGCAGCCTTCAGAACTAAAAAACAAACAAAACCAGAAAATGAGAAACCTGAAGCAGGATGCATCCGTGTTGGGAACGATGACACAAACTCCCTCTTCTTATCGTATTTCTTCTGATAAGAGGACAGTGCTCTACTGCATACTTTTCTTCCAAATACTGTCTATTCTGTCACTTCCCTGCTTAACCTTTACGAAATTCTTAGACTAAGTCCCAAAATGAACACCGCTGCTTTGTGAGCAATACCATTTTTGTAAGCCTAGGAAAATGGTTGAAAAGGCCAGGAGCTCCTACAGCATCAGACAGTATTGTAAGCCTCCAGCAAGCCAAAAGCACAGACTGGAAACAGTTTTCTTTTTTAGTTCTTATTCTTGCAATTTTACAATTCTCCAATTTTACAATTGGATATGTTTGATTCATACAAATTCTTTTCAGATGCTTTTAACTGAAAACATGACCTCCAGGACACAGCATAAGATTAGTTAACAGCAACAGTCGGTGAGTTAGAAAGCAACATCTCTACAGATCAATTCCTCCCTTATTTCTTCCTGACTAAAATTACTGTTATCTAAAATGCCTGCCAACCAAGCCTAAGGGGTGCAATTGGAAGACACACCTTTTAACGAGAAATCCAGTGAAATTTTCACCGTCCTTTCCCTGACCCTTGCATTCTGCCAGTACTGTTGCCCCCCCATCCCCAATTCAACTTCGCATTCCTCCAAGTTACGTAAACCATCGCTGGTACTGAAGTCATTTATTACTTCTACCAAAGCATCTTGCTCTGTGTGCCATGCTCATCTGCAGTGTAATTTAGAACGCAATTTCACAGGCTGCTGCCTCACCTGTAGGGGTGCCATCTGGAAAGAGAATTATACCTGACGTTTTGTCCCCGTGATGCTGTGGGGCAGCACTCTTGCTTCCACCCCAAAAAGCATTCAGGGGTTTTGTTTCCTTCTTCAATGTGTATTAGCATCCTGAAAATTAATGATTGCAAAGAGATCTCTAGATTCTACCTGTGAGTAGAATATTAATAATTTCATCTTGCTAGTAGCTAACACACCTAAAATGTCTCATGTCCCTTTTATCCATGTTTTGTGTTTTGCAACAGGATTATAAAACGCTCACACAACTTGGACAGTTTAATGCCCTGCACTGTTAAATTTTCTTAATTATTCTAACAGACTACACTGCTCTGAAGTTCTTTTTCATTTTATTTCAAAACCAGGTAAAATATTTTGCAAATAGATCAAAATATAGGTATGGGAAGTTTTTTGTTTGTTTGTTTTGTTTTTTAACAAGACTGCTTCAGTATTCATTATAATCTTCACCGTGAAAAATGAGATTAAACTACTTAAAAGCATTAAGACACGAGAACAATATTTAATTTCACGTATACCTGACTGTGTGGAAAGCGACAAAGAAAAATACTATGCTTTAAAAAAAAAAAAACTTCAGTTTAGGACCATCTCCTCCTGTACGTTTCCCTTATCCATTCCTATCAAATGCATTATTCCAATCGTTTTTGCTTTTCATATTTTCTGCTTGTTGGTGAAATCGATGTAAATGAAGGATTGTTTTCAAGAAGTGGCATTAGCATCCTTACAATTGCAAAAATCGTTACAGTTTTTAGTACAGCAGAAAAAAACAAGCAATGAAAAAACTGAGAAGCGATGTTTACCTACCTGAAGAAGTGGTGCTTTTTCTCCTCTTATCAAAGAGGATTTCATTATTTTTTGTAACAACTGAACCTGGCCTGGTAATCAAATTCATTGACTACCAAAACTCAACATTTAATGAGATAAAAGGCAGCTATCAAACCACTGCCTCATCAAGTGGATTATTTTTTTTAAACCCTGTCAGTATAAAACGTGCATTATTTCCTGAGATCAAATTTTTACCTACAAGGTTTCCATTGGACTGCAAAGTAAAACAAGTTACAGAATACCTAGTAGTCAACAGATTCAACTTTATGTTAGAAAGTGCTGTCTCACATTAATAGATAAACAAAACCCATGGGACCTGCTTGATTTTGTGAAAAATCACTTTTTACTCAACACAATCCCACAAAATAAATAAAAAAAAAAAACATGGCATGTTTAAATGAGAAGCAGCAGCTACATGTGAGCTTTTCTGCATGGTCTGCTGCAGCACCATTTCCCTCACACTAAGTGAGCCTTCATGCTGATCTCTAATGTATGCTTTAAGTCAAAACATAAAAACAACATCAAAAAAACCCCACACTGCTGTCAGAGCAAGCCCACACATTGCAAAACCACAGCTCGACTCTGATTCTGTACACCTCATTTTGCCCTTAACCAAAAGCAAGATGAGCGGGAACACCATAAGGGGAGATGTCAAGAGTGGACAAATGACACCCATTATTAAGGGGGCAGACAAAAAGGAAAAAATTCCTTTCATAGAAAAATTCACTGTAGAGAAATGAAAGCACTGAGCTACATCATATGCTCCTTTGCATAAAAAAGAATTTTTACGTGGAATTTTAAATAATATTTTTACTGTGCTATGGGAACTGAACATTCTTACTAAACGATCCCTCAAAACATGAACAGAAACAACGCAGAGTATCAAGATAAAAGAAACATTACTAAGTATTAGAAAAGCACCACTACCTTCCATCAAAAGGGAAGAAAGGAGGTAACAGATTACTTCCAGTACTTCAAACACACTTACTTCCTAGTACTTCTCCCAAGATTTGGACTACCTCCCATTCAAGACCCATCCCGATATCATTTCAGAATTACGTAATAGTAGGCAAGCAATCAAGTAAATAGATGTGTGGTATCAGCTACCCAAACAACACAAGCATTAGATAAAATTACTAGCTTCTATTAAGAATCCATCTTTTTCCCAGTTGTTACTTCTGTAAGGCTACATTGCATATTCAGTATCGTAAAGCCTTACGCAAGCCAGCCATTTATGAGAATGTAGAATATTCTACCACTGTATTTAGGTCAACCAGCTCAGACAACTGTCCTTCCGTGGTGTAAATGCCTGAAGTAACTAGGAAAATAAAACTAACATTCACACTTTTAAGGAAAAGGTACAGCATTGAAGAGGCTTTCAGGGTAGGGCATAACTGCATTATCTGAGCATTCCCTAGGCTCCCAACCTTAGATGCTATCGCGCTGGGGAAACTTGGTGTGCTAGCCCTAAGGAACACCACGGAGCGTGGAGTGGAGTGGAGACACCACGGCTAGGCTCTGTAATCAGGTGGGGCCTCGATTGTTCTTGTGCACAAAGCTGCACTTTTTGCCACCCTGAGCCAAAGACCTGTCATGTTTTGACACGTGCTGTACCCTAGTGTACTTTTTGCTCATTATAATATCATTATAATACCAAAACACACCTCCATCCCAAAAGCTACCCGCCTCCAAGGTGCGACCACCCCTCACTGAGCATGCGCTCTGAATTTCTCAGAGCCTATTACTTTAAACAGAGACAGGAAAACTTTACACCAATCATAACTAAGATATGCTTGACTAGAGCCACTCAAGCTCCACCTAAAGGATAGAAAATAATATAAATTGGCCCAACAGACAGGGGATGTTAGGGAAGATACCATCGTCAGGGGAGATACCATCCCGAGGACATACAACATCCTTAGGACCTCCGGACTCCTGGGATCAGTCGACAGGCTGAGCCTCTCTTCCCCCCCCCATTGGGACGCCTTTGGGTGAGATCTGAATATTTGCTTATAAATCTCTATAGAGTCTTTGATCCTTTTAACGCGTTTATTTCTAGGCTGCGCACCTGTCACACCTAGAACCCACACCTAGAACCCACACCTAGAACCCACACCTAGAACCCACACCTAGAACCCACACCTAGAACCCACACCTAGAACCCACACCTAGAACCCACACCTAGAACCCACACCTAGAACCCACACCTAGAACCCACACCTAGAACCCACACCTAGAACCCACACCTAGAACCCACACCTAGAACCCACACCTAGAACCCACACCTAGAACCCACACCTAGAACCCACACCTAGAACCCACACCTAGAACCCACACCTAGAACCCACACCTAGAACCCACACCTAGAACCCACACCTAGAACCCACACCTAGAACCCACACCTAGAACCCACACCTAGAACCCACACCTAGAACCCACACCTAGAACCCACACCTAGAACCCACACCTAGAACCCACACCTAGAACCCACACCTAGAACCCACACCTAGAACCCACACCTAGAACCCACACCTAGAACCCACACCTAGAACCCACACCTAGAACCCACACCTAGAACCCCTGTAACACCTGTGTATTTCATGCATACTAGCTTGCTTTTGCAGACAGTCACTATCACCGGCAATCCAAAAGAACCTGATTATCTGTTGCTGTAATGAACCATACTTGATTGCATTGTGATAGCTCTCATTAAATGCAACTAGGGTGAGGGTGGTTATCCGTGATAGTTCAGTGTTCTGAATCTAACCAGACCCCCAGATGGTTAATGCGTTTTTGATGAATGTCCGAACGGACCCCCAGACCGTTAATGTGTTTTTGGTGAATGTCTGACTAGACCCCCCAGGCGGTTAATGTGTTTTTGGTGAATGTCCGACTGGTTCAGTACTCTGAATCCAACCAGGCCCGTAACGGTTAATCAGCTATACCCCTTAACGCGACACCTTCACAGTCTAAAAAGAAGTCAAGAAACGTAGTTATTTTTCAAGCAAACAAAACTCTCAACCTCTAGCTTCATACTCTTAGCTACAGAAACAGAACTCAAAGCATAAAGAGAGAAAAAAAAGACTGTACATGGATGCAGCTGAGGAACACTGTAGAAAAGCATGGTATTTTCTGTTTTTCTGCACCTTTCCTTTTAATAAGCAGCCTACAAATCTAACAACTACACCACTGAAATCCACATGTGGAGTACCACAGCTACATTTGTATGGTTAGCAAATCTCATTCTATCAAGCATTCAATTGAAGCAAAAACCAACTTCAGCTCTTTCCACAGCAGGTCCCATTTCAAACTGATACGCTGTGTGTAAAAGTAATTCCAGTAAAACTTCATTGCTTCCTAAAAATCCGTACCTCTTGGGAGTGGGCATATATGGGATCCTGACTGAGAGCAACAGCGTGCACAATTCTTGCTAACCTAAGTGCTTTCCTACTACTTGCATACAAACAGCACCGCATTCAAGTAAAAATTCTAAGTTTCCAGTGAAATTTAGGCATTTGCCAAACATTTTCAGGTCAAGTCACTAACTGACTGTGTTTTTGCATACCTCAGAGCTCCAGGCAGCATGACGCATCAGAAGTTTGTAGCCCTGGTACAGATTATCAGACAAGCCTGTACAGGGAAACTTCCACAACCAAGGCCAGCAGTCAACTCGGGTATAAAATTCACCCGTTCTTACACTCAAACAACCCATCTCCAACAACCAGAAGACCGTCATCTTACAGAATCAGTGTGGTTAGCACAACAGGCTATTACTTGTCCATTTGTCTTCCTCAAGACCACGTGCTTCACTCGGAGAGATGGCTCTTTGGTCCACCTGCTCTCCCCTGTGCTCCAGGCCTGCAGCCCTGTAAGTGCTCCTGTCAGGCTGCATACTTAGCCAATGTTCTGCTAAAAGGCATTCACAGCAGTCCTTAGAGTGAAAGCATCTAAACAGATGGATTTATCTGGGTATCCAGTAATCCAAGAGGTCTTCAATCTTCACCAACCTGCCTTTCAGAAACCAACAGAACAGCTCCGAGCTCATCACACTGCCTTTCCAAATTGTTTCCATGCTGGTTTTAGTAGAATGCAATTACACAGACGCCCTGCTTATGGTCTGATTTTAAAGATGTCTAACACACATACTTCAGATGTCACAAACAATTAACTTACTCTCTACATCAGCAGCAAGATCGCTGTTCCCTGTTTGCTAATTTATTTCCTAGACCCAAAAATAAATAAATAAAAAACAATAAATAAAAGCCACTGAAGAGACGGTTGCTCATCACTCAGCCTCTAAACCCGGAACATGACCAAAATGTATCCAGACGAATTTACAACCCAAACACGTTATTTTGGAAGTATAGATATGAAATATAGTTTGGCTTCACATATCTGATATACACACCCACTCACCTAGCCACAGTGTAACACTTAAGGTGTTTCTCCCATTTTGGCATATTTCAAGGGAATAAATTTAAAGATTAAAGAAATAGGAATAGCAGTCTGCAGAATCTACAGCTCACTTACACAAGCAGGAGAACGATCATCAGCCACTACAATGGAGATGTTCATAAAGCAACCCCATACCTTTTACAATACACTCCTTGCAGTGCTATCTTTCTTACAAGGCCTGTTATAGAAACGTGCCGTGGGATGCAGCATCTTTTCCCTCTCTCCAGCCTCTGTTCTAATGCTTCACGCTTGTTCATAATTTTCTTATGCTCCATGCGTGGCTCTAAAAAACTTACAGGGTACTCATCTTTAATGCTGCTCTGTGCCAAGTACAACACAGTGATGATTCCACAAAAGAATTTCGTGCTCGCTAGCACATGAGCAGTTTGCTTTCTAAGTACAACAGCAACCTTCCACATTTTAGTTACCAAGGAAAGATGTTGTTCCCATTGGAGGTTTCCTGCTAGTCTATGCAAGTGCTCCAAATAAAGAATTGAGAGCTGACATATATTGAGCTCCTTTTTGTTCCACACTGTGCATTTACAACATTTTCAAGCTAGTGGTCTGTTTCTAAGCACTTATATTCTTAGTTTAACAAAGAAGATTTCACACTGTTCGCTACCACGTAGAGAAGGAAAACAAAAAGCAAATTCACACACTTGTGCAAACGCACATGAGGAAGACAGACAAAGAGGAATCTTCATTTGCATCTGGGAAACCTAACGTGCCTTTCCGGACAGTGTTGGAACAGTCTGCATGATGTCCAGTTATCAATCTTACTTTAACAGCATTGTCCTCTTTATCTCTGTATTGCAGCAACCTATAAAAATGCTAACATCCCTAAACATTTAGAATACCTCATTAAGCGAAATGCACATGTCTATATAATTATAACATTAAAAGGTAAATTAGCACCGAAATGGGAAAACCAGAACATTCAGTGCATCATTTCTTACATGAGGTGCTTTTCTAAGTCCTCTATTTCACCTTAGATGCACTAATTTACAACAGGACTTAGGTTCTTAAGTGGCCGAGTGACTTTCAGAATACAAATCCTGTGCTCTAGAACAAGCAGTCTGATTTTGGGAGGATTATTCTCGGTGCACATATTAGAAAAGTGATCAGAAGTTTCCCTGAAAAAGGAATCATGTTTCAGGTGAAGTCATATACTCTGATAAATCACCAGTGGTAACGTACCAGCTTTAATTCACTAGTACCATATGCTTAAGTCTCCCTTAAAACTAGTGACCTCAACACTAGATGAAGCTCACACTTCTGGTGACATTCTTTAGAAGACTGTAGAAAAAAAAAATCTGTTGATTGCCAGCACACTGAAATATTTAATATATCAAAGAGCAAATAATTTCTTTTCACCTTTACCTGGAAATTAATTAGAAGTAGAAAGAAGTAACTTCACATATAAGCTTTCACTACCGATCTTAAAAGAAAATCCTTCTGTCCTTTAATTTCAAGTCCGAACAATGGGAATTAGTACCAAAAAGCACCATTTTGAAGAGTTTTTTGAACATCTGTGACACAGGAGACTGAATAGAAGAAGTCTACAAGGGAAGTCAAATGGTGTTTCTTACCACGCTTTTGACAGGGAACAGCCACTATGGGATTCAGCCTGGCACTAGGTCTTGTCACACAGATCCTTTTCTCAGTGGCAGGCAGCAAGCATAACTGTGCTTGAAAACATGCGCATGAAAAAACGTCAACAGTCCAAAAGCTGAAATCCAACAGACTGCAGGAAATGGCTCCTTTATGCACTGCACGGAGTGTTTTCTGTTGGCCATCATCATCATTACGCACCTTTATTTCATTCTTACGCTAAGAAGGCTGCAATCGGAGTTAACACTGTTTCAAGCTCCCTCCATATATTCACCAATTTCCCGGTGTACATGCTCCTTCCTATCACCTTTCCTGCACCGTCAGGATGGTCCTTCAGTTGTCCTCATGGACTTACTGGTATTTTACATATCAGAATTATGTATGTACATGAAAAACAGAAAATTCCCCCGTTACTTTCACAAGAGCAGCTGCAATGCTACTATTCAGAAGCACAGAATACTTTTATACATTTGCGTGCTAACCACATAACACAAACTTACTTCTGTACCCGAACTAGCTTAACTGTACTTATAGAACCCTGACTTGAAATAGCAGGTACAAGAGAGAGGAGGAATTGTATTCAAATGTCATGTAATCAGGACTGTCATCCCATCAAACAGGTTGTCAAAACCACTGCCGCACACAAAAAATTCTTGACTAAAGAATAGCAATGCTTACAGAATCATTCCTGAAACTGAATGAATCAGTGCAATTTTTTTTTGGTCCCCAAAACTGTGTCTTGAAAAGAATATTCATACATACACCTTACCATCCATTCAGATATGATTACATCCACTTTTTCCAAGGGCAGATCTACTTCTTCAATTCTTCCTTTGACTAGCGTAATAATATTTTCAAGTTTATTTGATCTGTAAGAAATAATATAAATCAATTAGTTTATATTTCCATTTTATGCTGTAAATATATTGATGCCTGTATTATGCATTTCTCCTTTCCCCCTCAAATAACTTTTTAGTTTTTATTATTTTTAAACTGATCAGGAAAGTAGTACAATGTAACATCATTTTTCAGTTACATGTCAGATGGAACAGTTATAAGTTTCCAAATATTTCAGGAGATTAAGAGCCAAGCAAAGGTGTCAGACAGTAGATCAGTATGCCTCCAGTGTGCTGTGAATGCAAGCGTGTAGACATCAGAACCCAGGAAAACAAATAAGAGGCCAACTTAATATGATGCTCCTCTTCATTTAGAGTTGCTTGTTTCCAGTTCTCCTTTGACCCTCATAGCGTAAGTCTAGAGTAATTGGAGCCTACTCATCACACTAGGATACAAATAGAAATGAACTTCATACGAAGCTATTTTGCATGACTTTTTTTTTTTAAAACGAAACCAGCTGCCAAGTCACAGAGAACAAACATTCCCTCTAAATCAATATTATAGTTAAGACACCATCCAAACTGTGATTCTGCCACAGTCATCTGCGCTGTTCAGTAACTGCAGCCATCAGTATCACCTCATATGCAAGTAACGGTACAAACACTCTCTATACCGAGGAAGTTTCTGTGACCTGACTACAGCTTTTGGAAATAACAACTGCACGACAGTTGAATTGCTAGACACTTGAAACACTTGAAATTTAATATTTTCTCCTTGGCAAACCATGTTAGCCTTTCTTGCATATACCATTATTAGGATAGTGGCTATTAGAGAGAGTACTGAAGTATTCCCCCAAAAAATAAATTATCTATCCACAGCAGTTCTCATCTCTTCCCCTACCCGCCCATCCTGATATCTTACTCTTGCATGCTGTCTGCCTTTCAATGCAGACCACTAATCATATTAAACATTCGATCTAGAATACAATAGGAGAAAGATCAGAAAAAAAGGGAGGGAAAGGGTCAAAAGGGTACTTGAACACATGGGCTGTGGGAAACATCAATTAAACTCTTTGAGTGCGACAATCATCCCGAAAATGAGTAGCAGTTCACCGCTAATATCACATTTAGTTTTGGAAGCAAAAGTTAACATAAGTTCAAAGGGAGAAATAAAACACTGAAGAGCTATCAACCATATAAATATTTTAAGAACAAAAAAGCCTATACAGATAACTTCCTGAATGACCATATACAAGGACATAATTAAAACCAAAGAGAGTAAAAACATTAATTTATTACATAGTTGTTTTCCATTTTATTGTATAAAAGGAAAAAAGTCATCAATATAGACGACCAACTATAGGAAAGACTGCTTGCATGCTATTAAGTAGTGCACTTTCGCTTTTTATTCTAGCCTACTAGGACAAATGACAAATATCAAACCTTCACCGCACTTGAAAATTTTCCTTTTCTTGTTCGCATTAAGAAAAGATAGGGCAAATAGTTAATAAGTTTACTATGAAGCCTTGGGAAAGAAGGGAATGCCCTGTGGGAATGCCACGGCGACCACTTCCTCCAATTTACTTATACACATTGGTTGCACCGTTTCTAGCATTTATTAAAGGGCATTAGAAATGAACCTGAATTCTGTACGAGACTCAAGCTTTTGATCATGTACTTTAATCATAGGTGGAGACACACTGAACTAACTACTTTTAAGCAACACCAAGTTGTTTAGTATTCCCATAAATATTTGTTATTTCCTTACAAGTTTGTCAGTTCTATTCCTTCAGGAAAAGGGGGTTTAACAAGGCAAATATGAACTGTCCTGATATGAACCAAAGACTTTAATGTGAATTGACCTTTTACAGCCAAAGTTACCTATAAATGCGTAGCTTTAGTGGTGGTTCACTGCTTAATTTGGGTGGTCATTTACCACTTTTAAGAGCTTAACGGTTTTCAATTTTTGTTTTTCTTAAAGGCTCACCCTTCTCCTCACCAAAGGTAACACACAGTGGCTAATAGTTCTATCATCCTTTGAATTTAAAGCATATAGGACTTTTTGTACCCTTGTTTTAAGAGATGAATAATCCAGAGTTTGTCACATGGTACATTATAAATAAGACAGTAATTCATATATGTAACCATTCTGAACATGTTCTCTGCCTACTGTGCGGGACAACAGAAGACCAAGCAAAGGTCTTGACTGATATTGCAGTGACTAAATGGGAGGCAATGGACATAATCTGCACCCATTGGTATTTGAAAAACACGAGTGAGGATAATCAAACAAGCTATTTGCCAGAGAAGTTCAGACAGAAGTGGCAGTGTTCAGAACCTGACCAGACAACGCTCGAGCCACCTACCGTACCTGAGCCTGTTCTCAAAGTGAGCTGAGCCAGATGCCCTCGTGAGGTCCTTCCTATTCCGTGTAATTCTGTGATGGTTTACACGGCACACACCTTATTTGTGATATTCCTGATCATTTATCAGATTTTTTTTCCAAGATCTTTTCTCAGTGACCCCATAGATTGTGTGCTAATGTGTCTGTGTACATGCTGTTAAATTGATTTTTTATTCAAACTATAGAAAATATTACAGGGCAATGGTAATCACTTTCCAACTAACACGAAAAACAGAGCAAAGGAGGTTTCCAAGGAAACAAGATATGTGGTAATAGGCATTTATTACTCTATACAAACATAGTCTCCCTTAAATATACTAATGTAAAGAACCTTACTAGAGAAAGGTTAATACCATATAACTACAAAATTTGCCAACAGAGAGCTACATTTCATGTCTCCATTACAGGTGTTAAAATTGCTTAAAAAAAAGAATAACAAAAGCTTGTCATGTACTAGTTGAAAACATCACAGTTTAACTACCACAACGATCTAAAAAATGTATATATACACATTTAGATGGACCCAGCAAAGCATTTTAATCTTCTGTAATCTACAAGACTAATTTATCGATATCATATAACTATTGAAATTTGCTACATATATAAAATGAAACAGCAGTGAGTGTTTGTACATCTAGATAGCAATCTAAACAACTTCCACTGTGTTCATCTACAGCAGTTCTGTACGCTTAACTTAAAATTTTGCAGCCAGCAAAGTTCCTCATATCCTCTAGGTAGGTGTCAACTCTAATGTTTGTTGATTAAAAAAATTACAATTTTACCAGCAGCGATATTTCAAGCAAACAAAGCAAAAATAGGAAATGCATTGGCAGCAGCCAGTTCAAGCCTCAATAACATGACAGCGCTGGTCCCAATGCCAATATCAAGAAGCATCTGGGAAATATTTTTCCTCAACTAGCGCTCTATTTTTACTACCTTTATTAGAACAGCAAACACGATTGCGCATCAAAACCTGTGTTCATTCTTAGAATAAAGAAAGACTTCAGTATAAAACCTACGAAGTGATATCTGATCATTAACTTAGACTGGTATTTTATTAACTTCTTACAGTGGTATTTCCATACTTTTTCCAGAACTTTTCCTACCTTATGATGTCCATGGCCTGATAAATGATTTCAGATTGGTCAACTCCAATCACTGTCTTCGCACCTGCTTTGGCAGCAAACATAGAAAGTATTCCAGTTCCACAGCCAACATCCAAAACCACCTGAAATAAGTATAAGTAACTTAGTTTTGCTTCCATTTATTTTTCTTGCTATGATTTTTCCCACATGTCCTTCTACATCAGTGAGATACCATACTTTAAAGGAAGGACAAAAAGGTAGCAGCATCAAATCTTACTATTACATTCAGAGATATGCAAAAGCCAAACTACAGTTTTAACTCTGCTCCCTCTACTGCCTTTTACAGACAGGCAATGAAGTAGACTATCCGAAGCTGCAGGTGAACTCATCCACGTGAGCAAAATAATTACAAGCAGTTATTTAAGCAAGAACTAAGAAGTTACATAAACAGGAAAAGCAGAACATTTGAGCCTGAAGAACTTTAATCAGTGAAATATTCTAGTATCGATTTAGCATCAACTCTGAAAAAATACACTCAACTCTGCAGTTTCTCATTAAAACTATTCAAAAACTTTAATTCTTTCCAGTAGTTTCACTCCAGCTACAGCACATGGAGGAGGATTATATATATGCACGCAACTGATATCACTGATTATCTACTTGCCAAAGAGAAGTGTCACAGCCACTCTGACTGCTCAACATTCAGAATGCACGTTTACAACTTTCTTACAATATCAATATATTTATTTTCCTCATTGGCTAAATCCTTCTTGGTCCACAGTAATTTTACACAAATGGTTCCTGCCTTGCCTGTTAAAATCTGTGACTAAGACATACTTCCATGCTTTTATTTCTCCCCTGCAGCAATAAGAATTGGATATGATTCTTCAGATGCATATAGTCCTGTATTCTTCTTTAGAAACATATAAAACAAAGAAAAATCCCTAGTGATTCATAATACCAAGGAACAAAGCAGTGTCCTATCTACTTTTGCCTCTAGAACACAATGTGCCCACTTCGTTATATGGAAAGAACTGTGAGAAGACGAGATCAACGAATCTTTCTTCATATTTACTGTCCATAAAAACTTCTACAGATGACTTTATGTTCCTTGTAAAGTGTTCATAAATCCCCTGCTAGAAACGGCCACAGTACCACAAAACAGCTACGGCTTCGATGACTAATTTCAAAATGTTGAATAGCACAATTTAAAACCCACAAGTTATTTTCTAAAAGGCTTAATAAAAAAGACAAAAAATCCAGGAAGATGAGAACCCTAAGTTTTCCTGGAAGACAAACTTCATTAAAACACTTTAAAAAAGTGTATTCAATTTAACACTACTACTGCAAACACTTGGTTTTGACAGCTCAAATAGATGTTAGGCCAGATAAATGAGGCCAGTTCACTAATAGTTATATTATCAGCCTTCTTTATATATCTAAGCTTTACTAATGGTGTTTAAAAAATTCTAGACCCTAGACCCAAAAATGTTCTCAAAACTGAAAACAGTAGAACAGTCCTAAAGAGTACATAGACATACAAAGAGTCGCTCAAACTGTGCACAGTGTTTAAGCATTAACAGACCGAGCTGTAAAGACAAACTTTCTTCGCCACACAAGAGAGCACACATAAGTTACTAAAATAACTCTAAGGTAAGATACGTATCAAGTTAGAGTTACTAGTCACGAAGATCATCTATTAGAAAGGAGTAGGAAGTTATTTCAGTGGCTCTCCTTAGCACAGCTTCTAGTGTTGTGAAATGGTCCTCACAGCTTTCGTAACGCTCTTTTCCCAAAGGCAGGCATCGAATCACTCAGTAATCCATCCCACACTTGAGAATTATAACCCCATCTTAGAAAATATTTCAATGCAACAATGCACTCTTACTCATGAGCTATTGAGACTTCTTGTTTTGGCACAATGTTAACTTGCATCTACACTTGTAAAGTTCATTTTACAAATGCTAACCATTTAAGCACATGAATGCTCTGCCCATCAGGTGTGTTTGCCCAGCATCGCATACAACTTATATGCTTTGATGATGGATACAAAGCAATGAAACTGAAATCAGCAGGAATAAAAATAGCCGTTTATCCTTTGCAGCCCAATCTAAGTTAGCCTCTGATGTGGTGTACTGGGAAACATGAACGAGATGTGAATGCCACCTGTCTTCACAGGCCAACTTACAATCTGGAAGCAGACTAGAGAACATTAGCATAATGGGGTTTTATCAGCATCTTGCGTGGAGGCTGGCAACAGAAGTTGCAGATAGAGTTGCTTGTTCCACTTGAACTCTTTGCAGCTTTGTTCTAATGGGAGTCAATTCCATGACCCATTCGCAAGTGAAACATGAGTAGTAGTGACTACAGAAGTGCCTGGGCTCGAGTCTTCTGGAGACAGGAATATGAAGTTAAAACCAACGTTTCTGCTGCTGTTGGTATCTCGTGCTCCCTAACACCATCTCTTCTAGCACTCCACACATGGCAGTTAACAGAACTGCTGAGCCATGAAAGCTGGAAGTCAGAGCCAAAAACAAACCTCTGTGAAAGAATGCTCTTGATGTGCAGTTGCATGAAAGAGAGCAATCACCACAAATAGAAAAAAAATCAAAACAGACAACACTTTGGACAGCTGCCCTGGTCATTTAAAAACCCAGATGGAACTCATCTAGCCTCAGGCAGGGGACGTGGGTGGAGAAAAAGGAAGAGAAAGGAATATGTACAAGCTGGAACACATCTGAGGAACTGAAAGACAAGCAAAATGATCACCAATTAGCCTAAGGACAAGGGTCTACAGCTAACGTGTTCTTGCAGTGATCACATATGGCCTCTCACCAGAGATCTGGAACAGCTGGACTGGTGATTTGACTACACCATTACAGACTGCAGCATCACATCCTTCTCTGCCATCTAATCAAAACTGATAGGCTAGCTTTCGTAACAGAAAATATTACTTCAAATTTGGTAAGACAAAGTCGGGTAACTTGGTCGATTTAATTCATTCCATCAATGAACTTTTAGTAGCAATAATGTTTAACAAGGCATTTTTCTCCTCAATATCCCAATAACGCCTGCGTTGTACTTATATTCCACAACAAAAGCTTAAGCATGGCAATACCACTTGTTTTTAACCGAAAATATTTTTTCTGTAAAATGGATCACATTTCATTTAACCAGGACAGATCACTTGAACTATTTGTTTGGAATTGTCCTAGCATGATTTTTTCCTATTTTCACCTCAAGTACGTTTAGCAGGTTTATAGCAAACACAGTATTAAAGTTTTATAGCAAGAACAGGATTCAAGTTTTAATAATCTATTTTGGAAGCTGAAGGAATATGCTGACTGGTCCTGAACGTAATATGCACAAACCAACAAACAGATGCTGTGTTATCATTCCGTTCACACAAACGCACCTCTTAGGGATACTGCAGATTTGTACTAAAAGGCAGTAAGGTCAACTAAGCTGTTTCAATCAACTTCTACAGACAGCCTCACAGTTGTCCTTTCAGAAAAAAAAAAATTCTAACGAGAAATGCCATATGGGAGTTCTAAGAATATTACAGGACTATGAAGCTGTTCTTTTTTTTTTTAAAATTGTCATCTAATTTCTAAAGGAAATCAGCCTATTTTCCCAGGTTGGACATGTCACTTGATAACCGTCATTTTCCAGTGTAGCTGCTGAAAGAAATCGGAGGTGGGAAATATCAAGAGCATGCACTATCCACCTAGGATTACTTCCCCTTGTAAAACTACCTAGGACAATTTCCAAATCAAGAACTTACGTTACCACTTATTAACTGAGTCTCTTTCCAGAACCAACCAAAAAAATCTGAAGTGATTTCCTTCCATAAGCCTGCCAGCTGAATAACTTAAGCGGTAAGTAGAAGAAATCTAATCCAGAACACAAGTCCGCACAGCACAAAACAGAAGACACCAAACTCATCAGAAATAGCCAACAGGAACATGGAAGACAAGAGTATTACACCTGCACCAGGGTCATAACCGCGGTAGGATCATAAACGCCCACAGGCCTCTTTTCTCCTCACTGCACAGCAAACAGCAGTTCCCTGTTCCAAGTCCTAAACACCACCAACTCAGCAAGTCAGTTGCATATGAATTCTTCCCCAGATCTAATTGTACACTGCTTCTAAGATGTCTTTACTGTATCAGGCCCAAATAGAAATTCACTTAAATTCTGGTCAAGAGTGCCTCTAAGATAGGTTCTGCTTAATATACTAGATGAGAAAGGTTTAACTTAACCCCGCCAACATAATTAATGAACATCCCGACATGGCACACATAAGTGACAACAGCGATCAGTGCTTCTGTTATCAGCACTGTCCACTCTCCAGCAGTTGAATAACATTCTACCACCTAATAAAGCCAGAGCATATTAAATCAAATCTTGTCAGTGCAATATTCCAACCCAAAGCTACAAAGCAGCCAGTCGGAAGGATTTCTATCACTTAAAAAAACAAATTGCAGAAATTACTGAATTTTGAGCTGTTTTACCTACCTTGTCCTTGAAGATATGTGGATTTTGATATATGAAGTCACGATAGCTTTCTGTACGCACTTTATCCTATGATTTAAAGCAGAAAAAACAATGTTCACTTGGCCTACTCATATACAAGATACTGTTCAAAAATGCTGAGCAAGTTGCTTTTTACTTGGCCTGAAGATGTTTTGTGGCTACTGTACCTATAAGGATTCTCCAGTAATGATATTTTCCATACTAAAATCTTTTAAAATTTATTGCCTAAGCAAATAAAGCCAGCTGAGCCTCTGGAAGAGAAATTAAATACCTTTCACTATTCTGACCTGCTTCATTGGATTTTGGATGCTTCGAAGTTCTTAACACCCCTTCATCACCTCGCACGAAGAGCAGTAATAGAATGGCAATACTACCTCAACTATACACAACAGCCTTCTATACAATGGTAAAAATTTGACTGATGAGGTCATAAAATTTTCTGCATCATTCTATGCTCTTAACTTGCATGACACACAGATCCCTCAAAAGGAGTCATGGATCACATTAACTATTTCTATTTCTGAACAAATCTGAAAGCCTGAAAACAAGTCAGTAATTAAAGATGTACAGCCCATCCTATGGAAGCTTAAATTAAATAAATAGAGATATAACTATAACTCTACATGATCTGAGAAGCTAGTATGTTTTCAAGCATGTAACAGAGCGTTTACAGTACCTCCGTGTATGAAAGCTATTGGCATAGTCCGATCTATCAGCAAGGTAATATATTGATACTCTTAATGTGCATCACCAGGTACACAAATTGACAGCCAAGCCTATGTTTTGGAATTGCTGTTGAAGGTCAGATGTTAGAGCAAAGCAAAACAGTACCTTTTAAGCCACCTTTATTAATAAGGATGGACTTCGAATAATACTCAAGTAGAAAATACAACTCTTTATATTCAAGGTTACATTGTTCTAATGTAGCAAATAATTTTTATAAATAGTATCATAACTAAACAAATTTTCTATAGTGAGAAAGAACAAAGTCTATTTTATTAGGAAGAAAGGTCATGAAGAGACTCAGAACAAAGAATATGTTCATAAAAATTATATAGACAAACCAGGTTATTCTGATGCTTGAAAACCCTAAAATCTGGTTAACAGTTAAGATCATTACACACATGGCCCAAACAGTCATGG
Organism: Anas acuta; assembly: GCF_963932015.1. NCBI lineage: Eukaryota > Metazoa > Chordata > Aves > Anseriformes > Anatidae > Anas > Anas acuta. The sequence goes on along the minus strand of NC_088983.1, from coordinate 54,524,839 downwards.
AGTATTTTACAGAATTTTACTTTCAAAATATATAAAATTAACATGAATAAAGCAAATAGATCCTTCAAAATTAGTTGGCTTACTACGACAATTCATTGAGAGCAACTATTTTTAGTAGTTTACTTCTGTCGCAGTATATCAGGATTTGCTGAAACAACCAAAATAGTATTAAAAAAAATCACAAGGTTCAGCATCAATCAAGCAAGCAGCCAGCTGGAAAGCTTTCAGCCTTCCATCCTGCCCACTCACATTGCCTCAGCACTGCCCCAGCTAAATCAATACAATTCTAGCTCCTGTCTCTACTATATGCACTACTGCACTACTGCCATGGTCATTCACTTCAGGTCTCTCTATTCATCAATTCCGTTCTTTCACTCACTATTTCAATGCAATACTTTTCTTGTTTTTAAATAAAATTGTAGGAAAACTTAAGACAATATTTAAAAAATTCTGAAGAGAAAAGACAAGGAGAAAAACCAGCCATTTGACCAGTGTAAAGTAACAACCATCCGTCCCTAGCTTTGAAATTGTTGCAGCAAAAGAAACAAATCGAAACTTCAGCCTGCCACTACTAGGCATGAGGAAAAAAAAAGTTTCCAAATATAACACTGTCAGAAACAAAGCTGACAACACACAGCAAATCCCCTTTCTTAAAGCTTTTTATGTAGCAAACCCATTTATTTATATAATACTGGCATACTAAAAAATCGAAGTGAAAGCCTGATATAGCAAAAAAATCCGTATGTATGTGCAGTAAAAAAATCAATATTTTCCTATTGTTAGAAAAAAAGTCTGAAGTCTTAAAAACATGGACAAACATCCCCTGAAACCAAACTCAATTTGCAGAAATGCACAATTATGAAGAACTTCATAATCAAAGACTTCCTCTTCTATACCCTTTAACAGCTCAAACGACACCTTTATTTATAAAACTGACCTATAAAAAACAACTCCTATTATTTATCTTCAAGATTTTTAATATATTTCTCTAGACTACTCATTTAGGAAAACATTCTTCCATCTCTGCAGAGACCTTCATGCTTCTGCAGCACTCCCTCTCCCTTTAAATTTACCTCACACTTACACTAGCCTTAACACAGGCTCATGTGCGTTTCTACATTAGGGCCATCAAATGATTTACAAAGCAGAAGATTTTATATGCTACCTGCGTGGACAAAGTTACTTTGCAACTCCATATTCTATCCATACATTTAGGCAGGAATTTTATTTATTTCTGCCATAAAAATGCTGAAACTGCTTACGACTTTCCTAACTATGGCCTTCTGTCAGAAAGGAAGCATCAAGGGGTTTTAATTTACGTGCCGGTTATAGGATGCTTAATTTTTTCATTTTATTTTTTTTTTAATTTACAAGGGAAGAGGTTTCCCCTTAAAAAAAAAAAATGCCTTAACCCTTACCTTAATCACAAAAAAGCAGCTTACAATTTTTCCAGCTATTCAATGTCATGTTATCAATATGCTGGATAGCATACAAATGACACCAATTTCTGCTTTTACTTAATGCAATAGGAAACCACAATAACTTGCCTGACAAATTTTAATTGTCTGGTAAAAATAAACCGAAGAAAAATATTCGTCATCTGTACCGTGCCATTATATCGTGTATCTTTTAAGCATATAGGAAAAAGCTGCTTCTGGCAAGGTTAAGTTGTGGAAGATACTGCAGCATCTTGAAGCCTGTCTCTAGAGTAAATGATTTCCCTAATGCTTCCTGTACAGTAAAAAGAATTCATAGAAAGGAAATAAAATTGAAAAAAGGTTCTCAGTCCGACTCCTAGGAAAAAAACTACTATGTATAGAAAGGGTTAAAAATGCAGCTACTCTGCAGTATATATATACAGGCACACAGCCCGCTTCATTCTGTCTTTCTTCTACAGCCCTACTCAGATGCAGTTGAGATCACTTTCTAACCTTTAGCATCTCTTCGTGTATCCCATAATGCCCGTAGGAGCTGAAGTAAACGCCATCCTCATCCTCCTGAAGGTCTGCAATGGCGTTGGATGACGAGCTGCTACGGACATCCACGTTCATCACGAAATCCTGTGCAAATTGTCTGTAATCAATTTGAAATACACCCTTGAGACATGTTTATGGGACCATGAAAAGGAGGCGGGGGGGGGGAGGGAGCTTGAAAGAGATAAGGAATCCAGACTGCACAGAGGCTTTTACAACAATGGGCCCGGCTTCGGCTTCAAATGTGCACAATCTCCCTCTGCTGGCTCCTGGAGGCTGCTGCACGATGATGCACCACTCTTGCCGCATTACCTATCCAGGCTTTTCTCTTCAAGCAGCGTTAGCAGTGAAACAGTTGCTGTATTTATTTGTGTGCCAGCCACAGTTTGATCCAATTCAGATTTCATTTCTATTTTTAAGTAGAAACTCCTTGCTTGGCACTTCCTAGCACAAAATCTAGTACCACCATGGTAAAAGTTTACAGGGGGACAACGTCTGTTTTGTGTATGTAATGCAGTTATGGACTTAATACCAAAAACAGCACTTCAGAACTATAAATCATGTATAGATAGGTGAATGACTCATGGAAGGTTGAAGAACGCACTTTAAACTGGAAGTATCAGAGGAAGCTAACTCTGAGCTTAAAATACAAGTTATTTTAATTCCATTTTTATTCACATGCTATACTTATTTTCCTCTTCCATGGCCTCGTACTCCTTATGTTATGTTCTCACTTCTCCAAGAATTGATGAACATTTTTGAAGAATTTTGGATCAAAGAACCCATACCTATGGTTTTATCATGAAAACTAAAATTAAAGGTTGACAACTGAACAACTCATACTATAATGTTGTAACTGACACTTCAATATGATATCAAGCGGAAGAGAAAAAATGCTTCAGCAGCCAAACACAATTCCTTCAAGTTCTGCAGTCTGACCTAGACCACTCCAAAGCAGCCAACACTGACCTTGAACAAAAGCCTTATTTTCTTACATAGCAATCTACAGAAGCTCCAGGTAACACCTCGTTATCAGTACCATCCTTACAGGACAACAAAATTACTATTTCTGTCCTGATATTTTAAATACTTCTGTGCTTAGTTTGGATGAGGAAGAGAAGGTGGTAAGGGAACTCACACTACAAGGCTGTAAATATTAGAAACTTCATATACTTCCTGACATACAGGTAGGATACAGACCTTATTTTTAATATTGGTCTTTAACATACTAGTTCATGTTTTTATTACTTTTTATAAATACTGAAGTTATAAAAAAAAAGGCAACTTATGAAACTTAAATTCTATGGCATACAATTAGAATAACCATATTGTATCACTTCAGCTTAATTTCAGATGTGAAATTACTTTAACTGGATTCAGCCAAGAGTTCCCCCAGCCTACGCATGCAACACAAGTACCAAACAAGAACTCTAGATGCAGAGATTCCCTCTACCTTTTTAATCAAGAAGCAAATACAAGTAAAAGCCATCATCTCTAAACAGGACACAGATGGAATAAGGAGACATAGAAACCATGCTCTTTTATCTCTAAATTACATCAAATGCTAAAGGTGACCTTACTTATATAATAACTGTTACCACTTGTGGGGAAAAAAAGGCCTCCAGCTACCTGTTCTGAAATTGTATCCCCTTCCATTACATCACAAATATGTCTGCTGAGCCTGGAAAGCTTTGAAAAACATTTCTGCATCAATTATCTCATACTCATTTAGTAGGTGTCCTTATGTACTATTACTCCCATGCTTAGAAAGCAACAATTTCAAGGGAGCTGCATGACTGATCCTGACCAGTCATAAAAACACCTTACTTTTTTCCACACCTTAAAGAACATCTGCATAACAAATCACTGCAACCGACACAAGTTACAGTTAGTCTCCCACAAAGGGTCTGCAGATAGCTGAAGCGTGAGAAAGCTCCTGGACCTAGCTTTAACTGCTGAAGCCAAAGACAGGCAACCAGCCTGTTACTGGTATACACCTATTTCCATGTCAGAAGACAATAGAAAGACAAGTTCCCATAGATTAAGGTCCATAATGCTGCTCTTTCTCCACATTCCGCTTATGAGCTCCTTTTATTTTGTTGAAGGAAGCACTGTATCACCTACCTAAAAAGAAGCATCTGTCCATGGTCTCTTTCAATACAATAACCTACAGCAGAAATCAGCATCACTACAAATTACGGCATGTAGGCTACTACAGGGCAAGTGGTTGGTCTGCCCGTAATTTATAACTGGTCTGCTTCACCTCATCTACACCTGGCCATTTTTTGCTTCAGTTCAAGCTCTTACTTCATTTTTTGAAGATCTTCTTGCGCTCTAGCCAAGGCTGCTTCTGCGAGTCTTGCTCTGTGTTCTGCACACTTTAATTGTTCAAGCACTGTCATATCATTTAACCCATTAGAACACACATCGGCGGGTTCACACAGGTCTTCTATATCTGATAGGGAAGAAGAAAAACATATGCTCATAAACGCATAACCAACATTACTATTTTTGTCTTTGGATAATTTGCAAATACAGTGTGTTTTACAAGAAACATCACTGAGTTTGATAGGACTAACTGCAGAACACAATACTACTCACTAAAAGCATGATGTCAGAAGCGAGCTCAGAGTTAACAAAGCAAATAAATCCCCAACTTGGGCTTCTTCAGGTATCTGTGTTTGATAATTGATAAATGAGACATTAGGTTTAGCTTTAGTTAATTACGGTGCTACTCTGTATTTTTCCTCATACAGAACTCAGAAAAGTTTAAGTAGAAGAAATCTAGATGAAACATTATTTTTAAGCACCACAACTCAGATTCAGCAGTAGGACCCATTCACCTCTTGCTAAATGCATCTGTTGAATTCAACAGACATCAATGCATCAGAAAACAGTGCTGCTATGTTTCTAGATGTAGTAGGAAGCTACTACCAGCTTGTCAGGCAAGAGACTTCATTTAAAAATAGAAAAATCACAACTATGCTCATCTGTCAAAGACAACAAACTATTCGTTCCATGAGACTGAAACAAAGCAGGTATTTAAAGCACAATTTGCAGATGCTCATATTATCCATAACTCTCAGCAACCACTAAGGTAGCTGAAAACACCAAGCACTGCAGAAGAGAGTAACATGGGCACAGAGTGCCCATTAGACTGTGAAGTGCACAGTGAAATGTGAAATCCCTGAAGTAACCCATCCATGTCCTCTATCTTTGCCATCAGGCAGCAGGGCTTGTTTACAAAAGGACAGACTATATAGAGCAGAAAAATTCCAGAAGCCCTGAGTACCTTATGGTTTAGGGGAAAGAAAGATGCACAATGAAGTGCAAAACAGAGACAGAGCTGGAAGATCATAGATAGCAAAAGCAAGTTCAGAAGTCAAATCGAATTCCCTCAAGACCTTTTAACAAACAGATAATTAAAACCACTAGAGGCAGAACTCTTCTATGCAATTGTATTATCTTACACTTGGTTGGTGAGCAGATTGCTTGCTCCTCACTTGTAATTTTTTTATTCAAAGCACCTGATTTTAAGTATTTGCATTTAGAAGCTTTATAAGCCCCATACATCTTCCACTGAAGTTTAGGTAAAGTCTTGACCTGCTTCATTACCACATACAGCACCTCAACTAAGAACATCATATTTATAATACGTGAATGCAGATAATAAACAGAGCTATAAACACCTCAGACATTAAAAACCAGCAAGCAACATGTGGTAAAAATACCAGAGTGGCTGAACATTTTTAGTTCAATTATTAGACAGACTTTCTCAAGTACTCAAGTTAATTCAGGAGTAGTGCTGATGCCTTCTGTGACACCAACTCTTAATATCACATTTACCCATGATACAGTGTAATCATACTGAAAAGCAGTTATTTACCAAACTGAAGCAGGAGATCATCTTCTAGCTCTGGTTTCAGATACTCCTCTCCCTCCCAAGGCAGTGGGCTGCTGACTGATTTCAAATATTCTGCTGCTGGTTTCTAGAGGAAAGGAGAAGAGCTTGTAAGTTTCTTTGAAAACACCAGACCCTCAGTTCCATTCAAGAAAACAAGGCCCAGGATTTTTCTTCCACCCATTAAAATAAATTGTATATTGCAAAAGTAGTTTTATAGCAAATACCAAGAAATATAGTGCTTTAAAGCCTAACTAGCAAGAACAATAAAGAACAACTTGTGGCTACCATCCTGGCTCTGACATCAAGTATGCACGTTAGCATAGTGACACTACAACCACGGTGACCAGAGCACAAAAATACATCTTTAAGCTAGTTTGTGTTGCAAAATCCAGAATGTTATAGGATCACGGAACTCAGCACAAGCAGTTAAGCACTGCAGTCTACCAGACACTGAAGGACACCTTCAGGATTGCGCTGCATAAAGTTTACCAAGTTTACACAGGTGTTCAGCTGTGTCAGGCTCACAGCTTACAACAGAGGTAACCAATTAAACTAACGTCCTAATTGCATCAAGTCTTTTCACATGCACAGCACCTTACAGAAATGTTACATCCTCCTGTATTTGCATTTGTCAAGGCAATACTTCTTTGGAAAAAGGAGAGGTCAGATTCTGGACCTCAGTTTCTCCATTTGCATGACTTACTCTGTAGCTAATTATACCTTAAGTAATTGTTGAAGGATTTAAGTAAAATGATTGAAGATTCGAATAAAAATTGCTTAACTGTGCAAGACGTTTTTCAGCATAGACCTATAGATTGATCAAACAACCAAACATATATCAAAGTTACAATAAAAACAAAATGTAGCCAAGCCTAACTTAAAACTATAGATTCACACCAGCTTTTCTGATTCTGATACTTTAGTGAGATTATTTTTACGTTCTGTGATCAAGTGCTGTCCTTCCTGGCAGTGTGCTCACGTTCCTAGGAAAGACTCTTTTGTACCAGCACACACAAGAACTAGTAAACTTAGTCATCAAGAGGGAACCCATAACTGGAGTGAGACATCTAAGTTGAAGGCCAAGATGAATTACAAAGCACTGTGATATAACACGGCATGGACTTCTTTTAAATATGAAAATTCTCTCCTGGAAACAATATAAATTGCATGAATGAAGTACATTTAAAATTAAAACAACTTCACAGTTATGCTTGCACATAAAGAAACCAATTGATTGGTATTTTTTGGTCAATTCTTATTTCTAGAATACAAAGTTTCGTGCAATTATTTAAAAAAAGCAAGCTGAAAACATAGCACCTTGATTTTGCATTCTCTAGACATCAATTACTAAAGTAATACATGGCATACTTACTTTCCGTCTAATGAAGTTTATTAGTTTAACATATCCATAAAAATCAAGTCCTGGAATGAAAGAAAAAAGAGACCGTGCGTTACAGAAGATTCACAAGTTTTACTATCGTATGAATACTAATTACTTGTTTAACTGGCCACCCTCTCCTTAGGATGTATGTCATTAAATAATGTCATCTTCCTATCTTAATTTCCCATTTACAATTTCACTCTCTAGGAACAAACCAAGACACGTCCACCTTCAGGACCAATACTTTTGCCACAAATTACGAACAGAAGACATGAAAACTTGGCTTACGAGGATGTATTTCCTTAATTTGGCTAGCAACTCCGCACCAGGACATTATCTCCTACTAGGCTGCCTTGTTGATATTTTAGGTTGTCGTACTCCTCTGTTCCCATTTTCTACTTTCTGCTTACTAGAAAGTAAGCTGTTCCTACTCATCAAGAATACACAGATATTTAAAATACCTCAGAAATAGGGATAGTTTACACGTAACTATTTACTTTCCTTGAAAAGAGAGGATACCATCTATACTAAAAACCCTTCCAGCGGGTTTCAGCCTGCAAGCAGTCCAGACCTTACAGTTTTGCGTGCAGATGTCCAAATGCTTTACACAGCTCCCACACCACCACCTTTCTCCACTTCTTAACATGTACTCTCAGGACAGTTTTATTTCTAACCCTGCTTCCCAGCGCTCCTCTGCAGGCAGCAGGACGTGAATGAGAGGCTCTGTGCTCGGCCCCCACCCACCCCACCCCACCTCGCCCCGCACACGGTGCAGCCCGGAGCCGCCCCCGTGCTGCGTGCCGCTCACCGTGCCGCCGGGCCGCCTCGCGGAGGTCGAAGCCGTGCTGGGCGCTGCAGTGCGCGAACACCTCCCCGGCGGCGCCGAACACCCTGCGGGCAGACAGCCGTTAACCGACCGCACCCAACGGCCGCAACGCTCACACTGGGGACGGAGGGGAAGGGGGGGGGGGGGGCAGGCGCACCTGGCGCAGAAGAGGCATTGTGCCGGCGGGCCCTCGGCGCCTTCCTCCTCCTCCTCCACCTCCTCTTCGCCCTCTTCCTCCTCCTCCTCCCGCTCGTCGCCCCCCTCCGCCCTGGATCCCATCCTCCCCGGCCCCACGTGCGCCGCTTCCGGGCCCCCCGCGTCAGCAGCGCGCCCGCAGGGGCGGCACCGGGCGGCTGTGGGGAGATGGAGGGGGGGGGGACGGGGATGAGCGCGCCCCCTGGCGGCGGCCTCCCGCGCGCCCAGCCGGCCGGTGCTCCCGCCGCGGCGCCATCTTGTGGGGCCAGCCCGTCACAGCCCCTCATCAGGCACAGCGGGGCCCTAAATATCCCTAAAAGCACCTCAATACCGAAAAGCTGAGCTCGTGGCTCAAAGCAGCTGGTATTTGTCACGGTGGGTGGGACAGGTTACCAAAGCTCTTCTGCTTCCTCACCGCAGTCTGGGGCTGAGGGAAACGCACCTGCCCCTTCTGCCCCAACAAGCAGGGGACCCGCATGCATCCCAACCCGTGCCCCAGGCTCACGGAGTGACAGATTTCCACCCTCAAGCAGCAAAAAGCACTGAAATTCCCATCTGTGCTAGTACAAGAGCTTCCAGAAATACTCGAACTACTTCTGCTTACTTCTCACAGCTAACACAAAAGGCTTTTATAAAAACAGTACTAGTTAAAGAGATTAGACTTGCCTAGATCTTGCATCATTATAGGCAATCCCAAAGCAACGTGAAAAAGCTACACCTGGAAACTGATTTTAGATATGATCAGAACAACAGATTTGAAAGGGAAATTTGTTTTAAGAGCTACAAAATCAGTCTCCTTTACAAATCCTGCTTTCTTTTCAAATTCCCTATCCATTCAGAATTACTTCTGTAGATACAGCAATATAACACGGATTCTTCAAATGCTGCTTAATGGTCCAAAATGAAGCTCCTTATAGATTTTTTTCCTTTCACAGCAATAAGTACTCATTGACTAGGCAGCAGTGCAAAATGCTGGCAAAATGCTGCATACCCCTAATGTACACGAGAAATCTAGGCAAGCCAGATGCTTCTGCCCTCTCCCTAAGCAGGGTCTGATCCAACGAAAGAAATGGCACAACGATAAAACACTTTTCCTCTACTCTCGCTCAAAGAGCTAATCACAGAAATAGATTCAGCAGCCACTGTTCTGTACGTAGTCCCTGGGCTGATAGCAGCAAAAGCAGGAACAGCAGCTTCTTTGTGTTTTACTGAAATTCTCCCCCACTGAAGGGGCAAGGGGTCACTGATTGCATAGTCTTTGCTCCATTGCACGCCCTCAGCTATTGTTGAGTCCACGCAGAGAATAACAGACTGAATGTGCTGCCCAGCCTTGTAACCAAATCTTTTTTTTTTTGTCATTGCATGAATTAATATTCTCGATAAATGTAAAGCACCTGTTCACTTGGAACAATGTATATAACATGTTGGGTTAAGACTGCATGAAGACTGTATGACAGCAAAAGCATATAGCTTGCACCAGTACCTCTTGAAATATGATCATCTTTGTTACCATCTCCTAATCCTTATAAAGGGATTTGCATGGTACAGGAAGATTTACAATGTAATGGATTACTATTTTATAATCCGGACCAAGGGGAAGAAACTTCAAATATTTACATTTTTTTACTGTGTTGCAAACTTTTTTTGAAGCTCTGGAAACACAGCGGGCCGTCAGATGGTGTTTGCACACAAAATATGGTCTTGTCGTGTCACTTGTAAGCTGTAATATTTCATCTGGATTTCCAAGCACATGTAACTTTTATTTTCTACCTGTGTCACCACAGTGCTTGTCATTACTCAAAAGCACAGAAAGTCTGTTAGCAGAAACTACATACAGAGCAAATAAAACATTTTTGAGAAAACTATTATTAAACAGCTATTACTTTACCCTGTATAAAATATACACGGAACTATACAGAAGCATGAAGCTCAAGACTGAAAACAATTCTTCAAAAGCATTTTCTGTCTAGAAAGCCCAGATGATCTGAAATATTATCCTATACTCCTTTGATACTAAACCCAGCCTGCTAGGCGTACGTGCCAAGAACCATACTCCCAAAACTACACAGTGCAATGGGAATTATTGGTCGTACTCAGTCTTCCTATCCCAGTTGGTTGCACATTTTATTAAACTAATTATGCACAGCTCTTGTAGCAAGCAGTCGGATCTAGAAGCAGATACTACCTTTTTCAGCATGTCTTTTTGATATGTTGCAACAAGGAGGTTCTCACAAGGCTGTCACTGCAATGGAAAGCGTAGGTACTGCAGCGATAGGTGCAGTGGAAGAAGGTGCAGAAACCTCATGTTTTGCAGGGGGACATCACTGCAAGTAAAGCATCATTAATGGCAGTGATTTCCTTACACCTTTACTCACTCTTAGTTGAAGGGTGAGTTTAGATTTCATTAAGAGCATGGAAAGCTTTAAATGAAGCATAAATCAAAAAATTTTAGTGCCATTTAGCATGCTGAAGGGAACAAGCTGTGATACAGAGAAGAGTAGTAAAAATATTTTTATAGTTATTATCAGGGGAAAAATGATTAATATTGAAAGCAGGATCACTAATCTGGATTTACATGCACAGTCAGTTTTTCTAAGTTTGATAATGGTGCCCATATTCCCCTTAATTCTGAAAGAAGATAAGTGGGCTGTAAAATGTTTTTTCATCTGGGCAAATACCCAGAGGACCCTGTGCAGGGCTCATGCAGACATTAGGGTAGGTTGAGGATTAGGCCTGAGAGAGAAAGCAAACCTACATCTCCAGCTAGAGTGGGGCTGGACATGGGCTGCCTGTGGAAAGGATGGGATGCAGAAGGAAACATGCTGTTAAGTTTTTCTTCTCAGCAGGTTCCTGTTGGCTTTTTTTTTTCCCCAAAACAAAAAACAAAAACAACAACAAAAAAAAATCCCAAATTATGGTTAGGGTTAATTTACCTAGTATGGCACTCGCTATGTTACACAGATCATTTTCACCAATCACTCCCTGTTCTTTCTCTGTTTTCTCTGCTTTTACATTCAAGCAGCATTTCTCAGCCTGTCAGAAATGCAACAGAAACACCGAGCATCTCTTCCTATCCATCACCCAGTCCCTCCACAACTTAGAGCACAGCTTTTATCCTTACACGTGAACATTGTCTTGAGGCACAGTTAGAAAAGATGATCCAATTCCTTTTTGCTACCAGGCAGAGGAGTCCTGCCATCTCCAGCATTCACTCATCTGACCATTTGCTATCCTGATTTATCCTTCCAAATCAACTGAAACCTAGCCAATTTTACACCCACCGACCTGTGCTTGCTGAGATGGCAAAGGGAAGCACACTGCTGCTGCAGAGGGGCTGAAGTGGCCCAGCATCCCTCTCCGTGCTCTCCAGCTGCAAGGATCACTTCCAACGTGGGGGAATGGCAAATAGCAGGAATAAGTGGCCTGAAATGTAGCACTGTTTCTACAGACACTGCTATTGAGTATTTTTCGATGAGGGATTGAGCAAAACCCATCTGTGCAAACCTACAGTGAAGAAAAAGGATTGCATTGTGCAGCAGCTTGAGGAGCACAGGACAAGTTCAGGTGCTACAGACTGCGCCCAACTGAGCTAATGCCAATCAGTTAATGTAAAACAAACTAACAAAGGAACACACAACAACCTTAGGGGCACAGAAAGTAACTGAACTTCACAGTTACTTTCACTGTTGATGTCCAAAAGGTAATTGCAGACTAAACTACAAATAAGCATGTTAAGGATGAGCCAGTGTTCAAAGACAGATTATATTTAAGCAACGAATTCAGACTTTCTTTTTCATCTTGAAATATCTGTTTCCACAGGGAAAAAAAAAAAATACTTGGACTCAGAGTAAAAGTTTTTGGTAAACTACAAAAGCAATTCTATCCTCATCTGAAGTCAAATCAACTGTTCACCTTAAGACACATCTTCACTGTGAAAAACAAACAAAAAAACAAAACAACAAAAAAAACACGTGGTCTCAATTCATTCTCAGCAAGAACACAACTGAGGACAAGCATTTTGTGGCATTCAGATCTGCTAACACATCAGACTAGTGGAACTGCTAGCTCTGTACATTGAAAACAAACCCTCAAAAATAACTATCTGAGGCATAATATTTTTTACATATCTGCAAGATACTTAGTGTCACAATAGCTGACAGTAAGTATTTTGACAAACTGGCTGTCAACACCTTTTCAAAGTTCCTTTGAAACCTAAGCCCCAAGAATATCAAACCCACCACAAACAGCTTGTCTCTGTGTTCATGGGGAGAAACTAACTGAAGCAAAAATTTTAATTGTGCCAAGAACTGGGAACAAATTGTTTGAACCCTAGATAGCAATATTTTTTTTCTGAACAACAAAATTAGAAATCATAAATGAAAAGAACATTAGTACATATTTTCAAATACATTTAGGGAATCCAGTGCTTAATGCCTAAATTTCCAGGGTTTGATAAGGATATCTTTAAAAGCACACCTGAGATGGAAGTAGAGGAAGAGTGTGAAATTTTGTAGATTATAGAATGAGAGGGACCACATAACAGAGCCATATTTCTCACGTCTGTTACAAATTCAGTGTGATTTACCTTTGATGTGCACTATATCACAGCACAGACCACTCTCTCCATTTTGGTGGATGTAATAAAAATACAAGATTTTCTTTGTATAGCTCTGCTCTCCCTAACTTATGACTGCCCCAGCAGAATGAGGAACGATGCTGATGAACATAAGCAGACAAAAACAAGTTAGAAAAAGTCAGAGAAAGAGAAAAATATCAAAAAGCACAATCAAGCGTAGGACCAGATCCATTGACACTGCTTTCCTTGCAAAATTGCTTTTGGTTTTCCAAAGACATCAGGGAATATAAATCATGTTGTTTTTTTTTTTTTTTTTTTATAAAAAGTTTCTTAGTTAACAGGCTGTTAATTTAGTTGCTTGCAGAAAGGATGTGCTATTTTACCTGTGCTTCTGTATCTAGAAAAAAGACAGAAAAATGACACACCGATTGGGAATTTTTCAGGAGTTCAAGGCTTCACACTCTGAAAAACTTTGAAAACATTTTCCAGAAGATAACAGACAGTTTGGGAAAATTATTTTCTTGGAGACGATCTAGGTACCCCAAAAGCTTCTCTCAGAGGTTTAAAGAAAGGAGGAAGGAGAACTGTTTAAACCTGCACAAATAACGGGAATAAACAATAGCACAATGCAAATGTGTAATCAAAAGATTTAAAAAATAAAATAAAAATAAAGTAGGTAAACTAAGGTATCTGTTGTAAATCGAAGATATTAACTAGCATTAGCTAGTATTTAGATTTTTATGTCAGCTTTTTCTAAGTTGTCTTGTTTTAGCTTTTCTCTTAACAGATTTTTGCCTCATTTCACTAACATGAAAATGGAAGCATCCTTCAGGAAAACTGCAAATTGTCCTGATAAATATTAATTTCCACCTTTTTCTTTAAACCAAAAAAAAAAAAAGAAAGAAAGGTGCTTGTTTGAGGTATTATGAGTAGTAGCTATGTGTGTTAAATCTCCCATTCTTTGCACCAGCTCCTTTTTTAAAAAAAAATAGATTGGCCAATCAGAAGTGCCTAGACCGACGCTGTCTCCCTCGGCTAATCCAAGGCCAGTAGAGGGATAATTTGATTAAACTGAGACCCTAATTTATTTAGCTTTAGTTCTGGATCAACCTCTTCTTAATAGAGTGCTGTCGTCTCCAATTGTTTGATGAAAATTAAAGTGACATAAATACCATGGGACTTTTTCAATCTGATTAGTCAGCTAACTTGCATCAATACTACCCCAGCCATCAGGCGCTGGCGTCCTTCCTTTCACCAGCCTCACTAACAACTGACAAGTTCTCCTTGAAGAACGGGCACCCACGCTGCCACTCAGACCCCCACACTTAACCCATCATCCGTCCTCAATGGCTCTTGTTTGACAAGGTGCCCACACCTTTCTCCATTGCTGTTCATCAGACAAAGCTAAATATTGTTTTATTAGCAATCAATAGCCTGTTAATCCCAAACGATTTCGCAAATCCACTGAGCTCTCAAGCTGATTATAAACGTTTGGTTTTTTTTTTTTCAAGCTGCTAAATTTCAGATGGATTTTCCCCTCTCCTCCTGACCCTCCCGCTCCGATATGGGACATTGTAGCTGGCAAGCAAACCCACAAAAGCAAAAGGGGTCTGTTGTCTTTAACTGGACGCTTACAAATGTCAGAGTTTTGCAGTTTAAACCTAACCAAACCTGTGCCACCAAGCCCTCAGCATCCTTACTAGCTTCTCCACTTCCCTTCTATCAGTTTGAAACTTATGAGTAAGAAAGCTTCCGAGCCTTCCTTTTTATTTTATGGCAAGATGGCAAATTTTTGCTCAGCCTGTGGGCTGACAAATAAAGAGCGAGAAAGACAAAAGTCAGCTTCTTTGATTTGCAATACAGAAAATGCTAATAAAGCTACCCGTTGCACCACAGGATGATGTACCAGTCACGGCCAAAACACTTGGGCAGGCCTGGTACACTCTCAGGTTCCTTTTGTTTGTGTATTGGGTCATGGATGATATCTACTTTGAGGCACACGGGGACCAGCATCACAAACACACTTCCTCTAGGGTTTAGGAATCTTCGCTTATGCCTACTGTTTGCCTACCTTTACCCTAGAGATGCTACTCGTGCTAGCTAGCTGGTACCACAACGATGGTCCATCTGGGTTATCTGCTGGTTCTGTAGGATATGCTTCCTCTGTGATAAGGGGAAAAGAGGGACTGTTGTGAGGTAACACCTCAGCAATGACTGCACATACCCTGCCCAAAACACATCTTGAAATAGCTGGTCTTTACTCTTCAGTAGGAGAAACTTAACTAGTAACAGGGTAGTCTCCTCCTTGTTGGCACCGAGAGATTTAACTAAAAACTAAAATCGACTAAACACATCTCACGCTCACTGTGCAGCCACACACACTGCATATACCCAAACATACATTACATGCCCAAATTTTGAATGAAGTAAAAGAAAAGTTATATCCTCTGGGGTATCTACTGAAACAAAAACAGGTTTTCTGTTTTATCAGCCTTGACAACCAAGTGCCAGTTCTGAAATGGATTATCAAAGTAATATTTTGGAGGCAAAGTTTCTAATTGGTAACTTCCAAAAGTGCTCCTCCATATCCAGGCACAATAAATGTGAATGCTTCTGCTCAGAGCATAATGTTAAAAGAGCTCCAGAGTAGACTGCGTAATATCTGTTTTAAATGGCTCTTTCATATAAGCTCAGGTCTTTCAAGGACTTATCTCACACTTTGTCCAATATTTTTTGTTGCTTTTTTGTTTTGAGAAGTATCTATCCTATCAAAGCTATCCATCAAAAGACCAGAACATGCTGACAAAAAAAATACACCTACTCGTTATTTTCTAAAAGTTTGACATTTTAAATCTCAGGCACTTTGACCAGAACATGCAAGGTTTTGTCAAGCCAAAGAAAGCAGAGGGTGTTTTCTGTTTCCACTCTCTTTTAGCTACTGTGTATGACCCTGGTCTGTTTGCCAGAGGCAAAAATGGGCTTAAAGGGTTGAAGAATGTTTTTCAGTTTTGCATTCTTCACAACAAGGATTAGCAAGAAAGACTTTTAACACTAATAGTCACCTTACTACAGTACTTCATGTAGTTTAAAATCCTTCTCAAAAAGCTGCATTTCTAAGGGTAGCTTTAGAAAATTATTGCCAATTCAAGATTTGAACATCTTTGTACTGCTTTTGCATTCTGGGATACAACAATCAGCATTTTGTGCGAGCTCTTCCAGGCCTTCAGTGCATTCTCAAGCTGGCTACTCTGCATAGCAATGATCATGTTCTTTTTTTAAAAAATTACAATTAAATTTGCAAATGTTCTGCTGTGCAATAGCATGCACTGTTTGAAACCTAGAGGAAGGGTTAGCTGCTTTTTATAAAATTATTTTTATCTATTAATTTGTTAAAATATTTTTTTCCTTTCACCTAATTACTCTGTAAGAAGTATTAAACATTTGGAAACAAAAAGAATAAGCCTGAAAGGATTTTCCTTTACAGCAAAGTAAGAAACCCATCATCCTATCATCCAGAAGTGATCAGTATCAGCAATTAGAAAGAGCTCCTTTGCTGCACTGTGAGGTCTGGATATGTCCCACGTGCAGCAGTTTATACAAGCAAACTCAGGTGTAAGAAGTCCATCCAGAGCAGCACAAGACTCTACTCTCCCCAATTTACTCTAACACACCAGCAACAGACAGCTGTTCAATTCTTGCTCCAAATGCTTCACCTAAAAAATCATCAGGGTTTTGCATTAAAGGCAATGTTTTCTACAGAAAATAAAAATAACATTTGTGTGAATTTTCTAATGAAAACAGAAGTTGTTAAGTCTGCAAGTACTGACTGTACGTCAAGCCTGAAGTGGCTGCATCTACCAAAGCATTTTGTTTTGAGCTGGAAACCTGCCCTGTGGCTTTGAAGTGAATTCCTGCAACTCCCACTTGTGGTTTGTTGTTTGGATCTGTAGCCCGCTTGGTGGACACAGAGAAGATGCTAAAACACAGTGGCCACCCCAGGTGCACAGCAAATACCTTCCAACAGCAGAAACACCACCAAAATATTGTTCAGACAGCTTCAAACCATAAATGTGGTGCACACAGAGAATCCAGGGAACCACAGTGAATCTGAGCTGGTGTAAAAACCTCTTAAATTTTGTGTGCTGTAGGTCTATGACCTTCCGCTTCTCACTTCTGTTTATTCATCCGCCCCTAACAAGTTTCTTACAAATTTATATGCAACACTTTTTCCTGTGAGACTGAGCAGCACTATTACTCAAGAGTTCTTCCCAAAAAGAATAATCCGTGTCAATCATTGTAAATTGTCACAATTTAGAATAATTCCCGCAGCGTTTCACTTGGTGCTAGGGGTCACCTGCCTCCACAAACTGAGCCTTAGTGTTCACGGATGCTCATGCCCGGTACAAGTTTAGGTCACCCTCCCTGTTTACTGAACTCTTTGACTGGTAGCCAAGTCATACATCTGGAAGCTACGGCAGATGCTCAGCAGCTGTTGTCCAAGTTGCATGGGCAGGAAGGAGATTTACTGCCTTGCTCGGGCTGCCCAACCCCCTGCTTCATTTGTATGGCGATGCTCAGAGCACAGCGGACAGCGCAGCTACGCAGTTTTCCTGTTAATTCATCAGGCATTTGCCTCTTTTATCCATGGTTTTGGGTAGGTATGACTGGGTTTCCTTAATGGCTGTGTTATTTGTGTGCCAAAGTTCATCCTTCTGAACTTCAAAATCATAGAACTGAGCAACATGATACTTAGAGAAGCTCAAGACTGAATCTGGACCCGGATCCAGGGCAGAACTGCACTGAGCCAGCAGTGAATGCAATTCCCAAGCAGGTACAGCTGGATATATAGTAATTCGATAAAACTAAAATTGAGTTTCAGGGGCTTTAAAAACAGTGTTTTATTTTTCCCTTCAGCTTCCAAGCTGAAGTATCTGACAACAAATAATTCTTTTAATGTTATTTTCACGTATATCCCCTAGAAAAAAAAAAAAGAACTGATTGCAACATGAAAGAGTCTGTCTTGAAAAAAATAGCAGAATGAAAATTGCCACTTTTATGTGACCATTACAGCAAACTGGGTACAAGGCTGTTTAACTACCAATACTTTGCTCTTTTATCCCAAATCTGTGCCCTCTCTCCCCAGCAGCCTGTAGCCCCTTACCAGATTCCTGCGTTCCATCTCCTGCCTCCCTCTCTCGCTGTCTGCTGTCGTTACTTCTGCTTTGCTAGATACAGGTCTCTGTGCTTGCCTTCTGGGAGACCAACTCATTGCAAAGAGAAATTACTGAAATATACAGGCAGAGGAAGCGGGAGGAGAGCCCTGCTCAATATGCAGCTTGAGCTACTTAAAGGAGCAAGGGTGTGACCCTCCAGTGAACCCCCGATTTGTACACAGCACCAGAGGGCACCAGATAACAAGCAACGATTTGCTATATATTGCCATCGATTTTCCCATAACAGCTACTTACTCTTGCAGGCCACTCTGATTCCTTGCAAGTGTGCTACCTGCCTTTTTAAAATGAGGTACCTGCCTTCTGACACCTATCCTCTCAGGACCAGACTGTAAATCTGTTGTAAAGGTCAAGTTTGTGTTGTAAAGCCCTTTTTTTTTAAATGCTCAGAAACACTCCTGTGTGGCTCTGCCCTGAGCTGCAATGGTCCAAGCCATTTGCTTCTGGGCCATTGAATGCAGCCTGGGTGAATGCCACAGGAGTGTTTTGGCTAAACCACGTGGGCTACCAGCTCTGGCAGCGGTAGCCTGGAGGCTGCTTGAGCACCTGCCTTTGCGTTGTACATTTTTGGTTTTCAGAGGTTTCAGCCTTTTCTGCTTTTTGGATATTTCTGAATTTCCCTAACACTGCATTTTGGACCATCATGAGATACAACCAGGCAACTTCACACCAGCAGCTTTCTACCTCTGCACATAGTCAGCGAGGTCTTCGCAATCTGAACAGCCAGAAACCAATCTGGATACCTGAGGTTTTTACACAAGACTTCATTGTAGCCTAAATTTGCTGTCCATAAAAGCAGATCATTCATAACTTCCAAAATAGTTCAGCAAGGAACGCATGCTTGGAAAACAAGGTTTGGAGTTAACACTGCAAGCAGTCAGATCAGACTATTCCCATTTTCTGTATGGTGTGGGTGAAACCGAGAGCAGAATGTGCCCTGAACAGACTAAATGGATTTGGTTATATGTCTTCCTAAGCAGCCAGGTGCAGGAATCGCTGGGCTTTTTTTTTTTTAAGCATTTTTTGTACTAAACTGGACTCCATACCCCAAAAGTGTTTCTTTCCCTAATCGCTTTCCTTCTCAAACACAGTCTTCCTCTGAGGACGCAGGGGGGCAGTGCAGCTCTAATTTGGATTCAAACATCTATTAGACAGATGGTCTGCTTAACATACAGCGAGCTCAGCCCAAATCCGAGGAAAGCTCCCATCCCATTTAAAGGATCATTTCTACTATTTCCCTCTCTGCTGCACACTGCAACCCGCAAGTACTTATACCTTTTCAAATAGAGATGTCTTCCTCAACCTCCACATTTGCACCAAATATATTTAATGCCAAAGGGCAAAAAATAAATAAATAAAAATCAACAAATACTCTTCTTCCCTAAATGCAATCAAGTGCATCTATTGGTGCTACTGGGGACCAAGTCCTGGAAGGTGCTGACAACCCACAATCTCTCTGAAGGCCATCACCACTTGCAAGTGCTCAGACCTCCTGGGTCAGAACCCAAAAGCAAGCTGAGCACGTCCAAAATCGACTTTTTCAACACCCCGAGTAACAGCTCAGCAGGAGCCTTTCACCTGCAGCCAGTCCCGATCAGGAGGTGAGCGGGGAATAAATCGCGTCCTTTTCTCACGCGTCCCTCAGCCTTTTTCAACATCTTAAAACAAACATACAACTCTCATGAGTTACACAGAGGCAGAGCTTCTCAAGAGACTTTAAAACGGCAATGCTAGAGGATGCAAATGTACTGTTCTTTTTGTTTGTTTTTGTTTTTAGAAAAACTCATTGATAATGGAATTAATTGCCTCTAAAAATTCTGCCCACAATTTGATGTCATCTTTACCGAGGAGATAAAAGCTTCTGTTACCAATCACAAAGCCATTACTACGAATAGTAAGCCAAACCAAAAAGGAGAGCATATTTTCACAGGCAGTCTGCTTTCACAGACTTTGTTGCTTACATCAGTGGAGACTTACTTCTCATCGTAATGCTCTCTTCAAGTTTTGCTCGTGTGTCTCACTCTGGAAGTGCCACGTACCAGCGCCGTGCTCATTTGGTGTTTTAGACCTATTATTAGTACATAAACAAGCTGCTGGGCTCAAAGACATCATAAAACAATGAGTCAGGATTACAAGCTGATGTGTAAACTTATTTTAGAAATTTTACTTCAGATAGAAGCAGTAGCTGTATGGTTTGAAAATGTGTGAAATAAGTAAAGGAGATAGCCACTTAAAAAAAAGTGTTGTTTTTTTTTTTTCCTGATAGCTCTTTGAGCTGATTTGTTCTCCATTCTCATGGGCCAGCTAGCAAGTTCTAACTTCCTCTGTAAAATGCATTTCATTGTGTTTAAGTAAGTTTATTCATTTTACAGTGTTCCTTCCAACCAAATACCTTAGAGAAAAGGCATTTTGCAAAGTAAGTACCTAATGCAAACCAAACAAAATAGTCACTGGGTAGTTTGGAGCAATAATTTTTTTTGGTTGTTGTTGTGATTTTTTTAAAGAACATTTTTTTTCCAGCACACTGAGGCAAAGGAAACTACTATTTAGTGTGAACAAAAGTCTGTTGTTAGCAGGATATTGACTTTAACCAGGCTCTGTGGGAAACCCCATCGCTGCATGCAGAACCTGAGGAATGCGGTGTTTTTGAAACCTCCACAGCACTACTCACGGTCTGGATCCTGGCACATACTGCAGCATTGAGAAATGCTTCAAGGCCACAGCACACAGATCCATGAGCGGGGTGGCATTCTACCAGCAGCACCGCAGAGCATGCACAGCGTGCTCTGGCATTACGCAGCATCTCACAGACTCTCTTGCAGCCACATCACCGTAGAAGGGTTTGTGTGTGAAATAATTCTTGTTCAGGAAAAGGTTTTGACTGAATTCTGAAGCTCATCCATTTGTGGTACTTCCTAGGCTTTTTCTGTTTGACCTTTTTCGCGGGTGGTTTTGCTCCTTGGGGTTGTGTATGTTCAGAGAGAAGTTTACAGACATTTTAGAGATGATTAATGATATTTGCAGTTTTATATTATTTTACAGCAGCCAGCTACATTTTATCTTAATATATATTTCTGCATGTACTTCATCTGTATTTCTAATTTCAGCTTACTAACTACTTAGAGTGAAGTGTCCTTGATTCATTGCCAGCCTGAAGCAAGAATTAGATGATCTTTAAGGTCCCTTCTATAATTCTATGATTCTGTGAAGCAGCATTATGATTCTGACAATTAATAAAAATTACAGCAAATAGAAATAAATCAAAGAGTTTCAAGTAGTTACCCAGATCAGGGAGTAAAGGGAAGACACGCTGCTGGAACAGCAGATTATCTTTACAGGCCAGCCTCTGAGAGAACCCCCTGGAGGAGCAAGAGCGTGGAGTTAAGAGCTCTCAGGCACCGTAGGTGCTCAGACTTACACCCAGCTGGGGCCTGAAGCATCCATGTGCTCTGTCCTGGGGTGTAGTGGCCCCACTTAGTGCACATCAGTAGGGGATGCTTCACCTGCAGCACTGGGAACAGTTCAATCATCTACCACAAGGATCCACAGTGTGGAAATGCTGACAGTGGCTCATTTAAGAGACAAACCTACATTCAGCACGGCTGAGAAAGGGACAGTTGTCAGGGAGCCAGGTTTTGGTTTGCAAAATCAAAACTTTAATTCATAGCGTTGCATCTCTACAAAGACACCGTACAGCATGACTGGTGGTGACAAGAATCCTTTTTCTGCTGTTTACAGAAAAAACACAGCTCCCACTGGCTTCAGATGATTTAACCTCTGAGAAACAAGCACTTCATAAGGTTTAAACCAAGATCTCTGTGTTTCTAACAAAAGAGGAGGTTCCCTGCTTCCTTCCAAGCTTCACACATTCCTACCAGACACGCTCCACTAGGAGTGAGAACCTAATTCACCTGAAAACAAAAGCTGCAGAGAATATATCAGCCAGGTTGGGCTCTGCACTACCTCAACATGGGGCTAAAAATGTCCTGGTGCCAGGAAAGGGGAAGAGGGGGGGACAGTGCTGCTAAGGGTGGGCAGGGGAGCACCGAACTGCTTTTACAAGCAGCATCTCAGATTGGCTGCTGTAACCCTGAGACCAGTTTCTCATCAAGTCCTGATCCACAAATACAATTATTTGGAAAATATCAAGGTAATAATACAGCATATTTACCTTCTCCTGAACATATATTGTTCCAAAAAAATACAGAAAGAAATAGCTAAAGGTCAAGTGGTAAAAGAAAAATCACAGCAACATCAAGAACTTTAAAACAAAACAAAAAAATAAACTGAGAAGATGCAGTTATGCAGGTCAAAAATATTATCTGAAGAAACAACCAAAGAACTTTTATGGAACCTACGGCTTTGGAAGTCAGCTTCACTAGTATAAAAACACAGAGCAGCTCCCCCAGCCTTCCCTTTTGCAACCGGTTTGTAATGTGCAAATTGAACAAAATAAAACAGTCACTGGAAAATTATAAACAACTTTAAAAAAAGGGAAGGAACCACGATATATTAGTAGTTTGAAATAACATAATTTCTCAGTAGGAAGCTATAATTCCTTTGAATTTTGACTAAAGCCATATTGGTAGAATAAAATTAAGCTACAATATACAAAGACTTTTTGCAAAAGGCATACACCAAAGCATCTGAAATTCAGCTCGCTCTATCATATTTTATTAGAAAATTAAGTTTTCATGTTTTTAGAGCAAATAGTTGATGTTTCTGAGCTTTTCTTCACAGACAGCAAGCACAACATTTTGTTAAAAAATAAAAATAAAAAAATCCAACTCATGCAGATTCTTCATTAACATTCACTTTAGTTGCTATTAGCTATTAAAGGATTTTTTTTTCCTTCCATATTTATATAGTTGACTGTGGGGAGAAAATGTTTTAACTTATTTAGTTGTTTTTGGAAAACTTTAAAGATGGCAGGGTGGCAGAACTATATTTCAGGCTAGATCATCATTCCTAAGTAGCTTCTTTTAACCTTCAACATACTTTTACTGCAACTTTTATTTTTCCCCTTTTGGTAGAGAAAGACCCACTTATTTGGGGAATTAAATAGCCAAAGTTTTCATGATGATGTAACGAGCAACAAGCTATTTGAAGTAATTGATCCAAGTATGTTGCTGAGCTGTATAAAACATTCAAAAAATAAGAGTACTAAGCTCCAGAAAACTATGAGAGCTTTTACAGAGGCTACATTGACTCAAACTTTTTTTTTTAGCTTCTTGTCATTCTGTTACATTAATCATAATAATATTTGTAATTGTTAATCAAACTTGGAGAAAGAGCTATTGCTTTTCATTTTTTTAATGAAATGTGAAAAGTAATCTTTCATTCCTCCCCTATTGTACTGGCCTACTTTTTCTTTCATTCATAATCTTTGTGAAATCACTCCTGATACATAGGAACATCTCAGGAAAGAACAAGGAAAAAAAATAAAGAAAAAGGAAATAAAGCATGGAGACTTTCAAAAAATATGCAAGATATTATTCAAAATGACAGGACTGTATTTTCTTTTGCTATTTCAGGCAAAACGTTCCTGAAACAGCCATGCCCTCCCACCATCTTCAGGAAGCTGGTTGGACAACTGTGAAGGTTAGCAAATAATAAATGTCAAGAATATTGAAGTAATGAGATCATTGCCTGGCAGACAAAGTGTTTTGAAGACTGAAATCCAAGATACATATAATACCGTGCAGCCAGTGGTTACGGCCAAGATAAAGGGATGGCCATACAGAAATATATTTGAAATCCTATAATCCATTTGTCCATAACTATTTCCAGTCATCAGAACTGAGAGCAAACAAACAAAGCGACGTGACCTTCGCAAAAAAGATAAAGTGAACTGCAAACAAATCTAGAATTCCCTCTCCCTCATCAACATGCTCGAAATGCCCTCTGAAGCCCGCTCGGGAGAGGAGCGGCGAGCACAGCCAGAAAGCCAGCCCTGCACAAACACCCTTGTGACCCACGCGCTCAGCAGCGGGATGAAAGAAAGTGCCATATCAATTTCATTTCCATTCATCATTGTTAAGCTTCAGTTTAAGAAAGTTTCATTGCCCATAAATACTCAAATCATAAGCAGCTGCACATGATATCATTTGGAGCGCGGTTGCATAACGCGTATTTCCCCCGAGCTTTGTCCTTAAGCTGCAGCCTGACAGGCATCAGCCAGAGCCAGCCTGCTCTCGAAAAAAAAGCCTGCGCAGCGTTTTTACATTTAGCAGCTGAACCAAACTTCACAAAAGCAGCCGAAAAGAATTGGTAAAAGGTCGGGATAGATTGACTGTTTCCAAATTGGAATACTAATGATGATCTTTAATGAAGCCTGACAGTACAATCTGTTTCTTATTGTTCCCTAAGTGCTGGCTACTGATCATATTCACTGGCTTTAGGTGACGGGGACAGACAGGGACAAATGGGCCCCACTGGTGAGCAGGACTGGGCACAGCTGATCTTTCAACATGGATTAAATTAATTAAAATGATTCTCACATCAGAAGAATCAATCTTTTTATGTTATCATCATAGTGGTTATTAATTTTGAATGATGTCTAATTGGTGCCACTGCTGTTTGGGTCAGCTGGCTCGGTAATCTTCTTAGAAAGCAGGAGAGAATACATAATTTTAGCTCCTCTGGCAGGGAGCAGGGGAGCTGCAGGAGGAAAAAAAAATCACCAAACTGTTTAAATACCCCTAATAGTGTGGAAGAACAACAGAGAAAGCAGACAAAATACCTGCAAGACCCAAACGGTGGAAACTCACCTGGCTTTATTAATTCCACTGCTCTTAATAGACTGCAAAATTAACACCTAGCCACCACCACTCTCTCACGGTGGCCTCAAAGAAATGTTTTCTTATAGCATTGACAAGAAGCACAACTGGAAATGCTCCCTTTCATTTTCTGGGCAAGGACAGTATGCTCAGTGCTGCACTGGACTCACACAGGCACCAGCAAACAGTGTGGTGTGCTCAGGCTGCAGACAGTCAGTACCTGGCCCAACCATTGCAGGGTTTGGTCCCACCTTAACCAAGGATGTCTCTGATTTCTTTGCACAACCAGTCTTTTGAAACCAGTGACTATGATGAGACTAGGACCAGGAATATGTGATCTCCTACATAATTTTTCAAGGTACTTAAGTACTTGAAAACATCAGTGGGAGGTCAGAAGAAAATACAGAAGGACCTGGGTGTTGAACAGGGTTACCCATCTGCACAGCTTTGAAGTTTGGGCTGGATGTGTCGTCTCCACAGCTCTGTGCTCAAACAACTATAAATGCCTAAATTCATCCCTGCACGTGGGCATAGAGCTTATTGCTTGTTGTCTTGATTGAAATAACGGAGCGAGAGAGAAGGCCAAGTTCTGCGCCTTATACCAGCAAACAGACATTCTAACAAGGTCAGAGCACAATGCCGGACAGCATTGGTAAGGCACGTAGTTTTTCCTCTTGTCACTTTTGGAACATTAATATATGACTAGCACCATGAATCATCTAAAGGAAAGTTAAACCTAGGATGACATTCATACTAGTTAACACCCTGGAGACTTGTGCTGAAGCAATATCTAAACCTCCCTCAGCTGCAAAGTGACATAATTCTTACTTTTCATTAGTTTGTGTTCTGGACATACAAAATTGTTTGTGTCTTGCCTATTTGTCATCACAAATATACAGCAGAAATAGCTTTACTTGAAGGAACAACCAAAGAACAATTCATCTGGGATGGCATCTGTTTTGTCAGTGGAGCAGATACTTTGATGATACATATCCAAATAATCTAAGCAAACATTAATGCTGGCAGAGGATGCATGTTAGCTCTC
Source organism: Anas acuta (assembly GCF_963932015.1). NCBI lineage: Eukaryota > Metazoa > Chordata > Aves > Anseriformes > Anatidae > Anas > Anas acuta. The sequence continues at coordinate 54,498,929 of NC_088983.1, read as the reverse complement.
TTCTCCCTGACAACAGGAGGCGTTGTGCTCTCTACAAATCCACTTTCAGCTCACCTTTCTCCAACCACACTCTCCAGCTCGACAACTGTCTTAGGAGAAGTAAACCAACTGCCATACAAATAAAGGCCTGCAACCATGACTTTCCCTAGAGTGAGGTCTTCAATAGCCTGCAAACACACTGCTCCTGGGGCACTGCTTCAATTATATTTCTTTGGAAAGTCTCATGTCTTCACTATGCCAGTTCAGCTCTAACCCCGCTAGCTAGGGGAGGTAGCAGAGGACAGTGGGGAAGCAGGGGCAGCACATCTATGTGAGCAACTCGCCCTGCAAACCCTCTGCAGTCAGCCTACCTCCAGTGCTCCTGTCTCAGAGCAAGGAACACCTTCCTGGAGAATTCCTCCTTCCAGATGCTCCTCACGACAACGTGAGAGCCACTTGAGATGGCCTCTTCTAGCCTTAGCTACATTAAATGACTCTGCTTAACCTGTCTGCTGATCTTGTCAAGCTATACTATAGGTCACAACTCCCTTCACATCATCTTCATAACTCAGGGGGTAAAAAGAGATTTTAAAATATTTTAACTACTAGTGCTCTAGATGACCATTCTTCAGCAATAAGAAAGCAAGACAAACCTCAACCAAGTTCCAGATCATAATAACAGAAAAAAATAAAACGTTTTTATATGGTAGAGTCCAAGTTTGGGGAGCTGGGAGATCCAGGTCCTACTTCATAGATTGAAAGAATTAACACTTAATAGATGAAGTTTCTTTTTATCTTTGCTCTACACACATTCCCACTAATTCTTCTGCTGTGTTTGCGAAGTTGGGGCACACTGTTCTCATTCAACTCTGTTAGTAACTGTTTAGACAAGGAGTAAGTTACACACTATAAAAGCCAACCTATTGTATCTGGTGCCAGCACTGCTTTTCTATATATACGACATGGGCTAAGCTGTATCTCTATCTTTATCTTTGTTTCTTTGTCTGAATGTCCATTTCTACTAAGGATTTTTAAGAAACTAAAGCTAAATATTATTACTAGTTTCAAAATTCCTCTAAGTATGAAAATATGATAAGCAAGCACATTAAGGGACCCATTTAACTATGAATTCAGCAATATAACATACAGGCATGCTTGAGAACTATCTAGCTTTAGTTGTTGTCCCAAGACATCTAAATGTAACACTTTCTTTTCTTCCTCACAAACATGATGCTTTGAAGCATGATCCCTGCAGAGGGATCTGGATAGGTTGGAGAGCTGGGCGATCGCCAACCGCATGAAGTTCAATAAGAGCAAGTGCCGGGTCCTGCACCTGGGACGGGGAAACCCTGGCTGCACGTACAGACTGGGCGATGAGACGCTGGAGAGCAGCCTAGAAGAGAGGGATCTGGGGGTCGTGGTAGACAGCAAGTTGAATACGAGCCGGCAGTGTGCCCTGGCAGCCAGGAGGGCCAACTGTGTCCTGGGGTGCATCAAGCACGGCATCGCTAGTAGGTCGAGGGAGGTGATTGTCCCGCTCTACTCTGCGCTGGTGCGGCCTCACCTCAAGTACTGTGTGCAGTTCTGGGCACCACAGTATAAAAAGGACATGAAACTGTTGGAGAGTGTCCAGAGGAGGGCTACGAAGATGGTGAAAGGCCTGGAGGGGAAGACATACGAGGAACGGCTGAGGGCACTGGGCCTGTTCAGCCTGGAGAAGAGGAGGCTGAGGGGAGACCTCATCGCAGTCTACAACTTCCTCGTGAGGGGGTGTCGAGAGGCAGGAGACCTTTTCTCCATTAACACCAGCGACAGGACCCGCGGGAACGGGGTTAAGCTGAGGCAGGGGAAGTTTAAGCTTGACTCAGGAGGGGGTTCTTCACAGAGAGGGTGGTTGCACACTGGAACAGGCTCCCCAGGGAAGTGGTCACTGCACCGAGCCTGACTGAATTTAAGAAGAGATTGGACTGTGCACTTAGTCACATGGTCTGAACTTGGGTAGACCTGTGCGGTGTCAAGAGCTGGACTTGATGATCCTTAAGGGTCCCTTCCAACTCAGGATATTCTATGATTCTATGATTCTAAGTCTCAGTTGTCTTGTACCTAAAAGCAAGCAGTAGCATGGCTGGTGTCTGTCTCCTTAAATCAAAGTAGCGACTTAGCACAAAGTGGAATGAACACAGGAGTCCCTAACACAACAGCAGCAGTACTGCTGTAAACATTTTACTCGACTCCAGAATGCTCACCCTTACACATACACAAGGTTTTAGTCCTGAGAACTTTGCTACTACTTCAAAGCTGTACAAGTACCCGTCATTTCATCCCTAAACCCTGCCCCATACCACTGCGCACATTTACATAGCCAGTAAAGAAGGCAGCCATGCTGTCTGTAATGGCCAACCTCTTTGAGAGCCAGAAGATCAGGACCACAAGATCAGAAGAGAAACCTTGCAACCCAGACCAGAAAGGAGATCCAACAGCTGAATTAACTGGCTAAACGATGCAAGTATTTTCTGGCCACCCACTTTACAGACTCTTCTTCAAAACAGGACAATATGACCTGGACAAATTTTATTACTTCAGGATTCCCCCAGTTTATCTCCAATCCTGTATGAGATACTGCTTCAAACACTGCAGGACCAGAAGCCTCCAACAAGCTTTTTCTTTTGACTAACATCTGACTGTAAATTTATTCTTGCTTTACAAACTCAGCATCTCATCGATGCATAACTACATCAAAGGAAAGCAACATGGGAAAAGAGAACTCGTGTACACTGAAAACAGAGCTTAAACAGAGCCAGGCTAAACTATTTGCAGAGAAAGCTCTCCTGTCCTCTAGTGACCACGATTTCCACACAAGCTATTTGGATCCTGTCAGATTTTTGTAAAGAAAACTCAGCTCCTAATGGTGGTTTTTAGTTTATGTGGTGACAGGCTTTCTGGAATTCCACATCTCTACGTCCTTTTTGTTCCCCTAAATACTTTCCCTGCAGGAAAATGCACTGATTCCAAACAACTATAATGGCTAAGTCCTCTAGCAAATGTCTTAAGTACCTGATTTTGAATAACACCTTGTCTGAGGAATTGGTCAGTTGTTAACCTTTAACCCTATGTACTGCCATGCAGGAGGAATCCGCTTAAAATTCTCCCTGCAAAGATACACAAGAAGTAGCATTAAGGCTATTTGACCTCAGGATTTTCTGAAGGTAACTTTTGCGTGCAACTTTCTCACATCTTTTTTCCAACTGCAAACAATGCTTTGAACAACTTTTATGGTCCTTTTTTCTTTTTCAATTTTTTTTTTTTTGGTGTTCCCATTTAGCAGTGAAAAACAATAAGTCTTAAAAATTAAAAAAAAAAAAGGAAAGAAAAAAAAAGAAACAAGTTACTAATAATTTAGAATTGAGAAGTGCCTAAGAAGCTGTATTGACTTTCCCTGGGACAGGGAACAAACTTTATCTGACAACTCATCTTTCAGATAATAGAGTCAGTTCATGGGGAAAGGTGCAAAGTTAGGTATAGTCCTGATTCAGGCATGCAGCAAAACGCAACCCATATAGCATGGACAGATGCCATTACGTTTTTATGTAACGCAAACCAAATATCTAGAACAAACAAACAGAATGTCACTGCTGCAGGCAGATAAGGCAATTTTAAAAAAAGAAAAGGTATTTATAGCTCTACCACACCGTATTAAATTCTCTCTTAATAAGAAAAAGAGTCCGACACGAGTTATCTTGTGCCTGGGTTGCGATAGTGAAGCTGCTGAAAGGAGCTGTGAGACCTCTACATATGATGCAGAGTTACAGCTTTGCTCTGGCACTTCATATTAGAAGATACCATCAGTATATTTTGGTCTCACCTTCTCTTTAACTGCATTTCCAACCACTCTGTTGAATGCATGAGTGAAATTGTGCCCCTGCTGAACTTACTGGAAGTTTTGCTGTTGACTTCAGTGGAGCTAGGAAGTCATCAGTCAGGTGGAGAATTCCCTTTGCAAATAGAAATAATGCGGTGATAAATAGACACCAACAGCTACTGAACCCTGGAAACAAATACAGCATTCACCTACCCCTAACTCGTACTGGCAAAAAATATTATGTTGAGGGTGACCAAGACGAGAACTGTTATCTAAAGCAAAAGTCAAAAAGACAAGCTGAAAAAAGCATTTTCCTGCTATCTCAAAGAGGTTGCTGTATACGCTAAGACTGCTGTGAACCCTGGCACTACCATTGTGCTGTTTCTGTCTTAGAGCCCAAGATGTAGAGCTCAAAAGGCGTTTGCAATTGCACAATTTGTGCAGAATTTGTGAAGCAGCAGTATCACCAGTCCTACGGTGACACCGTAGCAGTAAATCGAGAACACTTGCCATTCGAAGGGTTCACTTCCCCAAGACAAATGAACGTTACCGGGCAAACTGAACCACTGCTTGGCTGACGGGAGTCCCTGAACAGAAGCTGAAGTACACACATCCCTTCTCCTCCAGTCTCTTAAAAATTACTCCTCTGGCATGCAAAGCTGACTGGTACCAGTACTGACTTTATTTGCAAATTATGACCACTAATTTATTTAGCACAAGCAATCACTGTCTGTTGAGTCAAGAAGATGATCTGAGGAACCTGGCTGTGGAGGAAGCCTGAAGGGCTGCTTTGCACCATGTACGCAACACCTTTATTGTGGACCTCAGCACTCCTAGAAACAAGTATTTTGCTCCTGCTTATAGCAACTATTACCAATTTCACAGGATTGTCAATGCTTATCAGTAAAGTTTCCACAATACCTCTGGTCTGATCTGTCAAAGCACAAGTAGGCTTTTTTCTGCCATGCCTTCTGCATTCCTTCAACTCCATTGCATTTCACAAGTTCAGCATCTTTCACCATCTACGCTCTCAAGTAAAACAGAGTTAGCAACATTCAGAGAGAGAGTTGTGCCACTGAAATACCCATTACAAGAAAAATATCCTTTTCTAAAGACCTCTTTAATCTTTCTGGTGATTCATGTCCTTTGTGAACAGTCAAGGACGCTGGATACTGGATTCTGAATAGGTCTGAACTAGATAAGCTTTCCTCATCCTCTCTGTATCCCAAGCAATAACGCAGATATAGAAGCATAATGATAAATAGACCACCATGCCTTGATCACCCACAAACAGCACAGGAACACTCTGCTGGCTGCACTGGCAGGACTCCCCTGGGCTGGAAGCTATGGGAGACTCCTTGTTGTGCTTCCTCTGTATTTAGGAGTGTGCGTGCAAGCACAGGAACCTACCACACTTGTATATCCTCAGCAGCCTGCTGAGGGGATCTTTTCTTAGTCAGTCATTACTGCTTACAGGTTAGGAGATCAAGACGACTCCAATAAATGCCATATAAGCAGACAAGCCAGCCTCATTTATTCAAAACCCTTGGCTTCTCTGCAGATGGATCTATATTTTTGCATTTTGGACAAATGACAATCTGCTTGATTTTCAAATGTCTTAATGTGGAAAGGGACACAAAGGGTTCAGATGCAGAACTTTCTTCTAAAGATATACATTTAGGTAGGGGCAGTCAGAACAAACAGATGAACAGCAGCTATGTATGCATTAAATCTAAGAGGCTTTGAGTATTTACATTTGTGGGCCCACTTTTGAACACTTTACCCTTTAAACCTTTGTCTCAGGCTCCCCACGTATAATGACAACAATTCCAGCTCAGAAGTTGTGAAGATGAACTCAAAGCTTTTAACTCACTTAAGGCTACCTGAATATCCAGCTTCTCTGAGGACAGCTCAACAGCCTATTGAGGTCCCTGAGTTTTAAGCAATATTTCAATTAAGCAAAAATTAATTGGAGACGCTATTGTAATCAAAACAAAGCCCCAGAGCATCACATCTTTTTGACAAAATCCTCAAATACACTTGAAACAACTTACTTTTAAATCCATCTTTCCCTCTGATGAATGGAGAAGACAAAAGTTACCATTCATCAGGCATCTTCTATTTATCTAACTTCATCACTCTCTAAATGACGCATTTGTGGATTTCTACTATAGTCTGGGTCTCCCATGCTTGGACACAGCTGTGGTTCTACATCTCATCGTTCACTAAGAAGAAATCTTTGAAATTATGTTTTAATCCTATCTTAATTTCTACTGCAGAGTTGTACAAAAGTCCTTTGAACAAATACTGAAAACCGCTATAGACTTGGCATCGTATATTTACATGTATGACATATTTGCTGTTTCTGAATTGAGTATCCTTAAGAGAGTTTCAGACAGACAAATAGCAGGGTTATCAGCCAACAAATTGTGCACATCACGTGCTGTGCTAAGCCGATACGGTACTGATGTCACTCTGCTTTAGGCATAGCACCCACAATGGAAAATTTTGCCAAGACTGATACGGACAGTAAATGAACTGCAAAGCACAATTCCTTGTACAGTGAAGGATCTTTTTAAAGAAAAGCTACAGAATAAGAAACATGAAAAAGCAGAATGTTGCAGTGAACCACTGAAGCAGCCAAAACCCCAGATTGCTCATCCCTAGAAGTGGTGTATTTTGTTCTCACCGTATACTTTGAGGCTGCTTGCTGGTTCACAGAAGACAGTTGGCTAGCTATGTCCAAGGGAAAATATAGGTTAACCACATTGCTGCGCTCTACATTTTATTCAAAAGTATGCGAGCAGCCCATATAAATGTTAAGCAGTTGTTAATTAAACTCCCCCTTTGCTCTCCCACAGCAATTTCCCAGGCAGTCAGGGTGGAGGAGCAATCCCCGTTTCAGCCAGGGGTTGCTGCGTATGGCTCAACCCCAAACCAACAGGATTTATTAACTTCATATCTGGCGGCAAGGAGTTCGTGTGGGACCCACCGCAGCACTAATAGATCTCCTGCTGGGCCACAAACACCGCTACAAATAGCAGGGCTGCGAGCGCAATCACAGCGTGAATGGCCCTAAATTAGCCAGCGCCTAATAACCAGTTTACCAACACCTGTATTAGTACTGTATCACTGTGGGGAGGGCTGCTGTCAGACAAGCCGTAATCCCATAAGCTCGTCATTTGCATATCCCTCATTAGCTGATTAAAACCTGAAGGAGGCAGGTTTTTGCAGCCGGTGGGTCCATTCCAACGCTCCGTCTGCCTGGGTGGCTCGATAATGAAGCCACGTTGGTGAATGTGAGGTTTATATGTATGGAAGGGATTAAGAGCATTAGAGTTTGTGTGAACCGATGTTGCCATATTCTCTCTACTGGATCACAGTAATTGGATGGGAGGAGCGAGAGTGGATCCATTAGTTTTGTCTGTTTGCCCAGGAGCTGGGTGCTAGAGATTCAATTTTGCTTCCTTTTGCTCCTTTGCCTTTGTGAAGCATGTCTGCTTTGTCTCGGCGAGCCCTTAGCACCTCTGTACACTACCCGCACTAAGGCGATTCAGCCACAAAGAAGAAACCTCGGAGACAGGCAGCATAAAATGCAGCTCGGACTCAAGTACTACTTGAGGGCAGCACAATCCTGCCTAGCCCAATCCTGGGAGAGAAAGCAAGAGATAATTGGAATCTATAAACACCTCTGGAGCCTTTTTATTATTTTATTAGTTCTCCACATTTGGGCTTAACAAACCTCATCATCAAAGAGACCCTGAGCTCCTTACAAGCAAACTGAATGGCTTTAAATTTCACTGACTTAAGGAGCAATTGTTGAGAGTATTTGCCGGGCTTGCATAATTCCGATGCAAAAAAAAGGAAAAAAAATCCATTTCCTACATTATTTGTACAGCTGGAGTAATCACTCCGTGTGACAGATGATGATAAAAAAATCACAACAAGATTGTCTCTCCCATACTGCCAACAATGCACCTTCAGCAACAGCAATGAGAAAACAGGCTAAGCAGTTCAGAAAAGCGTGATGCCAAAGACAGTCTTAACAGGATGCGAAACCACAAGTTGCACACAATAGACATTGATTAGAAATAACAGCAGTTTGGGGAGGAATATTTTAAACACCCTAGCATGGCCACACCACTCCGCCAACTACCTGGAGAAGGCTTTCTTCTGCTCAGGATAGCTTAAGGAAATCACCATGCAAATAAAGCTGAAGGGCACAGAGAAGATGGGAGTGTTCAGATATAAAAGGAATAACTGAAGGAACGCACAAATACAACAGTTCCTTGATTTTTAAAAATATTATTCTGTACCTAAAGCTTAACACTGACATTCTCTAATTACACCTACCTGTGTTTTGGTAGTAAAGTCAGTTTTTCCTTTATATAAGCACTTTATTTAGTGTTTTTTATCCTAGACAATTGCAGACAATCATGGGATAAGAGAAACTAAAAGTTCCTCTAGTCAAAGATGTGGAAAAAAATGAAATGTGTTTATCCTTAAAGACTGTAATACTTAGAAAAGCCAAAAGCACGGTGGCAGCACAGCATTACGGAATAATGTCTGATTTGCCCTTGTGTTACTTCAGGATCTCCTCATTGGAACAGTTTTATCAGCATGAAACTGTAATGACACAGAGCCTATTTATCAAGCAGTGATTCAGTCCAACTCCGTACACAGTCAATATAATCACATGCATTTCAATGTGTAATTTTTATTTATGACATGATGATCATTTATTGCTTTTCACCTGGATCTTACCAACTGAGTCTATACCATGTTCCTCACGAGATCGAAAGGGGAACGTTTCACTCAGAGACAGCCCAATATTTACTCCATGATCCGTACCTGAGTAGTATGGGCTTGATTAATGCCTGCAGCAGGCTGTGAGCTGCCCCAATGGCATGAGAAGCTCATGAGTATGAGAAGATGCCTCACCTGAATGCATCTTTCTCCCAAGCCATTAGAGGACAAGGACAGGCATGGCCAACCCACCTGGCTGCTGGAGCCCCTAAAATCCAGATGGAAACAGCAGCTCTCCTGCTATAGCTTTTGGCTGCGGGAACATAACCATGCCCAGGCACTGGCAGTGTGAGATCCAGCAGTAACAGTGAGGATTCCCACAGTACAGGGAGCTCATTTTCATGTGCCTCTGCACTCGATGATCTCCATTGCCTCCTGTAGGTGACCATCATATCCCATACAACGCCCCTCTGCATGTGTCTGTATAAACAAGGACTCCTGCTCTGACTGTTTCTCACGTAAAACAACAACTGAGAGAGCAGCCAGAAGGCCAAATCAAAATCTGCATCCTTCCCCTGCCCCGCCAAAAATATATAAATAAATAAATGCTGGAATTGCATTAAAAAAAGCATCTGCACCCAGTTATCTCTAGAAGGTTTCATAGTACTGCCCTGTCTCCTCCCTGCTTTGACTAAAGCCTGTCTGCCTTCAGAAATAAGCAGTTCCCTGTGGCTTTACCCACTTCTCATTTATGGCTGCCACACTTCCCTGGCTAGGTGGGAGACTTGCACAGGCTACCTTTGACATTGTGGGGATCTCAGGAAGCTATACAAGGTACCAGCAGCTTCTGTAAGCGACTGTTTGCCTCCCTCCATGGTGTGGTGTAAATGCCTGAAGTAACTAGGAAAATAAAGCTAACATTCAAACTTTTGAGGAAAAGGTACAGCATTGAAGAGGCTTTCAGGGTAGGGCATAACTGCATTATCTGAGCATTCCCTAGGCTCCCAACCTTAGATGCTATCGCGCTGGGGAAACTTGGTGTGCTAGCTCTAAGGAACACCACGGAGCGTAGAGTGGAGTGGAGACACCACGGCTAGGCTCTGTAATCAGGCGGGGCCTCGATTGTTCTTGTGCACAAAGCTGCACTTTTTGCCACCCTAAGCCAAAGACCTGTCATGTTTTGACAAATGCTGTACCCTAGTGTACTTTTTGTTCATTATAATATCATTATAATACCAAAACACACCTCCATCCCAAAAGCTACCCGCCTCCAAGGTGCGACCACCCCTCACTGAGCATGCGCTCTGAATTTCTCGGAGCCTATTACTTTAAACGGAAACGGGAAAACTTTACACCAATCATAACTAAGATATGCTTGACTAGAGCCACTCAAGCTCCACCTAAAAGATAGAAAATAATATAAATTGGCCCGAGAGAGGGGATGTTAGGGAAGATACCATCCCAAGGACATACAACATCCTTAGGACCTCCTGACTCCTGGGATCAGTTGACGGGCTGAGCCTCTCTTCCCCCCCCATTGGGACGCCTTTGGGTGAGATCTGAATATTTGCTTATAAATCTCTATAGAGTCTTTGATCCTTTTAACGCGTTTATTTCTAGGCTGCGCACCTGTAACACCCACACCTAGAACCCACACCTAGAACCCACACCTAGAACCCACACCTAGAACCCACACCTAGAACCCACACCTAGAACCCACACCTAGAACCCACACCTAGAACCCACACCTAGAACCCACACCTAGAACCCACACCTAGAACCCACACCTAGAACCCACACCTAGAACCCACACCTAGAACCCACACCTAGAACCCACACCTAGAACCCACACCTAGAACCCACACCTAGAACCCACACCTAGAACCCACGTAACACCTGTGTATTTCATGCATACTAGCTTGCTTTTGCAGATAGTCACTATCACCGGCAATCCAAAAGAACCTGATTATCTGTTGCTGTAATGAACCATACTTGATTGCATTGTGATAGCTCTCATTAACGCAACTAGGGTGAGGGTGGTTATCCGTGATAGTTCAGTGTTCTGAATCTAACCAGACCCCCAGACGGTTAATGCATTGTTGGTGAATGTCTGAACGGACCCCCAGGTGGTTATTACGTTTTTGGTGAATGTCCGAACGGACCCCCAGTTTTGGTGAATGTCCGACTGGTTCAGTACTCTGAATCCAACTGGGCCCGTAACGGTTAATCAGCTACACCCCTTTAACGCGACACATGGCAGCACCCTTCATTTCCTTTCTTCCCACTCTCTCCTTCTTGCAGCAGGCACACGCAGCCAGCCACATCCTCTGCAGGGGCTCTGACAACTCTGGTTTTGCCTGCAGGGTACCGCTGTCCGTAACACCCAGCCTGACCCCACGGCTGTGGGAAATCAGGTCACTGCTACACTGCGAGGATGATTAATGAAAGGGCAGCGGCTGCCAAACTGCTGCTGAAAGAACAACGCACATTTGTCTAAATATTATGTTTCCAGAAACTTAAGCTCAGCCAGGACTAGTGACAAGGAGGAATGAGGCTGTGCTGGAGCTGTAGGTGTTTCAACAGCTCCTTAGGTGCTCTGCTCCGTGTCACTGCTGGGGGAATCCAGTAAGGTCCTAGCTCCAAAGGACAAGGGAGCTTTACAAGTTCCCATCCTACCTCTCACTCCCCCAGGAAAAGTTTACTTTTAGCATCCCAACAAGTACGTTCACTGCCCTAACAGAACGGGTGCTGAGAAGATAAATACTCCTCGAGCCAGTCATGCTGTGCTGGAGACTCAGACACGTTGGGCACCTACTGCAAAACCAGACGGGACTGCAACCAGACTCTGGGGTTGGCTCTGTCTCTTCCAGACTGATGCTCCTGTCTTGCAAGAGGAACTCATTCAGGAATTTGTAGAGTTTGTGACTTATAAATAAAAATATCCTTCTAATTTCCTTATATAAGAGCAAATGCTCAGGTGTGTTTTCACCATTTACTCCAAATTACTATCTAAACATCTCACTGCCAGTGATAGCATAAATAAGCCAGTTAAATCGTTAGCTTACTAACATCTCCTCGTGGATTACATAAAGAAAAAGAGAGAAAGAAATAAGCACCCGTGTTTTTAGAAGGCATTGCCTACAAAATCCCCCTCGAGATTATTACACAGCTTTTAGTGAAATAATGTAACCTCTTGAATTAGAGCTGGTTATACTGCAGAATATGAAACATATGGTAGAGGTACCATGGCCCCAGCTTCCATAGTCTCCACTCCCATAGCCTCCAGCCCTGTTCTGTGACCTCTGGTCTCACATCCTCCCCCTCCGGCAGCCCCCAATCCCATGGAATTTGGTCCCCTGGCCTTTGCTCCTGTGGATGCCCATTGCACGGCTTCAACTTCCATAGCCTCTGGTCCTGTGGCCTCCACTCCTGTGTGCCTGGCCCTTGTTGCCTCTGATCCTCTGAACTCCAGTCCCTAGCCTCAATCCCACAGCCTCCAGGCCTGTGACCTCAGCTCCCTTATGCTTGATTTGCACGTTCTCCAGCTCTACAGCCTCTGGTCATGGGGCCTCCACTGTCATGGTCTCAGCTTTTATAACCTTTAATAAGTATGTGAATGTTACTCCCATGGCCCCAGTCTCCTAGTCCCACAGCCTCAGCTCCTGGGGCCTCAGGCTCTGAGATTTCTGCTCCTACAGATCTACCTCCAGACAAGGGCAGCTAGCTCAGCTTCAGGTGAAATTCCCGTGAGAAAGTGGCTTTGGACAAGAGAACAGAGTCATTATAACAGAGCCCAGATGTGGCACAGGGGGCTGGCAGAGCTCACCACAGCCCCCTGCGGTCTCCCTGCTGCCTTAACCCAACTAACCACAGATCGCTCCAGCTCCCGCTCCAACTCACCCCTTGAATCTCACTACTCCAGCTTCTGGCACTCACACTCAGGTGTTTGGCTGGATGGAGGAACTGATCCAGCTCAAAGCAAACCTGGGGATTTCAGGGATGGGGTTTGCTTGGATGTTCATGGATCAGCGCTTTGATCCAGCTGACAGACAGCACAGCAGCACTTGCACTATGTCAAGTGAGGTAGTAGAAAGGAAGAGTTAAGTCAGCAGGCTGTGAACGATATAGAGCACTCTGGCAAGAGAAGTTAACTCAAAAGTACTTGATAGCTTCAGAAAGAGCCTAAGCAACAGGACACTGCCTGCAGAGACCAGCCTCCTTCCTCAGAGAAAGGCCTCAGACCCCCTAATCAGGGCTGTACCTTTCCAGAAAAGAAAAGCTGAAATCCAGAATGAGCACTTCAGTGAGTTTGGAAAAACAAACAATTTAAGTTAATAAAATTACTTAGGGGAAACAAGGGTATTCTTTGTGTTCTGAAGCCAAGGAAGTTCTGCCTGTCTTCCACATTTCTTTGCTAAGAACTCATAATGACTTCGGAGCTGGTTATTTTTACTGTTAATATTAAGGGTCACACACTTCATTCGTGGAATACATCTTGCTACTGAGCTGACTCCGTGGAAAACAGACCACTGGCCTATAAAAACGACAGCAATAAGCTGTAAGAGAAGGCTGCCAAGCAAATCGTGCTGTGGCCGCGCTGTGGTAAATTCCAGAGCACACAATAATGCTCCCAGTTGTTTGCTTGAATCATCTTACGATGCTGCGTGCACATTTAGCTGATGTACCAACACTAATGCACCATGCCATTCTCGGAGCTGGAATTATAAAACGTTTCATAAAAATAAACAGCTTTCTTGCCAAGCTCATGACCGATAATCCCACAGATGCAAATCATTCATCACAGAACGTAGGAAGGTAATTACCAACCTCGGGATCTGCTCTGTGGAGTTTGGGGCTGTGGTTACATTGCGTTCTTGCTGCACGAAGCAGGCAGCAGTTGCCTGCTGCTGAAATCACTCCATACCAGTACACATCAGGTCCGAACAGAGCGCTGATATTCAGCCAACCCACGTTCATTACAGCACTGGCAGTGGACTGCCAGCATGGAACATTTTCCTGCCACTTTTATTTAGCACAAACATCTCAACGCTGATGAGTGGAAAGAATAAAAAAATACCCTCGCTGCGTGCTTATACTTAACAGGGCCCAATTCCAAAATTGGACGGGCCTGACTCACAGAGCCATTGTCTTTTTGTCCATTTAATTCATCCCAACAGTGTGAAAAACCTCATTTCAGAAATTTCCAATCCTGGGCTTTGCCACAGACTATGTTTCCTTGTAAATAACAACAGAGTCAAGTACAACACAAAGGCAGGGGGTTACATTGCTCCCCTCTTCAAAACCTTTCTGTACAAAGACTGAAATCAGTTTTAGACATTTCGGAAACCTTTCACATTAAATTATTTGCTAATATTATTAATTTCTTCCAGCTCCCACAACTCATTTTCTGTTTCTAGTCAGTATCACTGTCTTATTTTCAAACACTGCTGTGACACAGCACTAGAGTTTAACAGCACTGCAAGAAACCATTCATATTCCCTTCCTCCCTCCCCCTGCTTTTTTCATACCCTCTTCCCTTTATACCCCAGCTCCCCAAGAAAAACATTTAAAAAAGAGCAGGGAAAGTGTGTTACCAAATCCCATCTAAACACGTCTCTGAGCGTGGCTGAGCCCTACAACTCCAGGCCACCAAGGAGTGCACGTGAAAAGAAAGCTCTGCTGCCTCATGAAGGAGAAAAAAATGTTTAGGTGGATAAGACAAGGGAGCAGCATCAAGGACATTGCCCCAAAACCACTAATCCCCCAAGCAATGGAGTAATTCCAAGCACTTACTCAGTTTTCCATCACTACTGCGGATACCCAGGCACACCTAGTGTGGCTCACAGCTCCCATCTAAAAGGCTCATTCTCCATGCTACTCTCATTTTCCATCCTTATGTTGGAACTCTCATTATCAGTAAAACCTGTGTACAGTGAAAATAAAGGGGCCCTGCCCCACTCAGGGCCTTCAAACAGCTGTCTTACATTGAAACCCACATCACCTGGTGTGGCCAACAGAGAAAGGCTGTGATAGCACACTACTGGGGGCACAGGAAAATTCCTCATCTGAGCTAGCCAGTATTCCCACAGACCTGCATTTTATTTTCATGAATAGTTCACAGGGAGACAGGCAGGGTGGCTGGAGGCACGTGTTGCAACATGAAGTGCTGGGACAGTTTGTGGAGGGCACCTCCATCTCCACCAACTGATGAGAGCCACCCAACGCTGACAGCTGTCTGCGTGCAGCTGTGCTGGCCTCCTCCCTGCAGCAAGGGTGTTCCCACTGCCCAAGTGCCCGCAGCTGCTCAGGATCAGCTGGGGAGGACACTCGGTGAGAATCATTTCAGCTCTAAACGAAAAATCAAAGTGTCAGTTCAGGATGACACTAGAGAGAACAGCTGAGGCTCGGCTTCACTTTTAAGCCATCACCAAATCACCGTGGCTCATTAAATTCTTCGAGCTGACTGTTTCTCCCTGTCCCTTTAGTGACAGTCCCCGCCAATGACTTCCAGGGCTCTGTGTTTGCTTTTACCTCGTGAAAAGGAATGGGCTTGTATGTAACTTCGTAACACAGAAATGGGCTTAATATCCCATCACACCGCTTCAAGGCAAAGTTCACTTCCCAGGGTATTTTGGCAAGTGTCACCATAAAACCTCACGGTACTTGCCTAATTCTTGCAATATTTCATTGCTTTAGCATTATACACAACTAAAGTGATAAAGGTTGGGAGCTGAGGACACAGGACCCATATGATTTATGAGCCATTTGCCGAGGCGATCGGCTCCGGGGCAGACGCGTTCTGCAGCGGAGCGGGGGATCGGGCCAGGCAGGGCTAATTTTTCCGGCATCGAGCCTACTTCAGGGAGCCGCCAGGACCCGGCAGCCCTCGTGAGGGAGGCTGACGAGGCGAAGGCGGAGCCAGCAGTGCCTCATCCCCGGCCGTTCAAAAGCAGCCCCTAGGGAGCACGAGTGACCAGGGTGTGGCGTGTCAGTTTGCGCAGGCAGGGCGGAGAGCAACCCCCTGCCCACACGAACACCTCTTCACGACAGCCATTAGCTAGGTGATAATGGTCTCCACCAGGCACGGTGGGCTCTCCAGGAGGTCGGTACACACCCAGACCAACTGCCCGTTAAAGAATGCAGCAGTTCAGGTCACCAGATGCAGGGAGTGAGGCAGAGACACTGCGTGCGTGAGGTGTGAGCAGGTGGATGACCTGATCCGCATGGTGGCAGAGCTCAAGGAGGAGGTGGAGAGGTTGAGGGATATCAGGGAGTGTGAACGGGAGATAGACTTGTGGAGTAACTCCCTGCAGGGCCTCAAGGAGAGGTACCGGGGTGAGACACCCCAAATGGGGGTGGACCCCCTGCCCTGTCGCCGTCGGGCAGAAGGAGGGGATCTGGGAGTTGAGGAGGAATGGAGACAGGTCCCTGCTCGACATGGCAGGCGATGCCCTCCCCTTCCGGCCCCACCTTCCCGGGTGCCCTTACGGAACAGGTTTGAGGCCCTGGAGCTTGAGGGACTGGTAGCTGAGGAAAAGGTAGAAAGTGTACCCAGGAGGATGCCTAGGGCAAGGAGGTCGACTCCACGCCTCAGGACTGCCTCCATCAAGAAAGACAGGAGGGTGATTGTGGGAGACTATCCTTAGGGGAACAGAGGGCCCTATTTGTTGGCCTGACCCTACCCGTAGGGAAGTCTGCTGCCTCCCTGGGGCTTGGGTGAGAGACTTTGCCAAGAAAGTCAAGCGCCTGGTACGGCCCACTGACTACTACCCGCTACGGGTCTTTCAGGCTGGTAGCGATGAAGTAGCAAAGAGAAGTCCGAAGGCGATCAAAAGAGACTTTAGGGATTTGGGGCGACTACTTAGAGGATCAGGGGCGCAGGTTGTGTTTGCCTCTGTCCTTCCGATAGGGGGGATCGAAGCAGAAAGGTGCGCTGTTCACATAAACTCGTGGCTTCGAGACTGGTGTGACCGGCAGAACTTTGGGTTCTTTGATCACGGGAAGGTCTATGCTACACCGGGCCTGATGGCACCAGATGGGATGCGCCTCTCTCGGAGAGGGGTAAGGATCTTTGGTCAGGAGTTGGCAGGGCTGATAGATAGGGCTTTAAACTAGAGTCGAAGGGGGAAGGGGCTAAAACCAGGCATGCCGGTGAAGACCTAAGGGATGGTACGCTAGAATCAGAGGGGCTGTGTGCCTGTGAGGTCCTTCGGTTAGATCCAGAAGGTGCTGAGTGTAAGGAGACGCATCTGAAATGCTTCTACACGAAAGCACGCAGTATGAGGAATAAAATGGATGAGCTAGAAGTACTGGCCCAGTCCCGCAACTATGACATCATCGGCATAAGCGAAACCTGGGGGGACGAGTCCTGTGACTGGGGTGTTGCGATAGATGGTTACAGGCTCTTCAGGAGGAACAGGCAGGGTAGGCGAGGTGGTGGGGTGGCGATGTATGTGAAGCAGGGGCTGGACTGTGTGGAACTTCAGGTCGGCGATGGCAAAGTTGAGAGCCTCTGGGTAAGGATCAAGGGATGAACGAATAAAGGGGATGTCGTTGTGGGAGTCTATTACAGACCGCCTGGCCAGGACGATAGCACCGATAACTTATTCTTTACACAACTAAGAGAGGCCTCGAGATTAACTCCCCTTGTCCTTATGGGGGACTTCAACCTGCCAGACGTTAACTGGGAATGCCACACGGCTGACACGAGCAAGTCCAGGAGGTTCATGAAGCACCTAGACGATAACTTCTTTGTATCAGAAACACTGTGACCAGCAGGGCTAGGAAGGTGATCGTCCCCCTGTACTCGGCTCTGGTGAGGCCGCACCTCGAGTACTGTGTTCAGTTTTGGGCCCCTCGCTACAAGAAGGACATCGAGGTGCTTGAGCGGGTCCAAAGAAGGGCGACGAAGCTGGTGAGGGGCCTGGAGAGCAAGTCCTATGAGGAGGGGCTGAAGGAGCTGGGCTTGTTCAGCCTAGAGAAGAGGAGGCTCAGGGGTGACCTTATTGCTCTGTATAAGTACATTAAAGGAGGCTGTAGCGAGGTGGGGGTTGGCCTGTTCTCCCAAGTGCCTGGTGACAGGACGAGGGGGAATGGGCTAAAGTTGCGCCAGGGGAGTTTTAGGTTAGATGTTAGGAAGAATTTCTTTACTGAAAGGGTTGTTAGGCACTGGAACGGGCTGCCCAGGGAGGTGGTGGAGTCACCATCCCTGGAAGTCTTTAAAAGACGTTTAGATGTAGAGCTTAGGGATATGGTTTAGTGGGGACTGTTTGTGTTAGGTCAGAGGTTGGACTCGATGATCTTGAGGTCTCTTCCAACCTAGAGATTCTGTGATTCTGTGATTCTTGGTGCAGGTACTAACGGAGCCAACTAGGAAAGGTGCCCTCCTAGACCTGTTGCTAGAAAACAGAGAGGGTCTGGTGGGAGATGTGGTGATTGGTGGCCGCCTCGGTCATAGCGACCATGAAGTGGTTGAGTTCAAAATTTACAGTGACAGAAGGACAAGTGCCACCAAAACCTCATCCCTAGATATGGGGAAAGCGGACTTCAGGCTGCTCAGGGAACTAGTCAGCAAGGTCCCCTGGGAAGCTGCTCTTGAAGTCCTCGATGTCCACCAGTGCTGGTCATTCTTTAAGCGATGCCTCCTAGAAGCACAAGATCAGGCAATTTCTAAATATCGCAAGTCAGGCAGGCGGGGCAGGAGGCCGGCGTGGCTGACCAGGAACATTCTGATGGAGATTAGGCGGAAGCAGAGAGTGTTTCGCTACTGGAAGGAGGGCCGGGTGTCATGGAAAGAATACAGGGATGCTGCTCGTGTTTGTAGGGAGAAAATTCGTGTGGCTAAAGCACACCTAGAGTTGAAGCTGGCTGTGTCTGTGAGAGAAAATAAAAAGGGTTTTTTTAGATATGTGAATGGAAAAAGGAGAACTAAAGAATACATAGGGCCGCTCCTTGATAGGGAAGGTCTCCTCACAGACAATGACATAGGCAAAGCAGAGACGCTTAACGCCTTCTTTGCCTCTGTCTTCAATGCCGAAGGTGGGCTTCAGGACCCAGGGTGCCCTGAGCTGGAGGACCGGGACGGTGGGGATGACAAACTCCCAACCGACCCTGAACGCGTGCGGGATTTGCTACTCCACCTGGATCCCTACAAGTCCATGGGTCTGGATGGGATTCATCCCCAGGTGCTGAAAGAGCTGGCAGACGTCATCGCGGAACCTCTCTCAATTATTTTTCAACGATCCTGGGAATCTGGAGAGGTCCCGGTAGACTGGAAGCTGGCAAATGTTGTGCCGATTTTCAAGAAGGGTCAGAAAGAAGACCCTAGCAATTACAGGCCTGTCAGTCTCACGTCAGTGCCTGGTAAAATCATGGAGAAGATGGTTCTCGAACTTATTGAGGCGCATCTGGGGGACAAAGCAGTCATTGGTCCCAGCCAGCATGGGTTTGTGAAGGGTAGGTCCTGCCTAACTAACCTGATTTCCTTTTATGATAAGATCACCCGTATGGTGGACCAAGGGAAACCAGCTGATGTGATTTTTTTGGACTTCAGCAAGGCTTTTGACACGGTTTCCCATAGGATCATACTGGACAAAATGTCCACCATACAGCTAAATAAAAACATCATACGATGGGTGAGCAATTGGCTAACGGGCAGGGCCCAAAGGGTTATGGTGAATGGGTCTGCGTCAGGCTGGCGGGCGGTCACCAGTGGGGTCCCTCAAGGCTCCATTTTAGGGCCGGTACTTTTCAATATTTTTATAAGCGATCTGGATGTAGGAATAGAAGGCATTTTGAGCAAGTTTGCTGATGACACCAAACTTGGAGGAGTTGTGGACTCGAATGAGGGTGGAAAGGCCTTGCAGAGGGATCTGGATGGGTTGGAGAGCTGGCTGATCACAAACCGCATGAAGTTCAATAAGAGCAAGTTCCGGGTCCTGCACCTGGGACGGGGAAACCCTGGCTGCACGTACAGACTGGGCGATGAGACGCTGGAAAGCAGCCTAGAAGAGAGGGATCTGGGGGTCGTGGTAGACAGCAAGTTGAATATGAGCCGGCAGTGTGCCCTGGCAGCCAGGAGGGCCAACCGTGTCCTGGGGTGCATCAAGCACGGCATCGCTAGTAGGTCGAGGGAGGTGATTGTCCCGCTCTACTCTGCGCTGGTGCGACCTCACCTCGAGTACTGTGTGCAGTTCTGGGCACCACAGTATAAAAAGGACATGAAACTGTTGGAGAGTGTCCAGAGGAGGGCTACGAAGATGGTGAAAGGCCTGGAGGGGAAGACGTATGAGGAGCAGCTGAGGGCACTGGGCCTGTTCAGCCTGGAGAAGAGGAGGCTGAGGGGAGACCTCATCGCAGT
Source organism: Anas acuta (assembly GCF_963932015.1). Classification (NCBI taxonomy): domain Eukaryota; kingdom Metazoa; phylum Chordata; class Aves; order Anseriformes; family Anatidae; genus Anas; species Anas acuta. The sequence continues at coordinate 54,478,986 of NC_088983.1, read as the reverse complement.
CTACAACTTCCTCGTAAGGGGGTGTCGAGAGGCAGGAGACCTTTTCTCCATTAACATCAGCGACAGGACCCGCGGGAACGGGGTTAAGCTGAGGCAGGGGAAATTTAGGCTTGACTCAGGAGGGGGTTCTTCACAGAGAGGGTGGTTGCACACTGGAACAGGCTCCCCAGGGAAGTGGTCACTGCACCGAGCCTGTCTGAATTTAAGAAGAGATTGGACTGTGCACTTAGTCACGTGGTCTGAACTTTTGGGTAGACCTGTGCGGTGTCAAGAGTTGGACTTGATGATCCTTAAGGGTCCCTTCCAACTCAGGATATTCTATGATTCTATGAACTTTTGCAAGTTATTAACAGTCACGATGGGTACTTCAGTTTTGACTGCTTTAGCCTTTTGAATCGGCCTGTTTTGGTTTTGTTGGCATTGCTTTCTTTTGTTCATGAGAGATCCTAACCCTGGGAGATCTGGAGAAAAACAGGTTGAGGCAGGATCGCATGGGGCAGCCCTTCTCTCTGGCAGGCCAAATGGCTCGGGGGAGCCAGCCCCAGAAAAGGGGCCCTCAGCCCCCCAACCCTCCTCCTTCCTCCACGCGAGGGCATCTTGTAGGCTGCTCCCAGCACAGCCACCTTGGGCCACTCCATCACAGAGCCTGGCTGAGGTCACAGTGGCCACCCCTGCCCCAGGCCCTATAAAAGGGCCCCCCTGCCACTGGCCCGCCACTCGCTGAGCTTCGAGGCCCTCTGACTGCCAGCTGGTGCTGCAGGAAGAAGAGCAGGAGCAAGGAGGCGAGAGGCAGCCTTCATTGGCGTGCAGGAACAGCAATGCTGTCCAAGCGAGAGCCAAGAAGAAAGGCAGCTAATGAGAAAGAGAAGTATCATGGGCAAAGGGATCGCGCCTATGGCACAAGAAACACCAGTGCCCGCGACACCTCAGGCGTGCAGCCCATGTACTCTTATTATCAGCGGTACCATTGGCACCGCGAGGACGCGGGGAACAGGCCACCCCGTCAGCTGTACAGTGACAGGGGGCCTTCCCGGTGTCACAACGGTGGCGTGGAGCGAAAGGAGCGGCGCCAGACAGACAGTCGTGGGGAGCAGAGGTGTGCCAGTCGTCCGGATTACAGCGCGGGACCCAGCCGTGGCCGTAAAAAAGACGGCAGCGTGATAACCTTGCACGGAAATGAACCGGACAGCGGCGTGGGTCCTAGGCACGGAACCGGACGAGCCCCCGGCGCGGCACCCTGGCCCGAGAACACTCTGAGTGGAAGGCAACCCACGTGGGCAGTTCCGGGAAAGGACTGGCTGCTCCTGCTGCCAAATGCCGCGGAGCCCATGGAGCTGGGTCCAGCCGAAGAGGCAGAGGAAGCAATGGAAGTGGACCCGGCTCCACCAGATCAGACCTGGAACTGCCCCGGCACGGCTTCGCTGTCTACCATCAGACAGCACAAACAGTGGCGCAGGAGTGCCCGCCCGGCTCCCTACTCGTCGCGCCGGCTCCACCCCAAGCATTAGCTTGGGGCCACCGAACAGCACGGACATCCCGCAGGGTCACCTGCAGGATGTCCTGGCAATAAACACCTCTTGCCAATTCTCAGAGGTTGTGAGAGTGCTTCTTTCCCATCCCCCAGCCCTTGCGCGAGAGGTGGCATCTCCTGCACAGAGCCTGGAGGAAGAGCACGAGAGAGGACCCAGCTTCCTTGGGGCTGCTGCGCTGGGGTGACAGGAGGAGTCCCCATGGGTTTGAATCTTTAACACTTGTGAAAATAGACTAAAGGGTGAAAATAGACTAAAGGGTGAAAATAGACTAAAGGGTGAAAATAGACTAAAGGGTGAAAATATTAGGGTATAAGCAATTATAGGTGGCTAATTTCTTATAATAGAAGTGAGTTTCTATATCCGAGTAATTGGAGAAGGCTGAGGTACTCAGCAACTTCTTCACCTCTGTCTGCACTGGCAGACGGCCTTCCCAAGCCTTTCGTTTCCCTGAACCCGTAGATGCAGGCTGGGGGATCAAAGTCCCACCCACTGGAAGTGAAGAGCAGGTTCGAGACCACCTGAAGGATCTGAACAAGTACAAGTCTATGGGACCTGATGACATGAATCCCAAGGTCCTGAGGGAACTGGCTGACGGAGTTGCCAAGCCTCTCTCCGTCATAGTTGAAAAGTCCTGGCACTCAGGCGATGTCACCGGTGAGTGGAAAAATGGAAACTTCATGCCCCTACTCTTCAACAATTCAAACAAAGAATTGAACAAAGAGCACTACCTTTCAACAATTAGAACAATTAGGGGACATTTCTGCTCAGAGAGAGCAGTCAGGCATTGGGACGGGTTACCCGGGGAAGTGGTGGAGTCACCATCCCTGGGGGTGTTCAAGAAAAGTTTGGACCTGGCGCACAGGGACATGGTTTAGTGGGTGATACTGGTGGTAGGGGGATGGTTGGACCACATGATCTTCAAGGTCTTGTCCAACCTTAAGTTTTCTATGATTCTATAACTCGAGAAGGCCTTTTCCTAGTCCAAAAAATCACGCTATATGCAACCAACATAACAGACCTGTGGAGTATTTCTGTACCAAGACACATACACAGTAGGAATGTGATCATAGTATGCCTCCAGCCACAACAATTAGCATAGGATTCATTATTTTTTTCCAAATTTCAAGAAAAAACAATGACTACTTTTCAAGCTTTGTAAAATTCAAATTGTACTCTCAACTCCTCCTTGAAAACACCTTTGACAAAGTTTCTGCTGTCAAGATTAAGATGGCCAAGGAAATTGATTTTTCATACAGTAAGCCCCATCATCAGAAAACTGGACTGAGAAACAGGTACATTATTAACTTTTTGTTTTTATCAAATTCAACACCAATGCCAGTTACTCTCTACTCAAACCACAAAAGGGCCCTGCTGATGTCAAGAAAAGTCAAGCATTTGGAGGCAGGTCAGACAAGATGATCTGTAGAGGTCCCTTCCAACCTCAACCTTTTTGTGACACTGTGACATAAGCAATGTATCACGGCTTCTTTGAGAATGGTACATACTTCTCACCCTGCTTCTGACAGCCCAAAAGCTGCATTCCATGGCCTCCAAGATCCTCAAAGGTTTAGTCCATGAAGATGCAGCTACCATGGAAAACTAACACCCAAATAGACTCTTGAGCTTACAAAGATTTCTGTTTATGACATGGACCATTGTGAAAACATCTTTCACATTATTTTTCCTTAAAAAAAAAAAAAAGTAAATATTTAATAACAAAACAAAAATCTGTCATAGCTACTGTTCTGAAGCATTATTACCATCCAAACCACATCTCCTCCTCTTTAAGGATTTCATTATCAATCATGGCTTATAAGATCTTAAAGAACATGGCAGTAAGAATTCACGTGAACGCACCGTGTAGATGCTGAAATTCCAATTTGCCTCATTTCTATTGCGTGCTTCAGAGCACGCTTTCAGCATCCTTTACATCTCTTCAAGACACAGAAGCACTGTGGTTAACACCTGCGGCACCTGCAGGGCCACTTTCCCTTGGATGAACACTTAGCTAAAACATTTCTTATTAGTGCCACACTTAACACCAAGAAGATGCTCAAAGCGAGGGCACGCTGGTGGCAGATACAAAGAACGTGAGGTCCCCAGCACGTCTGCTGCTGCTCTCTCTATATACACACATATATAGATAGAGGCTACCAGCAAGCCTCATTTTGACCTAATTATTGACCATGGCATGCTTTACAGGGCTCCGAGAAACTCTTCTGTCTCACATTTTATTTTGTAGAGGACACAGGGCCTAAGTCCTGCACTCAGCCCCGTTCCTTTGAAGGCACTTTAGCTGAAGTTGGTTTTCTGTATCACTGAGCGAGAGCAGAAGCAAGCTCCATTTACCTTAGGGAAAAGGAAAAGTACAGCCTTCACCTGGTAGACACAAAAACATTTTATTTTAATTTAAATGTTCTCTTTGACATAAAAGCCACTAATCAGATAGGTTACTAACTGCTGCTATAATGCAATCCAGTATTTATTCCTGCACCGAGGCACTTCCTTCCTAACCAAGTAAAACATTGCTCATCTCAGCCTACCACTGAGAAATCCTGGTGCTGGTATCTACAGCTCCCAGCCCTCCCAGGATAGCAGCACAAAAATTGATGGGATTGAACTTCTGTTCCTCTAAAAAATATATAAATAAATTAAAAAATAAAAAAATAAAAGCACCAATACCAAAATATGCATTTGCATGAGCATGCAGCTCTCCAGAGCTGATTTATACCTTAAAAATAGTTGAAGTGCTGTCTTTTTCTCTCTTGTAAGAAGAGAGCGCTTGAGCCTGTTGATCAAACACATCCCCTGCTTTTCCCTGTTCAGGCACAAGCTTCCAGACTCAGACTCTGAACGTAATTTCTGTTCCTCCCACACCCTGTGCGTGTTGCAGAATTTTACCGTCACATGCCAAACGTGCAGTAAAAATTTCTGCACCTGGGATGGGGAAACCCTGGCTGCACGTACAGACTGGGCGATGAGACACTGGAGAGCAGCCTAGAAGAGAGGGATCTGGGGGTCGTGGTAGACAGCAAGTTGAATACGAGCCAGCAGTGTGCCCTGGCAGCCAGGAGGGCCAACTGTGTCCTGGGGTGCATCAAGCACGGCATCGCTAGTAGGTCGAGGGAGGTGATTGTCCCGCTCTACTCTGCGCTGGTGCGACCTCACCTCGAGTACTGTGTGCAGTTCTGGGCACCACAGTATAAAAAGGACATGAAACTGTTGGAGAGTGTCCAGAGGAGGGCTACGAAGATGGTGAAAGGCCTGGAGGGGAAGACATACGAGGAACGGCTGAGGGCACTGGGCCTGTTCAGCCTGGAGAAGAGGAGGCTGAGGGGAGACCTCATCGCAGTCTACAACTTCCTCGTAAGGGGGTGTTGAGAGGCAGGAGACCTTTTCTCCATTAACACCAGTGACAAGACCCGCGGGAATGGGGTTAAGCTGAGGCAGGGGAAATTTAGGCTTGACATCAGGAGGGGGTTCTTCACAGAGAGGGTGGTTGCACACTGGAACAGGCTCCCCAGGGAAGTGGTCACTGCACCGAGCCTGTCTGAATTTAAGAAGAGATTGGACTGTGCACTTAGTCACATGGTCTGAACTTTTGGGTGACCTGTGCGGTGTCAAGAGTTGGACTTCATGATCCTTAAGGGTCCCTTCCAACTCAGGATATTCTATGATTCTATGATTCTATGATTTTCCTAACCCCAAGCAACTCTTTTGGGCTATGCATTGTCCTTTACATCAGTAGTTTCTTTTATAGGTATCAAAGAGTGGAAGAACCTCTTCTACGGTGCAGCCACTGGTACCTAAAACTACACAGTTTTTCTGCAGCTTTTCAACTGCATGCTTTTTAACCCCAAAGGTGAATCAACACCGTAGGCTGATTTTATTGCTTGTTATTAAACTACAGTCACGCTTTGAAGTCTAAGCCTGAAGTCAAGACCTTGACTATGCTAAGCAGAAGGACAGAACAAGAGGAGTGCCCTTGAGACAAAGAGTGGGATAGCCAGTTAGAGCAAGCCCATGGTTTTGGATCATTTACCTGTCAATCAGCCGTCAAAACACTGTTAGTTATTTTCTGTTAGAACTTCATTGCTCCTTACTACACTTTCCCTTCTACAGGGAAGATAGGAGGTGTGAAGAGGTCGCAGACTCAACCCCAGACACAGACCCCTTTCTCATCCCTTTCCTTGCACTCGAGCCAAGTGCCAAAGGGTGCAGCTGACTCCGAGGAGACGTGGGCCTGGGGAGCTTGTATGCGCCCGCAGACACTATACTGCATCTACCTAAAACAGAATTAACCAATGCTGGGGGAAAAAAGGCTTTTTGGGGAACAATACATGGATTTGAAAAGTTTGAGTTTAGCTGAACACACACTTGCATTATTTAACACACGTTCACCCCTTGTTCTGCCGGCTCTGTCCCCACCATTTACTGCTAAACAGGTCCCTTATCTTTATTGATCACTTAATTTATCTTTTCTTAACTCCCCTTGCTCCGTCTGGTGCCGTGTGTCCAAGGTATTGAGGCTAAACATCCGTCTGTTCATACTGTCGTGACTGGTTTGCCTTTGAAAGAATAGGGGGAGCAGGTGGTGTGACTAAGTAGACCCTCAACAGAATAGGGGCACCATTGCTGTGTCCTGTCCCAACCTGCCAGCGATTCCCCACCCTCCCAACTGTTCCACATTAAAGCAGTCAACTGTGGCTTTACAGTCCAAGTTTTACACAACTGTTTTACAAACCAGGAAGAATTTCTTTTGTTGAAAACCTTTTGTCAGGCAGCACAGAATGGGGGGGTAGCGGGGTAGAAGCAGTGCAGAAAGCCCGTTCTGAGGCTGAGTGCATTTTAATGTGTATGTAGATATACACCACGCGATGTGCCGAGCCGCTGAGCCCGTTCTGGCCGTACTGCCGGGCTGCTTTTAAGCTCTCTTTCAAAGCAGTTGCACAATGTACCTTTCACATATATCCATCCTTTTAATTTTCAGGGGGGGTACTACTAAAGAAATATGTTTATGGCACATTTCTGGCTTATTAGAGCAAGTAAGACTGGAAACAACTTAATAAAATAACTCCTGTAAATTGTGTGTTTTTTTTTTTCCTGAATAAACATACAATGTCCGTTTTTCAGTGTTGCCAAATGAATAGAAATCCATCTAACCGGATAGATAGCCCCGAAGAAAAGTCCAGATGATGCTTCAAGCATATTCCAGTTTCTGAGTAATCTCACTGCAGGCACCATGCTGCTTCTCATCTCTTACACCGCAATTCCTCACAGGCTTCAGCGGCGCTTATTTCAATCCCCATTTAGGAAAGCACTCCAACATGTGGGATATCTCGGAGATAACGTAACCTGAAACAGCCTGGTCCATGAGAGACAACACTCGGGAACTCACAAAACTAAACCCAGAAAGAGCAAATATTTCTTACAGCTGCAAAACTCATCTGGTATCACCACCAGAGCGCTACAAATACTTGCAAGCAAAAGCCAAACTTGCCAAATTCTTCTGGCTTGCTTTTTTTCCCTCCTCTCAGTGAGAATTCGTTAACTGGACCATTCACATTTTTTTTCAAGCAGAAAATTCCATAATTTTCCACGTTTTCAAAGGAAAAAAAAATGTATATTCTTATTTGCATCTTGAGTTCCTTTCCACAGGCAAGAATGTACTGAAAGCTCTGTTTCAGGCAAAACTGCAAACCAAGGGAGAGAGGTCCCCCCCCTCTTTTTTTTTTTTTTTAACATCTTGTAGTCAATCACTCAAATCTTATAACTGCAGAGAGAATGGGAAAAAAAAAAAAAAAAAAAAAGTGAGAGAAAGAAAAAATAGAAAAAAAGGAGAAAAATTGGCTTCTTTCTTTCCTTTGGGGACTTGTGTGTCTCCTGCTACCCTCCCCCTCACTATCAAACTGCAAAGGAAAGACAAAAGCTGAAACCCTGCTCCTGCAGTAGTCAAAGGCAAAATTTCTGTGGGGCCTGAATTTCACCCGAGCTGCTGAGTCCTGCAGCGACCAGAGAAATCAGGGACTGCTGCCCAAGGAAGAAAGGATCCCCATTTACTACAGGACTGCTGGGAAAGGACTGGGAATTCCTCAAACTAAAAGCTTTTCTGCTAGGAGCCTGATCCTCTCAAATAAGCAAGTAACTGACTTTTCAGTTGAACTGATACAAAGAGTACAGTTTAGATTTATTTTTATTTTTTATCTTCTTCATTAATATATATATATATATATATCTTCAGAGATAAAATGAAATATTTCAAAATAATATTTATTTATTCATTTATTTTAAGAAAGGAGGAAGGGGGTGGAGGGGGAGATTACAAAAGGGAAAGGCTGTGTTGAGAGAAATGTTGATATGTCTACAGCCCCTTCAGTAACCTGGTGGTTAGGTCCCTCAGAGGACTCGGTTTAAATTCTTCCTTTCCTTGAAAGGCCCTGACGGCCTTCTAAAAAAGCACTAAAACTACCAAGCAGTACGAAGACATGGAGAGTCTGTGATTGCCAATTGCTCATATTAATGCAATTCTATTATGCATTAAAAACAAAATCAATGGTCCTTTGAAGCTGGCATCCAGAGTATCTATTCTCTGAGATCAGTGTCTTAATCATGAGGTTCATCAATTCGTATTTTACATTTCCTATCTCACTCAATATTCATTTAATACACAGTAAAACACCACCTACAAGAACGAAGGGAAGCTCACCTCCTCTCCCCTGTCCCCTCCATTGTTTTACACCAGTCACTACGTAGAAGGGAGACAAGGATTTGCTTTTCCCATATCAAGGAGAATACTGAAAAATCTGGACTAATAAAAAGAAAAAAAAAATCTCCAAAAACCTGAATAAGTATCCTGTCACACAATGATGGATCAAAAGGGATCACCATAGCTTATTTTCAGTGAAAACTGTATCTCAAGTGCAGCAAGCATTTCAAACAATTTCTTAACAACCAGGACTATTCGGCAGCCAAACTGGTAAACAGTAACACAACACAAAACAAATTCTCCAGACCTAAAAATGGCAACTAAGGAAACAAGGGTAAGTATCACCAAAAACGAAACATTCAGAGTTTTACCCCCCCCCCCAAAAAAAAGAAAAAAAAATCTTCTAAAACATTTTCACAGCAGGAAAAAGAGAAATATTTTAGTACTGTACAGAGGCAGAAAAAGAGGATATTCACTTATTTAGATCTCTCAATATTATCTCAAACACGGTGGCTATATGTCTTGAGATAACATGCCCTACATCTCTTCTCATTTCGAAGATATTGATTGCATACCTACTTCAGAACAACTGTCAAATATGGCAGTATCTGTATATCACTGCACTGCCTTTCCATTGTAAAAATCAGGAAAACCTTTAAAAAAACACTTTAAAGATTAGAAAATAATTCTGCATCATTCATTTGAATATTGTATATGATATCTCTACTACTGCATCAAAAAAAATAACTTCTTAAATTCTGACTTGCTTTTATTCAATGTGTATATGAATTTTCAGAACAAACTGTGTACAACATTCAGAAGACAGTTGTAAAAACAGCTGTGGAGTCCACAATCACTGTATTTCACCTGCTCTTGCATGTTAGTTTATGTCTCTAGCATCTCTTCGTCTACAGACATATATGAAGAACTACCAAATCAGTTAAGAATTAATCCTTATGCTATGCTAAGGAGAGAGAACAAAATGGTTAGGTAGAAAAACTGGGAAACTATACAGTAGATGACACAGTGCTGCAAGTGACCTGCAACCTGAACTAGATCACAAATGATCTAATGAGATCTGAAACAAGCCTCTTGGTCTTTCCAATCCTTGATGGGCATTTGTCTACGTCACAAAAGCCACAATACCTTTTGGCACAATTTGTCAGAACTGACATTTTCAGAGAGGCTTATTGCTGGTAAGGCACAGATGTTATAGGTCAGAATAAACTGTACTGGCAGATTTGCTGTAGACAAGGTTAAGTGGCAACAGGCAAAGCTGTCTAGAATCAGCAGTGTTCCCTTTCCAAGAAAAACTGAACCAAACTAGTGAAATATCCCAGCAGACGGATGAAGGAAACGTGATTTTCCAAGACAGTCAGCTATAGGCACCTGTTTATTCAGAGGCAATAACAAGTTTCCTGCACTAGCATATGCAGCCCTCAAAATATTTTGTGGATCTTGCTGCTTCTGTGAAACTGTTGTCACTTTGTGCATACATCAGACATGATTTCACTTGCTTGAAAGTCGTGTATTGATACCCTCGATATATATAATGCCTTCATTTTACTTTCCAAGTGACTGAACAAAATTAAAAGGAGAAGGAAAAAAATCATATCTTCCACTTACCCTAATGCAAATGTAATATTTGTGTAATTGTGTATAATCATTTAAAGTATAATTTAATACATCCCTTTAACAACCCACAAATTATCACTTGACAACTAGAAATAATAGGTCTCTTTGTTAAAAACAGAAAGCATGTGAAGACTAAAGGTTAAACAGGTCTTTTCATCATGATAAATCACTGGTTAATGAGCCTGGTATTGTTGGGTATTATACTTGCTCACTTTAATGCCATTACCTTCTGGTTGTAAAGCTGACACTACTAATGATCTTCATTCTTTGAACTTTTCCACAATATTGACTGGTTGCATAGAGCAGATGTTACTTGGATTTGACTGCAAAAGTGGCAATTCTTCTGAAGCCTGAAGTAGCCCTGAAAAGAACGATACAGAACGTATTTTGATATCTCTAAGTCAAAAGAGATTCTTTGCCAAGCTATTGCTCTGCAGTTTCTCTCTATAACACAAACATCAGTCTTAGACAGGATAAATACCCTTCATCTATTTTCTGCAGCCCATTTTTACGAAAGGAGGTTGTAATAATGTAGTGAACCAACACAAGGAAATTCTCATCTGGGCTCTGCTGTTGGACCAGTAACGGCTTCTACATCACCGCAAGCACAAGCGAAAAACTTCTCAGTCCTGTACTTATTTCACACCTTTCCTTGGTCTTGACTGCAGGACACTGAGATAGACAGGGGGGTATTAGCGTGCCAAGTGCCGACAAAGCAGGATGCAGAAGGGCCATGTGCATATATTTTTCTATATCCACATCCACCCCTTTTTATTCCAGGGGGAAGGAGGCCCAGCAGACTCCATTTCTTCTCCAGTAGGTTGTTAGAAGCAGCAAGTAGTTACTCGACACCTCTTTAACATATGAGGGCTGTCTTTATTTGTGTGATGGACTAGGTTCCAATAAACTCAAACTGCCTTGGGAGCAAGACAGAAGACAATGGCAGAAAGCAGGGATAGCTGTGTTTAGTTTAAACCTGATGCAACGTGGAAGCTCTGCGTTCTTTTCACTTGCTGACCTTGCCCTTTTCTTGCACCACTTCTTGCTCTGCTCCTTCTACGCTTTATATTTAGAAAATGTGGACCACAAGGCTAAATTCAGACATTAGGAAGGCAGGGGTAATTTTGTGCCAAGTTACTTAAAGTTCTGGGCCAGAAAGATTGTGGTGCAAGGTAGAACAGGAATTGGGATGTCTGAACTCACCACCCCAGAAAGTTAAAGCTCAAACTGTTACACCCTTCACGCACACAGTCGTTCTATAGCTTTGTGCAACAGCAAGCACAAAAGGGTTCGTTTTTCATTTCTTTCAGTGAGATTTAGGAGAGTAGGAAGAATGAAGATGTGATAGGTTTCATAAATACAATTCTGATTATTGAGTTCAGTTTCACATGAGGCAAATAAAAAATATGAGCAATTTATCTAAAGAAACTAAGTTTTAAAAACATCCCTAGTAAGATGCAAATCCAAGATCCAAAAGGCATTGTACTCACTGGTACATAGAAAATTCTGAATTTCCTAGAGGATTCATGAAAGTTTAAACCTGAAGGTTTAATCCTTAATGTGCTTGAGCAGGTTACAAAAAGTTTCAGTAACATTAATTTCACAATATAAAAAAGTGAACTTGAACATATTTCCTGCCTCTTACCTCTGGTTCTATTTACCTCATTTGGATTGCGAGAGATATTTTTCACATAATACATCCATCACATCAACACCCAAGGCTATCTAAGCTGCAAAGAGGGTTCCTCAATGAAAGAATTTAGAGTCGCTCGCATATAGAATAAAATTGTGAGCCCGAACAAGTCAGCTGAAGCCTCAATAAAATAAACATGTCACTTGAGAAATAATTAGGTTGGCATGATTTAATGGACAAAAAAGGGAGAATATGGTCTTTAATAACCCCACATACTGCAACCTAAATATTTCTCATCTGAGAGGTATTACCTCCAATAGTATAATATACTTGTGCCTGGTATGGGGCCTGTTCCCAGGGTCAGAATAAAACTGCCACTTGCTTCAGCTTGCAGCTAGGGGGAGAAAGCATTAAAACATTTCCCAAGTTGATGTTTTATATTTATATATAAACATGTAAATACACACACACACACATATATATCTAAATATTTGAACAATCATAACTACAGTCTTCCAAAACCCAGCTCGGCTTACACTCCAAATACAAATTTTCTCATACTCAGAATTTATCAAAACATACAGAACACAAACTTTGACTTAAAGTATAGCTACTTCCTAGCACAGTCAATTTTTTTCTGTTAGTGTTTACAAAGTGTCTTTTTCATTATGTGCAAATTGGCCTAAGTAGTTTGAAAGGCATGTTTTTGATAAAACAGACTTTCTAGAAATCATTTTTACTGTGGAGAGCATCAAAAGTGTATAGTCGTTTGTTTTGTTTTTCCATTGCGTTGTCAATTTAAGTATTTTGCATTTTATTGATAAAATAATGAAGATTAGTTATGACTACCTTGGGAAAAGAAGACTTTTTAATATTGTGGACTACATACAAATGCTGCTTGTATTTTAAGACTGCTCTCCAACCAGTTGCAGTATATTTTGTGATGCTGGTATTGCAAGCTGCTTTCTCCCTCTCCGGCGCCTTCTAAGGCAGCCCTTATTTTTGCCATAAAAAAAGCTTTCATTTTGAAAAGCTATTTCAGATATTTTTAATGGATGAGATGCAAGACTAGTGGCTGAACATCTGCACTCGTTTGGACACTGAGATATAGTTTATTACCATGTAATCAGAGCAATTCTGCAGTACTTGGGCTACTAAAAATCACGAATAGCGGTAAATACTTCAGCACAAGCTAATGCAAATTATCCAAGAAAGGCTTTGTTAGACAAACAGTATTTACCCCAGAGACAGACCCATTGTATCAGTTTCACAGAGACTGAATAACTTCTTTAATCAAAGGTACTGCCTCATTCCATGTTTCTACATCTACATCCAAAGTAGCTCCACAGATCGATTTGTGTGTCTGGATGGTGAAAAACAGAACTGTGCACCCAGTAATTTCACAGAAGCTGTGTAACTTCCCCTTGGGGTCTGCTCTCTCTCACCAAAAATCCTCTTTCTCAGAATCCTCATTGTGAGATCCTCATCAGATCTACAATTTAAGCAGTCGTGTTTGACTTCATTCTCACTCCAATCCAATGCATCAAGCCCACAGTTCCCGCTTAACTTGCCTCCTAAAGGCAAAATTAGACTCCCAGTTAGAGTCATATGCTTATATAAAACTGTAACAAGCAACACCTTGACTGACCTATCTCATTTCACTATTACTTTAAGCGGCAGAACTCTCATTGCAAGGAAAAATTCTATATAAAAATCTTTTTTTTTTCCCCCTAAATTGCAATACAACATTCAGTACGAACATAGAACGATGACCTACAGTATTCATTTAACATATTTTCACATGCATTATCCAGGAGTTATGTAGAGAGGTCTGGAAAAGCTCTGGTATGGCAGCAGAATTGTCTGAAAATGCAGACAGGCAATTCAACAGAAACTTTTCCCCAGAATACATCCCTACACACACACATTCATGCAGCCTCCTCTGCCTATCATCCCCTATTCCTTGACCACATTCACCTCCACCGGCCCTTTGCCTTTGACCTCTCTCTGCCACTGCCTCTGATTTTGTATTTGTTTTCTGAGGACATATTATCAATCACTTTTAAGTACCTTTAATCGGGACATTTAACCTAAACGTGTGAAAGTAGTGGATCCTTCCACCCAAAGGAAAAATAAGTTATTGCAAAGAACTTTTGGTTTATATCCCTTAAGATACTAAAGACAAAATGGGAAAAAAAAAAAATAAAAAAAAAAAAAAAAGGAAGATAAAGAAGTTGCAAACATTCTAGTTGCCAGAATTTGCATCAGGTTTGAAGTGCCTGATAGCATTATCCACGTTGATAACCCACAAACCAAGACTTCTGCTTAGAAAAGTTCAAGTGCTGGTGTCAGCTAATTTCTCTTGTACCAAAATGTTGCATTTTATTTCCGCTGATTAGCATAAAATTGTTCCCATTGTCTCAGCTACAGAGGCACACAATGGTGCTAAAGATCCCTGCAGTGGGGAGTTTCTGCATGTTTCCAGCTCCTGGCTTTGCTTTTGAATTCATTAGCCACAGGAGCACCGCATGCTCTGTGTTGGATTTCCATATTTACAGCAAGAGAAATACTAGTTTTCACTGGTAACTCCCTGAATATTTTAATTACATGCCTTCAGCTGTCAGGGGAATTATTTTTCATCACTGAATGATGAGGCCGAGGCCATAATATGCCTCTGTAATTTATTTATTTTTTTTTAAATCTAAATACCTACCTTCATCTGC